>NW_028296623.1:0-332500 GCF_055471065.1 Atractosteus spatula
GGTGCACGGCGCTGTGAAAGAAAACAGAGAAGTGAAAGGCAGTCCTTTCTCTAAGGAGGTAAAAGAAAAGCTTTCTACTCCCCGTCAGGGAATCGAACCCTGGTCTCCCGCGTGACAGGCGGGGATACTCGCCACTATACTAACGAGGAAGACACCGCACTCTCCGATCCTCGGCATCGTGTCCCGACCCAGCGTGCTGGAAGGCGACGCGTGCTGTGATTCCTTTACGGAACAGAAATGACAACCGAGGAGCCGAGAGATCATGTCAGCATTTCGCGTCTGAACGGAAAACACAAACGACCAACTCGGAATGACTTGCTTTTGACGCTTTTCAAAGCGTTCTTTGTGCACGACGACTGCGCCGCCTAGCAGATACAGATGGGTTGTACAACTCTGAACTAGCAAATGGAAGAGGGCTAAGCCCCCTCTCTTTTAGCCCAGGTTCGATCTGTCTCCCAGAATCACCAGGGCGCACGCACACACACCCGTGCCGTTGAAGTGCTCTGCCTCATTTCTAAGGGCAACTCAACATTCACTCCTACCCCGAGAACAGAAAAGACAGCGTCCGCAGCAACAACAGCTCAGGTCTCTGCACAGGAGCTAAGCTGCCCCCATCTCCTCTGCTCTGCGGCTCCTGCGGAGTGGAGTCGGCCTGGAGCCGTGTTTGCAGGCAGCGGCTCCCCGCGCTCTGTCTGTGCGTCCAAGAGCTCCTGGGAGGAAGAGAGAGCCCTCCCACTCGGGGGCTTTTCCACGGTCTGTGTGAGGAGGGGCGGGTGTGTCCAGTAGCTTATCGAGCGGAAGCCTGGGGCGGCGGAGAGCTGTGATCGTGCAGACCTTGAGGTGTCACCTCTTTGTCTGCTTTCCCGCCCCCCCTCCGCCCAAGCTCTGCTCCAGAGTAGCCCGGCAACCCCTCACACCTGCACGTGTCACAACCTAAGGTGTAGTCATGAGACACCCATGGGGTGCTGCTCTGTTCTTGCTAATTGTTTCCTGCCCGTCGCAGGCAGGAGTCCATGCGAGAAAGATGCGCTGGACAGAGCTCAGAGGGCACAGCTGGGTGGCTTTCCTTCTGAGTGACGTTCCTGCAACACTCTCCCGCTCCTCTTGGTGCGCTCATGCCCCAACACAGGAAGGCTGGAGCAGGTGGCTGTGGGCTCTGCGCACTGCCGAAACAGGTCAGTTGGGAGAGCGTTAGACTGAAGATCTAAAAGTCCCTGGTTTGATCCCGGGTTTCGGCATTTTGTTTCATCGCGCCCTTTGTTCCTCTCTCCAGCGCCCCCTGCCTAAAGTGACGCTTCCCTTTCTCAGCCCGAAACGCAAGCGAGACACCAGCAGCGGTCCCTGCAGGTTTCCGTAGTGTAGCGGCTATCACGTTCGCCTAACACGCGAAAGGTCCCCGGTTCGAGACCGGGCGGAAACAGCCTCTTTTCGCACGCTCCTGTACTTCACAGAGGTCTTGAGCGACCGGTCATTTGTTCCCAATGTATTTCCGGTGCCTTCATGCACTCTTGTACCAAACGCACGTTCCTGCTGTACGCGGAGCCGATCATTTGCAATTGGGCTGTGCCGACAGACCAGGACGAGCTCTGTCGGCTCAAAAGCAGCGCAGGACCTGCAACAACAACAGAAAGATTAGCATCCAGCGGGGGCCTCTTAGTGAGCCCAAGATCTCATCAAGAATCGGCTCCAGCAACAGGGCTGGGCGCATTGTTCCATTCTCCGACCACTCTCGGTGTAAACAAGTCCCTCCTGGTCTCTGCTTGAAATGCACTTTCCTGCGTTTGCTTTGGTGTAACTGGCTTCCCCTGCATGGGCGAATGTGAAGAAGATCCTTAGTAAGTCATTGAAGAAAACCGAGAAGAGGTCAGAGTGGCCTCTGTCGATCATCAACGATCCAGTCAGGCAGTACTCCTCTGTAAAGCGCCGTTCGTTCACATCGATTGGCTTTTTTTTGCCTTCATTCGCGCAAGTAGTAAAAGCAGACGCCCCTATTCTGCCGTGACCCGGATTCGAACCGGGGTTGTTGCGGCCACAACGCAAAGTACTGACCACTATACGATCACGGCGAGTTACCGATACCCACGTGGCAGGGCGGAAAAGGCTGTGCTCTCTTCGTGTGACCTAATTCGGAAAAGTCCTGACGTTGCATTTCAACTGAGCCCCAGTATACATCGACCCTTCGACACTCTGAGTGACAACTCTCTTGCGCGTTTTCTCATATTTATGTAGTTTGCTTGCATGATGCCCGGAACAGCAGGGGTGTATGCTCCCATATGGTCTAGCGGTTAGGATTCCTGGTTTTCACCCAGGCGGCCCGGGTTCGACTCCCGGTATGGGAACCTGTCAGTTTTGCCTCCTGCTTTCCAAAAGATCAGCACCGTGTACGAAGGAGCCGCATTAAAACCACTCGAACGTGCAAAACGCGCGAGAAGAGGGGGCGCTTGTTTCCAACCGAAGACTTCTCGCGTGTGAGACGAGCTGATCATCCCTGCAGGAGGTGGGAGGGTTACTCTGGTAGACAGGGCTGACCTTCGGCAATAGGGTTTATACTCTCCAAGATGATATTTGCACTTTCTGGAGAGGCGATTTTCTCCACTTCAGTAGCCCGATTTCGTCGATTGCGTGGAGAGGGCTGTAGAATGTGGCGCCGCCTTTCCTGCTCCGTCCATGACAGGCGTGCTGGTCTCTGGAGAGAGAGCACGGTCCATCAGCGCACTCCAATAAAGGCACTGGAAGCAGCTGAATCGCATTGGCGAAGCTCAGCGCTGGGCCGCTGGGCAGGGATTGCCACCGTTTCCGTAGTGTAGTGGTTATCACGTTCGCCTCACACGCGAAAGGTCCCCGGCCCGAAACCGGGCGGAAACAGACCGGCTTCCTTTGTCGGCACGCACAAAAGGGGATTGGGGATTCGCCTAGCGCTGTGATCGAACAGACCCACTCACCTCTTAGTGTGGCGGGATCTGCACAGTGCATGTCGCAGCGCATCCTGCTTTCACTTCAATGCGCGTCCTGATGTACCCCAGTCTCCCGCGTGACAGGTGCGGATAATCACCACTATACTAACGAGGAAGACATCGCTCTCTCCGACCCCCGGCATCGTGTCCCGACCCACCGTGCTGGAAGCCGACGCGTGCTGTGATTCCTTTACGGAGCAGAAATGACAACCGAGGAGCCGAGAGATCATTTCAGCATTTCGCGTCTGAACAGAAAACACAAACGACCAACTCGGAATGACTTGCCTTTGATGCTTTCAAAGCGTTCTTTGTGCATCGAACAGACCCACTCACCTCTTAGTGTGGCGGGATGTGCACAGTGCATGTCGCAGCGCTTCCTGCTTTCACTTCAATGTGCTTCCTGATGTCGAGTCGTGTGCCGTGCGGAGGCTCTGAAAGCGAGAGCAATGAAAAGGTGCACGGCGCTGTGAAAGAAAACAGAGAAGTGAAAGGCAGTCCTTTCTCTAAGGAGGTAAAAGAAAAGCTTTCTACTCCCCGTCAGGGAATCGAACCCTGGTCTCCCGCGTGACAGGCGGGGATACTCGCCACTATACTAACGAGGAAGACACCGCACTCTCCGATCCTCGGCATCGTGTCCCGACCCAGCGTGCTGGAAGGCGACGCGTGCTGTGATTCCTTTACGGAACAGAAATGACAACCGAGGAGCCGAGAGATCATGTCAGCATTTCGCGTCTGAACGGAAAACACAAACGACCAACTCGGAATGACTTGCTTTTGACGCTTTTCAAAGCGTTCTTTGTGCACGACGACTGCGCCGCCTAGCAGATACAGATGGGTTGTACAACTCTGAACTAGCAAATGGAAGAGGGCTAAGCCCCCTCTCTTTTAGCCCAGGTTCGATCTGTCTCCCAGAATCACCAGGGCGCACGCACACACACCCGTGCCGTTGAAGTGCTCTGCCTCATTTCTAAGGGCAACTCAACATTCACTCCTACCCCGAGAACAGAAAAGACAGCGTCCGCAGCAACAACAGCTCAGGTCTCTGCACAGGAGCTAAGCTGCCCCCATCTCCTCTGCTCTGCGGCTCCTGCGGAGTGGAGTCGGCCTGGAGCCGTGTTTGCAGGCGGCGGCTCCCCGCGCTCTGTCTGTGCGTCCAAGAGCTCCTGGGAGGAAGAGAGAGCCCTCCCACTCGGGGGCTTTTCCACGGTCTGTGTGAGGAGGGGCGGGTGTGTCCAGTAGCTTATCGAGCGGAAGCCTGGGGCGGCGGAGAGCTGTGATCGTGCAGACCTTGAGGTGTCACCTCTTTGTCTGCTTTCCCGCCCCCCCTCCGCCCAAGCTCTGCTCCAGAGTAGCCCGGCAACCCCTCACACCTGCACGTGTCACAACCTAAGGTGTAGTCATGAGACACCCATGGGGTGCTGCTCTGTTCTTGCTAATTGTTTCCTGCCCGTCGCAGGCAGGAGTCCATGCGAGAAAGATGCGCTGGACAGAGCTCAGAGGGCACAGCTGGGTGGCTTTCCTTCTGAGTGACGTTCCTGCAACACTCTCCCGCTCCTCTTGGTGCGCTCATGCCCCAACACAGGAAGGCTGGAGCAGGTGGCTGTGGGCTCTGCGCACTGCCGAAACAGGTCAGTTGGGAGAGCGTTAGACTGAAGATCTAAAAGTCCCTGGTTTGATCCCGGGTTTCGGCATTTTGTTTCATCGCGCCCTTTGTTCCTCTCTCCAGCGCCCCCTGCCTAAAGTGACGCTTCCCTTTCTCAGCCCGAAACGCAAGCGAGACACCAGCAGCGGTCCCTGCAGGTTTCCGTAGTGTAGCGGCTATCACGTTCGCCTAACACGCGAAAGGTCCCCGGTTCGAGACCGGGCGGAAACAGCCTCTTTTCGCACGCTCCTGTACTTCACAGAGGTCTTGAGCGACCGGTCATTTGTTCCCAATGTATTTCCGGTGCCTTCATGCACTCTTGTACCAAACGCACGTTCCTGCTGTACGCGGAGCCGATCATTTGCAATTGGGCTGTGCCGACAGACCAGGACGAGCTCTGTCGGCTCAAAAGCAGCGCAGGACCTGCAACAACAACAGAAAGATTAGCATCCAGCGGGGGCCTCTTAGTGAGCCCAAGATCTCATCAAGAATCGGCTCCAGCAACAGGGCTGGGCGCATTGTTCCATTCTCCGACCACTCTCGGTGTAAACAAGTCCCTCCTGGTCTCTGCTTGAAATGCACTTTCCTGCGTTTGCTTTGGTGTAACTGGCTTCCCCTGCATGGGCGAATGTGAAGAAGATCCTTAGTAAGTCATTGAAGAAAACCGAGAAGAGGTCAGAGTGGCCTCTGTCGATCATCAACGATCCAGTCAGGCAGTACTCCTCTGTAAAGCGCCGTTCGTTCACATCGATTGGCTTTTTTTTGCCTTCATTCGCGCAAGTAGTAAAAGCAGACGCCCCTATTCTGCCGTGACCCGGATTCGAACCGGGGTTGTTGCGGCCACAACGCAAAGTACTGACCACTATACGATCACGGCGAGTTACCGATACCCACGTGGCAGGGCGGAAAAGGCTGTGCTCTCTTCGTGTGACCTAATTCGGAAAAGTCCTGACGTTGCATTTCAACTGAGCCCCAGTATACATCGACCCTTCGACACTCTGAGTGACAACTCTCTTGCGCGTTTTCTCATATTTATGTAGTTTGCTTGCATGATGCCCGGAACAGCAGGGGTGTATGCTCCCATATGGTCTAGCGGTTAGGATTCCTGGTTTTCACCCAGGCGGCCCGGGTTCGACTCCCGGTATGGGAACCTGTCAGTTTTGCCTCCTGCTTTCCAAAAGATCAGCACCGTGTACGAAGGAGCCGCATTAAAACCACTCGAACGTGCAAAACGCGCGAGAAGAGGGGACGCTTGTTTCCAACCGAAGACTTCTCGCGTGTGAGACGAGCTGATCATCCCTGCAGGAGGTGGGAGGGTTACTCTGGTAGACAGGGCTGACCTTCGGCAATAGGGTTTATACTCTCCAAGATGATATTTGCACTTTCTGGAGAGGCGATTTTCTCCACTTCAGTAGCCCGATTTCGTCGATTGCGTGGAGAGGGCTGTAGAATGTGGCGCCGCCTTTCCTGCTCCGTCCATGACAGGCGTGCTGGTCTCTGGAGAGAGAGCACGGTCCATCAGCGCACTCCAATAAAGGCACTGGAAGCAGCTGAATCGCATTGGCGAAGCTCAGCGCTGGGCCGCTGGGCAGGGATTGCCACCGTTTCCGTAGTGTAGTGGTTATCACGTTCGCCTCACACGCGAAAGGTCCCCGGCCCGAAACCGGGCGGAAACAGACCGGCTTCCTTTGTCGGCACGCACAAAAGGGGATTGGGGATTCGCCTAGCGCTGTGATCGAACAGACCCACTCACCTCTTAGTGTGGCGGGATCTGCACAGTGCATGTCGCAGCGCATCCTGCTTTCACTTCAATGCGCGTCCTGATGTACCCCAGTCTCCCGCGTGACAGGTGCGGATAATCACCACTATACTAACGAGGAAGACATCGCTCTCTCCGACCCCCGGCATCGTGTCCCGACCCACCGTGCTGGAAGCCGACGCGTGCTGTGATTCCTTTACGGAGCAGAAATGACAACCGAGGAGCCGAGAGATCATTTCAGCATTTCGCGTCTGAACAGAAAACACAAACGACCAACTCGGAATGACTTGCCTTTGATGCTTTCAAAGCGTTCTTTGTGCATCGAACAGACCCACTCACCTCTTAGTGTGGCGGGATGTGCACAGTGCATGTCGCAGCGCTTCCTGCTTTCACTTCAATGTGCTTCCTGATGTCGAGTCGTGTGCCGTGCGGAGGCTCTGAAAGCGAGAGCAATGAAAAGGTGCACGGCGCTGTGAAAGAAAACAGAGAAGTGAAAGGCAGTCCTTTCTCTAAGGAGGTAAAAGAAAAGCTTTCTACTCCCCGTCAGGGAATCGAACCCTGGTCTCCCGCGTGACAGGCGGGGATACTCGCCACTATACTAACGAGGAAGACACCGCACTCTCCGATCCTCGGCATCGTGTCCCGACCCAGCGTGCTGGAAGGCGACGCGTGCTGTGATTCCTTTACGGAACAGAAATGACAACCGAGGAGCCGAGAGATCATGTCAGCATTTCGCGTCTGAACGGAAAACACAAACGACCAACTCGGAATGACTTGCTTTTGACGCTTTTCAAAGCGTTCTTTGTGCACGACGACTGCGCCGCCTAGCAGATACAGATGGGTTGTACAACTCTGAACTAGCAAATGGAAGAGGGCTAAGCCCCCTCTCTTTTAGCCCAGGTTCGATCTGTCTCCCAGAATCACCAGGGCGCACGCACACACACCCGTGCCGTTGAAGTGCTCTGCCTCATTTCTAAGGGCAACTCAACATTCACTCCTACCCCGAGAACAGAAAAGACAGCGTCCGCAGCAACAACAGCTCAGGTCTCTGCACAGGAGCTAAGCTGCCCCCATCTCCTCTGCTCTGCGGCTCCTGCGGAGTGGAGTCGGCCTGGAGCCGTGTTTGCAGGCGGCGGCTCCCCGCGCTCTGTCTGTGCGTCCAAGAGCTCCTGGGAGGAAGAGAGAGCCCTCCCACTCGGGGGCTTTTCCACGGTCTGTGTGAGGAGGGGCGGGTGTGTCCAGTAGCTTATCGAGCGGAAGCCTGGGGCGGCGGAGAGCTGTGATCGTGCAGACCTTGAGGTGTCACCTCTTTGTCTGCTTTCCCGCCCCCCCTCCGCCCAAGCTCTGCTCCAGAGTAGCCCGGCAACCCCTCACACCTGCACGTGTCACAACCTAAGGTGTAGTCATGAGACACCCATGGGGTGCTGCTCTGTTCTTGCTAATTGTTTCCTGCCCGTCGCAGGCAGGAGTCCATGCGAGAAAGATGCGCTGGACAGAGCTCAGAGGGCACAGCTGGGTGGCTTTCCTTCTGAGTGACGTTCCTGCAACACTCTCCCGCTCCTCTTGGTGCGCTCATGCCCCAACACAGGAAGGCTGGAGCAGGTGGCTGTGGGCTCTGCGCACTGCCGAAACAGGTCAGTTGGGAGAGCGTTAGACTGAAGATCTAAAAGTCCCTGGTTTGATCCCGGGTTTCGGCATTTTGTTTCATCGCGCCCTTTGTTCCTCTCTCCAGCGCCCCCTGCCTAAAGTGACGCTTCCCTTTCTCAGCCCGAAACGCAAGCGAGACACCAGCAGCGGTCCCTGCAGGTTTCCGTAGTGTAGCGGCTATCACGTTCGCCTAACACGCGAAAGGTCCCCGGTTCGAGACCGGGCGGAAACAGCCTCTTTTCGCACGCTCCTGTACTTCACAGAGGTCTTGAGCGACCGGTCATTTGTTCCCAATGTATTTCCGGTGCCTTCATGCACTCTTGTACCAAACGCACGTTCCTGCTGTACGCGGAGCCGATCATTTGCAATTGGGCTGTGCCGACAGACCAGGACGAGCTCTGTCGGCTCAAAAGCAGCGCAGGACCTGCAACAACAACAGAAAGATTAGCATCCAGCGGGGGCCTCTTAGTGAGCCCAAGATCTCATCAAGAATCGGCTCCAGCAACAGGGCTGGGCGCATTGTTCCATTCTCCGACCACTCTCGGTGTAAACAAGTCCCTCCTGGTCTCTGCTTGAAATGCACTTTCCTGCGTTTGCTTTGGTGTAACTGGCTTCCCCTGCATGGGCGAATGTGAAGAAGATCCTTAGTAAGTCATTGAAGAAAACCGAGAAGAGGTCAGAGTGGCCTCTGTCGATCATCAACGATCCAGTCAGGCAGTACTCCTCTGTAAAGCGCCGTTCGTTCACATCGATTGGCTTTTTTTTGCCTTCATTCGCGCAAGTAGTAAAAGCAGACGCCCCTATTCTGCCGTGACCCGGATTCGAACCGGAGTTGTTGCGGCCACAACGCAAAGTACTGACCACTATACGATCACGGCGAGTTACCGATACCCACGTGGCAGGGCGGAAAAGGCTGTGCTCTCTTCGTGTGACCTAATTCGGAAAAGTCCTGACGTTGCATTTCAACTGAGCCCCAGTATACATCGACCCTTCGACACTCTGAGTGACAACTCTCTTGCGCGTTTTCTCATATTTATGTAGTTTGCTTGCATGATGCCCGGAACAGCAGGGGTGTATGCTCCCATATGGTCTAGCGGTTAGGATTCCTGGTTTTCACCCAGGCGGCCCGGGTTCGACTCCCGGTATGGGAACCTGTCAGTTTTGCCTCCTGCTTTCCAAAAGATCAGCACCGTGTACGAAGGAGCCGCATTAAAACCACTCGAACGTGCAAAACGCGCGAGAAGAGGGGGCGCTTGTTTCCAACCGAAGACTTCTCGCGTGTGAGACGAGCTGATCATCCCTGCAGGAGGTGGGAGGGTTACTCTGGTAGACAGGGCTGACCTTCGGCAATAGGGTTTATACTCTCCAAGATGATATTTGCACTTTCTGGAGAGGCGATTTTCTCCACTTCAGTAGCCCGATTTCGTCGATTGCGTGGAGAGGGCTGTAGAATGTGGCGCCGCCTTTCCTGCTCCGTCCATGACAGGCGTGCTGGTCTCTGGAGAGAGAGCACGGTCCATCAGCGCACTCCAATAAAGGCACTGGAAGCAGCTGAATCGCATTGGCGAAGCTCAGCGCTGGGCCGCTGGGCAGGGATTGCCACCGTTTCCGTAGTGTAGTGGTTATCACGTTCGCCTCACACGCGAAAGGTCCCCGGCCCGAAACCGGGCGGAAACAGACCGGCTTCCTTTGTCGGCACGCACAAAAGGGGATTGGGGATTCGCCTAGCGCTGTGATCGAACAGACCCACTCACCTCTTAGTGTGGCGGGATCTGCACAGTGCATGTCGCAGCGCATCCTGCTTTCACTTCAATGCGCGTCCTGATGTACCCCAGTCTCCCGCGTGACAGGTGCGGATAATCACCACTATACTAACGAGGAAGACATCGCTCTCTCCGACCCCCGGCATCGTGTCCCGACCCACCGTGCTGGAAGCCGACGCGTGCTGTGATTCCTTTACGGAGCAGAAATGACAACCGAGGAGCCGAGAGATCATTTCAGCATTTCGCGTCTGAACAGAAAACACAAACGACCAACTCGGAATGACTTGCCTTTGATGCTTTCAAAGCGTTCTTTGTGCATCGAACAGACCCACTCACCTCTTAGTGTGGCGGGATGTGCACAGTGCATGTCGCAGCGCTTCCTGCTTTCACTTCAATGTGCTTCCTGATGTCGAGTCGTGTGCCGTGCGGAGGCTCTGAAAGCGAGAGCAATGAAAAGGTGCACGGCGCTGTGAAAGAAAACAGAGAAGTGAAAGGCAGTCCTTTCTCTAAGGAGGTAAAAGAAAAGCTTTCTACTCCCCGTCAGGGAATCGAACCCTGGTCTCCCGCGTGACAGGCGGGGATACTCGCCACTATACTAACGAGGAAGACACCGCACTCTCCGATCCTCGGCATCGTGTCCCGACCCAGCGTGCTGGAAGGCGACGCGTGCTGTGATTCCTTTACGGAACAGAAATGACAACCGAGGAGCCGAGAGATCATGTCAGCATTTCGCGTCTGAACGGAAAACACAAACGACCAACTCGGAATGACTTGCTTTTGACGCTTTTCAAAGCGTTCTTTGTGCACGACGACTGCGCCGCCTAGCAGATACAGATGGGTTGTACAACTCTGAACTAGCAAATGGAAGAGGGCTAAGCCCCCTCTCTTTTAGCCCAGGTTCGATCTGTCTCCCAGAATCACCAGGGCGCACGCACACACACCCGTGCCGTTGAAGTGCTCTGCCTCATTTCTAAGGGCAACTCAACATTCACTCCTACCCCGAGAACAGAAAAGACAGCGTCCGCAGCAACAACAGCTCAGGTCTCTGCACAGGAGCTAAGCTGCCCCCATCTCCTCTGCTCTGCGGCTCCTGCGGAGTGGAGTCGGCCTGGAGCCGTGTTTGCAGGCGGCGGCTCCCCGCGCTCTGTCTGTGCGTCCAAGAGCTCCTGGGAGGAAGAGAGAGCCCTCCCACTCGGGGGCTTTTCCACGGTCTGTGTGAGGAGGGGCGGGTGTGTCCAGTAGCTTATCGAGCGGAAGCCTGGGGCGGCGGAGAGCTGTGATCGTGCAGACCTTGAGGTGTCACCTCTTTGTCTGCTTTCCCGCCCCCCCTCCGCCCAAGCTCTGCTCCAGAGTAGCCCGGCAACCCCTCACACCTGCACGTGTCACAACCTAAGGTGTAGTCATGAGACACCCATGGGGTGCTGCTCTGTTCTTGCTAATTGTTTCCTGCCCGTCGCAGGCAGGAGTCCATGCGAGAAAGATGCGCTGGACAGAGCTCAGAGGGCACAGCTGGGTGGCTTTCCTTCTGAGTGACGTTCCTGCAACACTCTCCCGCTCCTCTTGGTGCGCTCATGCCGCAACACAGGAAGGCTGGAGCAGGTGGCTGTGGGCTCTGCGCACTGCCGAAACAGGTCAGTTGGGAGAGCGTTAGACTGAAGATCTAAAAGTCCCTGGTTTGATCCCGGGTTTCGGCATTTTGTTTCATCGCGCCCTTTGTTCCTCTCTCCAGCGCCCCCTGCCTAAAGTGACGCTTCCCTTTCTCAGCCCGAAACGCAAGCGAGACACCAGCAGCGGTCCCTGCAGGTTTCCGTAGTGTAGCGGTTATCACGTTCGCCTAACACGCGAAAGGTCCCCGGTTCGAGACCGGGCGGAAACAGCCTCTTTTCGCACGCTCCTGTACTTCACAGAGGTCTTGAGCGACCGGTCATTTGTTCCCAATGTATTTCCGGTGCCTTCATGCACTCTTGTACCAAACGCACGTTCCTGCTGTACGCGGAGCCGATCATTTGCAATTGGGCTGTGCCGACAGACCAGGACGAGCTCTGTCGGCTCAAAAGCAGCGCAGGACCTGCAACAACAACAGAAAGATTAGCATCCAGCGGGGGCCTCTTAGTGAGCCCAAGATCTCATCAAGAATCGGCTCCAGCAACAGGGCTGGGCGCATTGTTCCATTCTCCGACCACTCTCGGTGTAAACAAGTCCCTCCTGGTCTCTGCTTGAAATGCACTTTCCTGCGTTTGCTTTGGTGTAACTGGCTTCCCCTGCATGGGCGAATGTGAAGAAGATCCTTAGTAAGTCATTGAAGAAAACCGAGAAGAGGTCAGAGTGGCCTCTGTCGTTCATCAACGATCCAGTCAGGCAGTACTCCTCTGTAAAGCGCCGTTCGTTCACATCGATTGGCTTTTTTTTGCCTTCATTCGCGCAAGTAGTAAAAGCAGACGCCCCTATTCTGCCGTGACCCGGATTCGAACCGGGGTTGTTGCGGCCACAACGCAAAGTACTGACCACTATACGATCACGGCGAGTTACCGATACCCACGTGGCAGGGCGGAAAAGGCTGTGCTCTCTTCGTGTGACCTAATTCGGAAAAGTCCTGACGTTGCATTTCAACTGAGCCCCAGTATACATCGACCCTTCGACACTCTGAGTGACAACTCTCTTGCGCGTTTTCTCATATTTATGTAGTTTGCTTGCATGATGCCCGGAACAGCAGGGGTGTATGCTCCCATATGGTCTAGCGGTTAGGATTCCTGGTTTTCACCCAGGCGGCCCGGGTTCGACTCCCGGTATGGGAACCTGTCAGTTTTGCCTCCTGCTTTCCAAAAGATCAGCACCGTGTACAAAGGAGCCGCATTAAAACCACTCGAACGTGCAAAACGCGCGAGAAGAGGGGGCGCTTGTTTCCAACCGAAGACTTCTCGCGTGTGAGACGAGCTGATCATCCCTGCAGGAGGTGGGAGGGTTACTCTGGTAGACAGGGCTGACCTTCGGCAATAGGGTTTATACTCTCCAAGATGATATTTGCACTTTCTGGAGAGGCGATTTTCTCCACTTCAGTAGCCCGATTTCGTCGATTGCGTGGAGAGGGCTGTAGAATGTGGCGCCGCCTTTCCTGCTCCGTCCATGACAGGCGTGCTGGTCTCTGGAGAGAGAGCACGGTCCATCAGCGCACTCCAATAAAGGCACTGGAAGCAGCTGAATCGCATTGGCGAAGCTCAGCGCTGGGCCGCTGGGCAGGGATTGCCACCGTTTCCGTAGTGTAGTGGTTATCACGTTCGCCTCACACGCGAAAGGTCCCCGGCCCGAAACCGGGCGGAAACAGACCGGCTTCCTTTGTCGGCACGCACAAAAGGGGATTGGGGATTCGCCTAGCGCTGTGATCGAACAGACCCACTCACCTCTTAGTGTGGCGGGATCTGCACAGTGCATGTCGCAGCGCATCCTGCTTTCACTTCAATGCGCGTCCTGATGTACCCCAGTCTCCCGCGTGACAGGTGCGGATAATCACCACTATACTAACGAGGAAGACATCGCTCTCTCCGACCCCCGGCATCGTGTCCCGACCCACCGTGCTGGAAGCCGACGCGTGCTGTGATTCCTTTACGGAGCAGAAATGACAACCGAGGAGCCGAGAGATCATTTCAGCATTTCGCGTCTGAACAGAAAACACAAACGACCAACTCGGAATGACTTGCCTTTGATGCTTTCAAAGCGTTCTTTGTGCATCGAACAGACCCACTCACCTCTTAGTGTGGCGGGATGTGCACAGTGCATGTCGCAGCGCTTCCTGCTTTCACTTCAATGTGCTTCCTGATGTCGAGTCGTGTGCCGTGCGGAGGCTCTGAAAGCGAGAGCAATGAAAAGGTGCACGGCGCTGTGAAAGAGAACAGAGAAGTGAAAGGCAGTCCTTTCTCTAAGGAGGTAAAAGAAAAGCTTTCTACTCCCCGTCAGGGAATCGAACCCTGGTCTCCCGCGTGACAGGCGGGGATACTCGCCACTATACTAACGAGGAAGACACCGCACTCTCCGATCCTCGGCATCGTGTCCCGACCCAGCGTGCTGGAAGGCGACGCGTGCTGTGATTCCTTTACGGAACAGAAATGACAACCGAGGAGCCGAGAGATCATGTCAGCATTTCGCGTCTGAACGGAAAACACAAACGACCAACTCGGAATGACTTGCTTTTGACGCTTTTCAAAGCGTTCTTTGTGCACGACGACTGCGCCGCCTAGCAGATACAGATGGGTTGTACAACTCTGAACTAGCAAATGGAAGAGGGCTAAGCCCCCTCTCTTTTAGCCCAGGTTCGATCTGTCTCCCAGAATCACCAGGGCGCACGCACACACACCCGTGCCGTTGAAGTGCTCTGCCTCATTTCTAAGGGCAACTCAACATTCACTCCTACCCCGAGAACAGAAAAGACAGCGTCCGCAGCAACAACAGCTCAGGTCTCTGCACAGGAGCTAAGCTGCCCCCATCTCCTCTGCTCTGCGGCTCCTGCGGAGTGGAGTCGGCCTGGAGCCGTGTTTGCAGGCGGCGGCTCCCCGCGCTCTGTCTGTGCCTCCAAGAGCTCCTGGGAGGAAGAGAGAGCCCTCCCACTCGGGGGCTTTTCCACGGTCTGTGTGAAGAGGGGCGGGTGTGTCCAGTAGCTTATCGAGCGGAAGCCTGGGGCGGCGGAGAGCTGTGATCGTGCAGACCTTGAGGTGTCACCTCTTTGTCTGCTTTCCCGCCCCCCCTCCGCCCAAGCTCTGCTCCAGAGTAGCCCGGCAACCCCTCACACCTGCACGTGTCACAACCTAAGGTGTGGTCATGAGACACCCATGGGGTGCTGCTCTGTTCTTGCTAATTGTTTCCTGCCGGTCGCAGGCAGGAGTCCATGCGAGAAAGATGCGCTGGACAGAGCTCAGAGGGCACAGCTGGGTGGCTTTCCTTCTGAGTGACGTTCCTGCAACACTCTCCCGCTCCTCTTGGTGCGCTCATGCCGCAACACAGGAAGGCTGGAGCAGGTGGCTGTGGGCTCTGCGCACTGCCGAAACAGGTCAGTTGGGAGAGCGTTAGACTGAAGATCTAAAAGTCCCTGGTTTGATCCCGTGTTTCGGCATTTTGTTTCATCGCGCCCTTTGTTCCTCTCTCCAGCGCCCCCTGCCTAAAGTGACGCTTCCCTTTCTCAGCCCGAAACGCAAGCGAGACACCAGCAGCGGTCCCTGCAGGTTTCCGTAGTGTAGCGGCTATCACGTTCGCCTAACACGCGAAAGGTCCCCGGTTCGAGACCGGGCGGAAACAGCCTCTTTTCGCACGCTCCTGTACTTCACAGAGGTCTTGAGCGACCGGTCATTTGTTCCCAATGTATTTCCGGTGCCTTCATGCACTCTTGTACCAAACGCACGTTCCTGCTGTACGCGGAGCCGATCATTTGCAATTGGGCTGTGCCGACAGACCAGGACGAGCTCTGTCGGCTCAAAAGCAGCGCAGGACCTGCAACAACAACAGAAAGATTAGCATCCAGCGGGGGCCTCTTAGTGAGCCCAAGATCTCATCAAGAATCGGCTCCAGCAACAGGGCTGGGCGCATTGTTCCATTCTCCGACCACTCTCGGTGTAAACAAGTCCCTCCTGGTCTCTGCTTGAAATGCACTTTCCTGCGTTTGCTTTGGTGTAACTGGCTTCCCCTGCATGGGCGAATGTGAAGAAGATCCTTAGTAAGTCATTGAAGAAAACCGAGAAGAGGTCAGAGTGGCCTCTGTCGTTCATCAACGATCCAGTCAGGCAGTACTCCTCTGTAAAGCGCCGTTCGTTCACATCGATTGGCTTTTTTTTGCCTTCATTCGCGCAAGTAGTAAAAGCAGACGCCCCTATTCTGCCGTGACCCGGATTCGAACCGGGGTTGTTGCAGCCACAACGCAAAGTACTGACCACTATACGATCACAGCGAGTTACCGATACCCACGTGGCAGGGCGGAAAAGGCTGTGCTCTCTTCGTGTGACCTAATTCGGAAAAGTCCTGACGTTGCATTTCAACTGAGCCCCAGTATACATCGACCCTTCGACACTCTGAGTGACAACTCTCTTGCGCGTTTTCTCATATTTATGTAGTTTGCTTGCATGATGTCCGGAACAGCAGGGGTATATGGTCTAGCGGTTAGGATTCCTGGTTTTCACCCAGGCGGCCCGGGTTCGACTCCCGGTATGGGAACCTGTCAGTTTTGCCTCCTGCTTTCCAAAAGATCAGCACCGTGTACGAAGGAGCCGCATTAAAACCACTCGAACGTGCAAAACGCGCGAGAAGAGGGGGCGCTTGTTTCCAACCGAAGACTTCTCGCGTGTGAGACGAGCTGATCATCCCTGCAGGAGGTGGGAGGGTTACTCTGGTAGACAGGGCTGACCTTCGGCAATAGGGTTTATACTCTCCAAGATGATATTTGCACTTTCTGGAGAGGCGATTTTCTCCACTTCAGTAGCCCGATTTCGTCGATTGCGTGGAGAGGGCTGTAGAATGTGGCGCCGCCTTTCCTGCTCCGTCCATGACAGGCGTGCTGGTCTCTGGAGAGAGAGCACGGTCCATCAGCGCACTCCAATAAAGGCACTGGAAGCAGCTGAATCGCATTGGCGAAGCTCAGCGCTGGGCCGCTGGGCAGGGATTGCCACCGTTTCCGTAGTGTAGTGGTTATCACGTTCGCCTCACACGCGAAAGGTCCCCGGCCCGAAACCGGGCGGAAACAGACCGGCTTCCTTTGTCGGCACGCACAAAAGGGGATTGGGGATTCGCCTAGCGCTGTGATCGAACAGACCCACTCACCTCTTAGTGTGGCGGGATCTGCACAGTGCATGTCGCAGCGCATCCTGCTTTCACTTCAATGCGCGTCCTGATGTACCCCAGTCTCCCGCGTGACAGGTGCGGATAATCACCACTATACTAACGAGGAAGACATCGCTCTCTCCGACCCCCGGCATCGTGTCCCGACCCACCGTGCTGGAAGCCGACGCGTGCTGTGATTCCTTTACGGAGCAGAAATGACAACCGAGGAGCCGAGAGATCATTTCAGCATTTCGCGTCTGAACAGAAAACACAAACGACCAACTCGGAATGACTTGCCTTTGATGCTTTCAAAGCGTTCTTTGTGCATCGAACAGACCCACTCACCTCTTAGTGTGGCGGGATGTGCACAGTGCATGTCGCAGCGCTTCCTGCTTTCACTTCAATGTGCTTCCTGATGTCGAGTCGTGTGCCGTGCGGAGGCTCTGAAAGCGAGAGCAATGAAAAGGTGCACGGCGCTGTGAAAGAAAACAGAGAAGTGAAAGGCAGTCCTTTCTCTAAGGAGGTAAAAGAAAAGCTTTCTACTCCCCGTCAGGGAATCGAACCCTGGTCTCCCGCGTGACAGGCGGGGATACTCGCCACTATACTAACGAGGAAGACACCGCACTCTCCGATCCTCGGCATCGTGTCCCGACCCAGCGTGCTGGAAGGCGACGCGTGCTGTGATTCCTTTACGGAACAGAAATGACAACCGAGGAGCCGAGAGATCATGTCAGCATTTCGCGTCTGAACGGAAAACACAAACGACCAACTCGGAATGACTTGCTTTTGACGCTTTTCAAAGCGTTCTTTGTGCACGACGACTGCGCCGCCTAGCAGATACAGATGGGTTGTACAACTCTGAACTAGCAAATGGAAGAGGGCTAAGCCCCCTCTCTTTTAGCCCAGGTTCGATCTGTCTCCCAGAATCACCAGGGCGCACGCACACACACCCGTGCCGTTGAAGTGCTCTGCCTCATTTCTAAGGGCAACTCAACATTCACTCCTACCCCGAGAACAGAAAAGACAGCGTCCGCAGCAACAACAGCTCAGGTCTCTGCACAGGAGCTAAGCTGCCCCCATCTCCTCTGCTCTGCGGCTCCTGCGGAGTGGAGTCGGCCTGGAGCCGTGTTTGCAGGCGGCGGCTCCCCGCGCTCTGTCTGTGCGTCCAAGAGCTCCTGGGAGGAAGAGAGAGCCCTCCCACTCGGGGGCTTTTCCACGGTCTGTGTGAGGAGGGGCGGGTGTGTCCAGTAGCTTATCGAGCGGAAGCCTGGGGCGGCGGAGAGCTGTGATCGTGCAGACCTTGAGGTGTCACCTCTTTGTCTGCTTTCCCGCCCCCCCTCCGCCCAAGCTCTGCTCCAGAGTAGCCCGGCAACCCCTCACACCTGCACGTGTCACAACCTAAGGTGTAGTCATGAGACACCCATGGGGTGCTGCTCTGTTCTTGCTAATTGTTTCCTGCCCGTCGCAGGCAGGAGTCCATGCGAGAAAGATGCGCTGGACAGAGCTCAGAGGGCACAGCTGGGTGGCTTTCCTTCTGAGTGACGTTCCTGCAACACTCTCCCGCTCCTCTTGGTGCGCTCATGCCGCAACACAGGAAGGCTGGAGCAGGTGGCTGTGGGCTCTGCGCACTGCCGAAACAGGTCAGTTGGGAGAGCGTTAGACTGAAGATCTAAAAGTCCCTGGTTTGATCCCGGGTTTCGGCATTTTGTTTCATCGCGCCCTTTGTTCCTCTCTCCAGCGCCCCCTGCCTAAAGTGACGCTTCCCTTTCTCAGCCCGAAACGCAAGCGAGACACCAGCAGCGGTCCCTGCAGGTTTCCGTAGTGTAGCGGCTATCACGTTCGCCTAACACGCGAAAGGTCCCCGGTTCGAGACCGGGCGGAAACAGCCTCTTTTCGCACGCTCCTGTACTTCACAGAGGTCTTGAGCGACCGGTCATTTGTTCCCAATGTATTTCCGGTGCCTTCATGCACTCTTGTACCAAACGCACGTTCCTGCTGTACGCGGAGCCGATCATTTGCAATTGGGCTGTGCCGACAGACCAGGACGAGCTCTGTCGGCTCAAAAGCAGCGCAGGACCTGCAACAACAACAGAAAGATTAGCATCCAGCGGGGGCCTCTTAGTGAGCCCAAGATCTCATCAAGAATCGGCTCCAGCAACAGGGCTGGGCGCATTGTTCCATTCTCCGACCACTCTCGGTGTAAACAAGTCCCTCCTGGTCTCTGCTTGAAATGCACTTTCCTGCGTTTGCTTTGGTGTAACTGGCTTCCCCTGCATGGGCGAATGTGAAGAAGATCCTTAGTAAGTCATTGAAGAAAACCGAGAAGAGGTCAGAGTGGCCTCTGTCGTTCATCAACGATCCAGTCAGGCAGTACTCCTCTGTAAAGCGCCGTTCGTTCACATCGATTGGCTTTTTTTTGCCTTCATTCGCGCAAGTAGTAAAAGCAGACGCCCCTATTCTGCCGTGACCCGGATTCGAACCGGGGTTGTTGCGGCCACAACGCAAAGTACTGACCACTATACGATCACGGCGAGTTACCGATACCCACGTGGCAGGGCGGAAAAGGCTGTGCTCTCTTCGTGTGACCTAATTCGGAAAAGTCCTGACGTTGCATTTCAACTGAGCCCCAGTATACATCGACCCTTCGACACTCTGAGTGACAACTCTCTTGCGCGTTTTCTCATATTTATGTAGTTTGCTTGCATGATGCCCGGAACAGCAGGGGTGTATGCTCCCATATGGTCTAGCGGTTAGGATTCCTGGTTTTCACCCAGGCGGCCCGGGTTCGACTCCCGGTATGGGAACCTGTCAGTTTTGCCTCCTGCTTTCCAAAAGATCAGCACCGTGTACGAAGGAGCCGCATTAAAACCACTCGAACGTGCAAAACGCGCGAGAAGAGGGGGCGCTTGTTTCCAACCGAAGACTTCTCGCGTGTGAGACGAGCTGATCATCCCTGCAGGAGGTGGGAGGGTTACTCTGGTAGACAGGGCTGACCTTCGGCAATAGGGTTTATACTCTCCAAGATGATATTTGCACTTTCTGGAGAGGCGATTTTCTCCACTTCAGTAGCCCGATTTCGTCGATTGCGTGGAGAGGGCTGTAGAATGTGGCGCCGCCTTTCCTGCTCCGTCCATGACAGGCGTGCTGGTCTCTGGAGAGAGAGCACGGTCCATCAGCGCACTCCAATAAAGGCACTGGAAGCAGCTGAATCGCATTGGCGAAGCTCAGCGCTGGGCCGCTGGGCAGGGATTGCCACCGTTTCCGTAGTGTAGTGGTTATCACGTTCGCCTCACACGCGAAAGGTCCCCGGCCCGAAACCGGGCGGAAACAGACCGGCTTCCTTTGTCGGCACGCACAAAAGGGGATTGGGGATTCGCCTAGCGCTGTGATCGAACAGACCCACTCACCTCTTAGTGTGGCGGGATCTGCACAGTGCATGTCGCAGCGCATCCTGCTTTCACTTCAATGCGCGTCCTGATGTACCCCAGTCTCCCGCGTGACAGGTGCGGATAATCACCACTATACTAACGAGGAAGACATCGCTCTCTCCGACCCCCGGCATCGTGTCCCGACCCACCGTGCTGGAAGCCGACGCGTGCTGTGATTCCTTTACGGAGCAGAAATGACAACCGAGGAGCCGAGAGATCATTTCAGCATTTCGCGTCTGAACAGAAAACACAAACGACCAACTCGGAATGACTTGCCTTTGATGCTTTCAAAGCGTTCTTTGTGCATCGAACAGACCCACTCACCTCTTAGTGTGGCGGGATGTGCACAGTGCATGTCGCAGCGCTTCCTGCTTTCACTTCAATGTGCTTCCTGATGTCGAGTCGTGTGCCGTGCGGAGGCTCTGAAAGCGAGAGCAATGAAAAGGTGCACGGCGCTGTGAAAGAAAACAGAGAAGTGAAAGGCAGTCCTTTCTCTAAGGAGGTAAAAGAAAAGCTTTCTACTCCCCGTCAGGGAATCGAACCCTGGTCTCCCGCGTGACAGGCGGGGATACTCGCCACTATACTAACGAGGAAGACACCGCACTCTCCGATCCTCGGCATCGTGTCCCGACCCAGCGTGCTGGAAGGCGACGCGTGCTGTGATTCCTTTACGGAACAGAAATGACAACCGAGGAGCCGAGAGATCATGTCAGCATTTCGCGTCTGAACGGAAAACACAAACGACCAACTCGGAATGACTTGCTTTTGACGCTTTTCAAAGCGTTCTTTGTGCACGACGACTGCGCCGCCTAGCAGATACAGATGGGTTGTACAACTCTGAACTAGCAAATGGAAGAGGGCTAAGCCCCCTCTCTTTTAGCCCAGGTTCGATCTGTCTCCCAGAATCACCAGGGCGCACGCACACACACCCGTGCCGTTGAAGTGCTCTGCCTCATTTCTAAGGGCAACTCAACATTCACTCCTACCCCGAGAACAGAAAAGACAGCGTCCGCAGCAACAACAGCTCAGGTCTCTGCACAGGAGCTAAGCTGCCCCCATCTCCTCTGCTCTGCGGCTCCTGCGGAGTGGAGTCGGCCTGGAGCCGTGTTTGCAGGCGGCGGCTCCCCGCGCTCTGTCTGTGCGTCCAAGAGCTCCTGGGAGGAAGAGAGAGCCCTCCCACTCGGGGGCTTTTCCACGGTCTGTGTGAGGAGGGGCGGGTGTGTCCAGTAGCTTATCGAGCGGAAGCCTGGGGCGGCGGAGAGCTGTGATCGTGCAGACCTTGAGGTGTCACCTCTTTGTCTGCTTTCCCGCCCCCCCTCCGCCCAAGCTCTGCTCCAGAGTAGCCCGGCAACCCCTCACACCTGCACGTGTCACAACCTAAGGTGTGGTCATGAGACACCCATGGGGTGCTGCTCTGTTCTTGCTAATTGTTTCCTGCCCGTCGCAGGCATGAGTCCATGCGAGGAAGATGCGCTGGACAGAGCTCAGAGGGCACAGCTGGGTGGCTTTCCTTCTGAGTGACGTTCCTGCAACACTCTCCCGCTCCTCTTGGTGCGCTCATGCCGCAACACAGGAAGGCTGGAGCAGGTGGCTGTGGGCTCTGCGCACTGCCGAAACAGGTCAGTTGGGAGAGCGTTAGACTGAAGATCTAAAAGTCCCTGGTTTGATCCCGGGTTTCGGCATTTTGTTTCATCGCGCCCTTTGTTCCTCTCTCCAGCGCCCCCTGCCTAAAGTGACGCTTCCCTTTCTCAGCCCGAAACGCAAGCGAGACACCAGCAGCGGTCCCTGCAGGTTTCCGTAGTGTAGCGGCTATCACGTTCGCCTAACACGCGAAAGGTCCCCGGTTCGAGACCGGGCGGAAACAGCCTCTTTTTGCACGCTCCTGTACTTCACAGAGGTCTTGAGCGACCGGTCATTTGTTCCCAATGTATTTCCGGTGCCTTCATGCACTCTTGTACCAAACGCACGTTCCTTCTGTACGCGGAGCCGATCATTTGCAATTGGGCTGTGCCGACAGACCAGGACGAGCTCTGTCGGCTCAAAAGCAGCGCAGGACCTGCAACAACAACAGAAAGATTAGCATCCAGCGGGGGCCTCTTAGTGAGCCCAAGATCTCATCAAGAATCGGCTCCAGCAACAGGGCTGGGCGCATTGTTCCATTCTCCGACCACTCTCGGTGTAAACAAGTCCCTCCTGGTCTCTGCTTGAAATGCACTTTCCTGCGTTTGCTTTGGTGTAACTGGCTTCCCCTGCATGGGCGAATGTGAAGAAGATCCTTAGTAAGTCATTGAAGAAAACCGAGAAGAGGTCAGAGTGGCCTCTGTCGTTCATCAACGATCCAGTCAGGCAGTACTCCTCTGTAAAGCGCCGTTCGTTCACATCGATTGGCTTTTTTTTGCCTTCATTCGCGCAAGTAGTAAAAGCAGACGCCCCTATTCTGCCGTGACCCGGATTCGAACCGGGGTTGTTGCGGCCACAACGCAAAGTACTGACCACTATACGATCACGGCGAGTTACCGATACCCACGTGGCAGGGCGGAAAAGGCTGTGCTCTCTTCGTGTGACCTAATTCGGAAAAGTCCTGACGTTGCATTTCAACTGAGCCCCAGTATACATCGACCCTTCGACACTCTGAGTGACAGCTCTCTTGCGTGTTTTCTCATATTTATGTATTTGCTTGTGTAACTGGGTGGTTACGGAGTGGATATTTGAAATCAGACACTGAAATTGGTAGATGTCGCTTTAAGACACACACCTATAAGTGACGTCAGTTCGCCAGTAATTGTGGAAGTGGACATCGTAAAGTTGAGCTTTCTGTGTGACTCTGTGTGATGTGAATGCAGAGGTAAATGTTCAGAATTTCGTTGATGGTGTAGCTATCAAAAATGAAGTTTGGAAATCCTTGAAAGAGATGTATATTGTTGATATATGAGGGGAGGGTGACATATTAGTTAGACAAAATTGACTGATGTTTATGTATGAAGTGATCCCGACTCCCATGAGGTTCCAGTGCTGTGTGAGTGGGTTCGTGAGAATAATGTCCGTAACAGTAGATGGTCATACATTTTTGTTAGTTTGCATTTCTTTAACCATTGTTTGTGGAGGAAATGATTTGTTTTGTTCTTTGAGAATGACTTTATTCTGTTTAACTTGTTCAGAGCGTGTTAAAAGAAGACTGTGATATTCTGTGCGTCTTGGATTAGACAAGATTAAAGAGTGAGTACATTTGTTTTTTTCTATTTCTGTGATGTAATGGGACCAATGAAATGTGTGGCATTCAGACTAATGTGGAAGTATTTCTTTCCTTAGGGAAATTGCCACTACCGTATTTTTTCGTTGTTTTTGTTATTTTAGTAGCACTTTGTGCATCATGGTGTGTGTATATCTCCATGTATATCTATGTGAATCTTTCGGGTTAAAGGTTATACTGCATCCAATCTAAGTTCTGTAACAGAAAATAATACAACCACTCATTTTTATGATTTCATGCAGATCCAGAATAAAAAGAATCCCCATTTAAGTTTATTGTAGTACGGTGTTGTCTTTCCCGGGCTACAATAATAATAATAATTATTGCTTACACTTATATAGCGCTTTTCTGGACACTCCACTCAATGCGCTTTACAGGTAATGGGGACTCCCCTCCACCACCACCAACGTGCAGCCCCACCTGGATGATGCGACGGCAGCCATACTGCGTCAGAACGCTCACTACACATCAGCTATCAGTGGGGAGGAGAGCAGAGTAATGAAGCCAATTCATAGACGGGGATTATTAGAAGGTTATAACTGGTAAGGGCCAAAGGGAAATTTGGCCAGGGTGCCGGGGTTACACCCCTACTCTTTCGAGAGACGACCTGGGATTTTTAATGACCACAGAGTCAGGACCTCGGTTTTACGTTTCAGCCGAAGGACGGCACCTGTTTACAGTTTAGTGTCCCCGTCATTATACTGGGGCATTAGGACCCATATGGACCGCAGGGTGAGCGCCCAGCGTCAGAAACCAGACGGTACCGTGTGTCGGGCTCGGCTGCGAGCAGGACAATGACTTCACGGGGACAAAGTAGAGAAAATCAAAACGGTTCTATAAAAGACCTGTCTGCTGTCGGTTCGCAGTCTGGACTCTAAGTCCACCGATCCGATTTCAAATCTCTCTTACACCTGAGCTGCGGCTTTTTTCGAGTCGTTATTCACGAGATCATTATGTTAATCGTATAGATGAAACGTTTAATATATTCAGGTGGGTAGCTACGTCAGCATGCGTATCTGCAAAGGAACAAGTAATACTGTAGGCTTATTCCATGCTGAAAAGAGAAGAGAGAGAACAAACCTGAAGAAGGTTTCACAGCTGAAACGTTGTGTTTTCTCTCTTCTCTTTTCAGCATGGAATAAACCTATTACTTGTTCCTTTAATATATTGTGCGGTTTAATTCAAAATGCTTTACTACTACACGAGAGGATTATAGTATGGAGGATGAGACAAATTTATGATTTCTTGGAAGAAAATGTTTTTTCTTTGCATTCGAAATGAATCGAAACTTTAGCGCGACACACAAACCCTTTGTGTTTTTTAAAGATATAATATTTTTAAACAGACAGTTATAGAAAACGTTTTTTTTTACTTAGAAAGTTTGGACGGTGGCGATGTATTACTGGTAGTGGCGCTGAGGTCACTATGGGGCAGCTGAGCACCGTAAGATTAGTGCCAGTGATGTAATGTATAACGCATCTGACTTCGGATCAGAAGACTGTAGTTTGATTCCTGCCTGGCTCATGTTGCTTTCAAACCAATCAGGGTCCTCAGTAGTAGATTGCCTTTATGTAAATTAACTGCAGCTGAAAGCTATAGAAAACACGTTGGGTAAATTGCAATGAACTGTCGAACTGTTTTGTACGAAGCTGCAGACTACTTAACACGGTACTGTCTGAAGATCAGCTCCTTGTCTGAGCTCAATAGCAATGCAAAACTGTGCGTAACAAAGCTGGCGAGCAGCTGAACTTGTGCTCAGTAGTCAGTACGGTGCTGAGGGTTCAGTACTGGCGTTGTTCTAATTAGCACGAACTGCACAGGCTCTGAATCTGACTATTTCTATGGAAGCCCGTTTCCGCCAGAGAGTAAAAAAAAAACGCTATGTTATCTCAGAATTGCGACTTAGTAACTCAGTTCAATTAGTTTCTAATATCCGAGGACAGTGTGTTAAACTCTCTGTCAGACAGAGTACGGAACATGTGACACGTCCGTCCACATTTTCCTTTATCGAGGGGGCTGTTCTATCAACATGTAGGGCAATGAAAATAATTTTACTATTTTTCATGTGTAATTGCATGTCATATTAAAATGTGTAATACAAGCATTTCTTTGCTTCCCAGTAAAGAAATACTGATCAGCTTTTGACATGATCTGATAATAATTTGTCTGATTTTTCAGAGATTGCTTTTGCTTCGCAGCACTGAGACCCTATGGAAGCCCGTTTCCGCCAGGGAGTAAAAAAAAACGCACTATGGTATCACAGAATTGCGACTTAGTATCACAGAATTGCGACTTAAAAACTCATAAATCCGACTTTATATCTCGTAATTGCGACTTTATCGCTCACATTTGCGTCTTTGAAATAGGCCATATTTCATTGCCTATCCTTTTGTGATTGTAACGGATTCGGGTTCTAGGGCTTGTGCCCCTCGCCGCTCCCACCCTAGTTCGTGCCTCACTGTATTGGCTCGAACCCAGGCCTTGCTAGCTGAGCTAAAGAAGAGTTTATTTTTTAAGTAAAAAAGGACATACAATGGAAATATGTAAAAAGTATAAGTTTCAGATTTTATAATTTTGAATTCTTCTGGATGTGAAGTGTCTTTTTCTGTATCTTATTTCATATTCTGTCTCCTTTTTTGTATTTCTGGTGTTTAAACATTTTTTTTTAAAAGCCCACCATCCACTATTCCATCCGGGTACTATGGAAGCCTCACTACCGGAAATGGGATTCCTCAAAATTAGTGTAATTAATTTGATTTTTATCAGGGCACTGTACAAGACAAGTCATCAGGCCTATAGATCCTATGATCTTGTACGATTCATCAATATAGTGTAACAGAACGGCCGACATACAATTTGTAGTTCAGGTGGGTAGCTGCGTCAGCATGCGTGGGCTGCAAAGGAACAAGTAATAGGTTTATTCCATGCTAAAAAAAAGAAGAAAGAAAATATGTTTCGGCCGAAACGTACCATTAAACTTTACATTAACAATACCAGCCAACGATACATTATCAATTCACACCGGTTCTACAGGAATCTACAGCAGAGCCCTGAGTTGACTCCCAGAGTCCCACTGAGCCCATAGTATTTTACATCACCCCTCACTCCTGCATACAATCCGCTGAGAGCGCCTGTCCATAAACCACTGGATTGAGAATGGGATCAAATAATTCCCCATTTTCTTAATTCTACATCGAAGGACTGTTAAAGGTCTATTTGAAGGCATCAGATGAACGCCTGGAATAAGTTAATATTACTTTAAAAAATAAGTAGTCGTGCTACAATACTCCAGTTGAAGTCATTCAACTTCTAGCTTTGCGGTACTCTGGTGCGTCACAAATTTATGTTTGTTAACAGGTGTTATAGTGATGACATCTTTCTGTATGATCAGGACAGGAGCTGCAAGTCCACTGTGTTGTGGCTGCAGTACAATTTTAGCTTATTATTATAATACTTTTTAACAGCGACAGATTCTTAAGATCACGAGGTGTTAACGATATTATTTCAGTATTAAGCTGTTACTACATTCGGAACTGTCCCATAGGATTCAGTGTTCCATTAGCTTGGCACTAAACTGCTTAGTCTATTGCAGGAATTGTACTTAGTCTTGTCCTGTAGTGTCCTCTAGAGGGCAGCAGCTGTTTCCTTGTGCTCATTGCAATTGGGAACATTGTGATTACTGAGCAGGGGACTAAAGTCAGCAGACGAGCGCGTTGCAAATCAGTATTAATCTGGCGTACAGAGCTGCATGCTAATCTCTGGATCATCTCCAGTTAATGTGATACTGTTCTTACCTTGCAATTGACCCAATCTGACTACTGGCACCAACAACCCTGTTATTACAAATAAACTTCTTGTGTACCTACCATGATACATAAGTTTGGTGGAGAGGTTTGGCAGCCCATATTCAGTGAAAGATGTGTGTGCAGATCACTGTGATTTATAGGCATCAACAAACTGACAAATACAATATTAAATGTTTAACTGATAAAACCCAAATGAACCAAACCTGTATAAATTAGTGGTGGAAAGGAGTCTTTTTACATAGCAAAAGGTCTCTGATCCTTTGGTAAGAACGATGGGGTATATAACCCATTGTCCTCAATATTAGAAATGAATCCTCGAGCACTGGCGTTGTACCACCGTTCCATAAAAGCCTAACATTACCCTTTCTTGCATAAATTGTAGAACATGCCGTCACATTTCAGTTGCACCTCAGAAGCAGTTTGATCTATTATCACCCTATTCCCCACCTCATAACTTTCGCTCTTCTAATTCTGGTCTCCTAACTGTCCCCCAAGCCCGTCTACACTGTATGGGTGACAGGGCCTTCTCCTGTTATGCCCCCAAGCTCTGGAACCCTCTGCCCAAGGATACCAGGGTCACCTTCCCTAAAATCCTTCAAAAAGAGCCTTTACTGAACTGGTTCTATTCTTTACCCCTCTGCTTCTACTGTTCTGAGTACTGCCATCCATGGTCTCCTCTCTCTATTGGAATTTTTTTATCCTGTGTATTCTTATTGTAATTCTGTCAAGTGCTTTGAGAAGCCACCTTCGGAAGCACTATATAAAATAGTTTATTCTAAATCCTTGAAACTTTAATAGGGCACTGCAGTAGGGCTAAAAATTGACAGTGTTAGTGGGCCATCATGATTTGTGCAAATTATAGGTAGTCACAAAGGAAGACTAGGATTCACTTGTTATTCATGACTGGGACACTGAAACAGTGGAGAGGCTTTGTGTAGTAAGCGTTCAGTCTCAATCTACACAGTCTGTGCCGCTGGTAGAGGTGGTTGTGAACACCTGTCTTCCGGATCAAGTGCTGGGATCTCCAGTCTCAATCCTAATACTTCTCATGACTGTCCACTACCACTGCTGTGAAACCAACACCAGTAAGATAAGACCTCTGTGATTCTACCTGTACCATTATTCACTGATGTTTGCACACCAGTATTGTTCCTCTGCTAAGGAAGGGAAGGCCTACTTCACACCAAGCCCCTGTTGACAATTTCTTCCTTGTGTTTCTTTTAGTCAGTTTGTGCAGCCTGGAATAGGGCACCAGATCTCACTCTTACTGGGCACTACAGTAGTAACTCACACTCCATAAGCACTACCCATCTCGGAAATGGGAGGATTTCCGGTATATTGAACACCTCCGTCTCTCCCACAGTAAAAAAAGTCACACTGCCCTGCCCAAAGAATAGTGCGACCATCTTCCCTCAGTACAATGCTTTATTACTCCAGCCATTTTCAGTCCTCATTGGCAGCAGTACAGGAAGCATTCTTGAAAGTGGAACCCCCACAAATACAGTACTTCAATTTATTAATGGGTCTCACTTCCCTTGCATTCCTCCACCCCATTCAAACCTATAAACCATAAAGAAACAAGGGCAGACAGAAGGGTCTTTCACAGCTTTATTGAGATGTTGCCATTACAAGGCGAGTGGAGGCAGGAGAGTCACAAGGGCCAGGCTGGAGCCTTCATTCGAGCACCTGGGGAGGAAGAAGGAGAACAATCCAGCTGAACTGCAGGACACCCACCCCTACAGGAGCTCCTCCTGCCAGACCCTACCTGTCCACTGGCCAACATCTCCAAAGTCCTCTGCTCCCTCCACATCCTCACTGGTGCTCTCAGCATCTTCACTGGAGCTCTGAGGGTCTCCCTCCTCATCCTCAGTCCAGTCAGCTCCCACATCCAGAGGAGCTTCTACTGGTGCCACAGCCACCCGACTGCTGGTCACCAGGCTCCTGGTACCTGTGGACAAGCGGCACCCAGGAGTGAGGGATCTGCTATACCTAGAGACCCACAGTGATGCTACTCATCTAAACAGTCCCTTTGTCCAGCATGGGATCATTCCTCAGTTGTCCAAGCATGGTTGTCTCTTGGGCAGAGATGCATCCACAAGGGATAGAGAACCAGACCCACCTTCATTCCGGCTGCCAGCACACCTGGACTCACAGCAGGCACAGACCTCATGGTCACCATACAGCTCCTCCCACCTGGAGGAGAGGAGGACAGGTGAGGCCTCCACCTGGCATGTCCCAGAGCACCCTCAGCAGGCTCCTTGCAGAAGTACCTCTTAGCCTCCCTGTTGTAGGTACAGGACTTGGTCCCTGGTGTTGCTTTAGCAGGAGCCACAGCCATGACACAGTGCATGTACAGCTCAGTCACTTCATGCTGCAAGAGGGAAGGTCACAGCATTAAGGGATCAAGGCCAATAGAGGGACAGAGAAGGACCTTCTGCCATCAGTGAAGTCAAGCTGGCAGCTCTAGGCACTACAGCTGCCACAGTCTAGTTCACATCTAGATCATATCTAGATCATGGATGTGAAAGCAGACCATGGATCAGTAGAGCAAGAAGGCTGAGCAGCCTTTGAGAGCAGTACCTTCCTGGACAGCTTCTTCTGGAAGAGGAAGGCATCAATTGTGAAGCGGAGCACATCCTTCTGCTTGGAGGGGACAAACCTGGACAGGCAGCCATCTGCCTTGCTGTCCACCATGCATCTGGGGACAAGGACAAAGATGAACCCCTGCAGGCTCTCGGGGCTCCTGCCCACCTCCTCTCCCAGAAGGGGCCGTACCCCAAGTTGTCGATCACGGGGAAACGGGGCTGTGAGTGCTGGTCTGGTTTCTCCGTTACGTAACACGAGTGGATGTACAGCCTCTGCTCCACTGTGGCAAAGTAGGCAGTGGCCTGGAAGTACATGGGCTGACCCAGGAAGTACTCATCCTTAGGCGAGAGCCGGACCCAGCGGGCTGGAGAGAGAGGCAGCATTACACCTGCACACAGCGCCCCCTGCAGGCAGGAGGAGCCACTCGCTCAAGGAGCTTACAGTTGGTGGTGAGCAGCACAAAGCTGTGCTTGTTCTTCAGGTCCTTGAAGAAGGTCCTTCTCCTGGCCCACGTGGGGACATAGCCAACCTTGTAGGAGTAGTGGAACCTGCAGGACAGAGGGGATGAGGGGCTTCTGGACACTTTCCCCAGCAGCTTCTCAGCAGCAGCAGAGCCCTGCCTACCTGTTGTAGGAGCACTTGACCGGCACAGAGAAGGGAATGAAGCGATGCACAGGCGCACTGGAGGAGGGCGGGGCATAGCGGAGAGTGTTGGAGTACACCAGGTGGCCCTGGACAACCTGCAGGGTTACAGAGGAAGGGATATTCCCAGGAAAGGCAACCCCGACACTAGCCCTACAGCTCACATCGATACACTGCCTGTAGATGAAGACCCGCTTACCGATCGCTCGGTGCCGCACTCGTGAAGCCCGTAGATGAAGTAGAAGTAACGGCGTGTGGTTCGGCTGACGCTGCAGTTGCCCAAGGTCACCTCCGATGGCCGACAGCTGAAGCCGAACAGGAGCCGACTGACCCTCACGTACATCCTGCTGGAGTCGCACCACACAGCCACTCCTCGGGTGCCCCCGATAGCCGGGCGAGCCGGCTGCCGCCCTCGCTGGGGAGGAAACAGGACGCTCTTGATGTAGGCGGGTAAGGGCCGGCTGCCGGCTTCGGGCTTCATCTTCTCCTTGTCGAAGTAGGGCGAGTACGCGTCTCTGGACACGGGAAGACGGCGGAAGTCGGGAGCCAAGGGCTGCGAGTCGTTCTCGCTTGCAGACAGGTCTTCGGAGGGCGCATCTGCCAGGTTCAAGTCCTCCGACTGGGCTGCGTCTTCGAGAGCCGGGAAGTCGGCCTGGAGCGCTAATGCCCGAGAGTCCCAGCCAGCTGGCCCGGCGGAGATCAGTGCGGGGAGCCCGGCCGCTGCGCACAGGCACAGCATAAAGAGAAACGAGCGCATCGCCAAATTAACGTCCCGCTAAACTGCTACAGAAGTAAGATAAGTAAACCACCAAACTATGTTGAAGCAAAAGAGCATAAAGTGTGAACGCTGTGACTAGGTTTTTATACTGGCAGGACCTGCTACCACACACCTGGTCACACTACCGCTCAATCAACACAATCAGTTACACACAGAGACCCGGATTGTTTCAGCGTCTAATTAGAACCTGCTTCCAGTCTGAGGCGGGACTCCGTGAAGCCGCCTGCACACTTTCCCGTGTGTATCTGACCTCAGCGGAGGAGTTCCACGCAATTTCGACAGAATTAAATCACCCACACGTATAAATTTGCTCAGATTAATTTATTGTTCAATTAGTTTCTAATTTCCGAGGACAGTGTGTTACGGAACACGCGACACGTCCGTCCACACTTTCCTTTATCGAGGGGGCTTGTTCTATCAACATGTACGGCAATGAAAATAATTTTACCATTTTTCATGTGTAATTGCATGTCATATTAAAATGTGTAATATAAGCATTTCTTTGCTTCCCAGTAAAGAAATACTGATCAGCTTTTGACATGATCTGATAATAATTTGTCTGATTTTCCAGAGATTGCTTTTGCTTCGCAGCACTGAGAACCAATGGAAGCCCGTTTCCGCCAGGGAGTAAAAAAAAACGCGCTATGGTATCTCAGAATTGACTTAGAATCTCAGAATTGCGACCTAAAAACTCAGAATTGCGACTTAAAAACTCAGAATTCCGGCTTTATATCTCGTAATTGCGACTTTATCTCTCACATTTGCGTCTTCGAAATAGCCCATATTTCATTGTCTGTCCTTTTGTTATTGTAACGGATTCGGGTTCCAGGGCTTGTGCCCCTCGCCGCTCCCACCCTACTTCGTGTCTCACTGTATTGGCTCGAGCCCAGGCCTTGCTAGCTGAGCTAAAAAAGACCTTCTTTTTTAAGTAAAAAAGGACATACAATGAAAATATGTAAAAAGTATAAGTTTCAGATTTTTTAATTGTGAATTCCTCTGGATGTGAAGTGTCTATTTGTCTATCTTATATCATATTCTGTCTCCGCTTTTGTATTTCTGGTGTTTCAATATTTTTTTTTAAAAAAGCCCACCGTCCACTATTCCATCCGGGTACTATGGAAGCCTCACTGGCGGAAATGGGATTCCATAAAAAATAATGTAATTAATTTGATTTTTATCGGCTGAAACGTGTTTTCTTTCTTCCTTTTTTCAGCATGGAATAAACCTATTACTTGTTCATCTGCGACATACAATTTGTACAATCTGGTTGCAGTGTGGTGACGGCACCGCCCTCCCCTGCGCATAACAGGGATGCTGGCCGCCGGGGCTAAAGAAAGTGTTCTTTAGCTCAGCTGGCAAGACGTGGGTTCGAGCCAATGCAGTGAGGCACGAACTAGAGTGGGAGTAGCGAGGGTACAAGCCCTAGAACCCGAATCTGGCATAATAACAAAATGACACCCAATTAAATATGGGTTATTTCGAAGTTGCAAATGTGAGATATAAAGTCGGAGTTCTCAGTTACTAAGTTAAAATTCTGAGTTACTTAGTCGGAATTCTGCAATACCATAGCGCGTTTTTTTTAACTCCCTGCCGGAAACGGGCTTTCATACATTTCAATTAGTCTGATCAGTGTAGGACAAGTTAATGTAGAATCATTACTATGTCTGTCTGTCTCTTGTTTGTATATAAATGAATGTCTTTGACCACTTAATGTTAGTTTTTAATTTAGTTTTACGATGTAGGTCATGCGTTAACATATGCACGAGCATACGAAATGTCTCACTCCTGATTCAGCTCATGCTCCATAGGAGAGAAGAAATTCCTCCTGCTTCTCGTACAATCATATCAGAACAGAAGCCCGTGTCACCCAGCTCTGATTCAAGAGCGACTCGCATCTTCAGCCCTTTTTTTATTCGTGATCCTAATTTTCTTTAGTTATGATCAATATTGAACTTTTTCTAAATAAAACGACAATAACCAAACAGTTAAAAAAAAAGTTTTAGGAGCTGACAGGGTGCCCCTTTGGAATAGTTGTCAGAAAATGTGAGAAAAGGAAAGGTACGTAAGCTCTCACACACAGCATTAGAGATTGGCATCTGATTGAAAAAAAAAACTACCTGTCTCCCCAGCATTTAACGGTGCTGTTGTTTTGATTTTACGTATTGTTAGCATTTTAATGAATTTTTAAAAGATTGATACACAAATCGCTAAATAAGAAAACGTAAAAACCCTAGCTGTAAGCAATTGGCCATTCATATTCCTGAATTTTAAATCCCTGTGTTTATCTGTATCCGAATGCCTGGTGCAGCTATTTTGAAAGCATAGTCTATGATTTACTGTATTGCAGAAGCGTATTGTTGCCACCAAAGAAAAAAAATCCTGAGTTTACAGGAGAGAAAGAGGAAACAAATGCGAACACCGTTTAGAAAAAACACACGTCTCAGGCCTTAACCGTGACAAGGATGGGATTTGAACCTAGACGAGCAGAGCACAATGGATTAGCAATCCAAAAAGTGACTCCTGTTTAATTTTCTTTTTGCTTGCTCGATTTGTAGTACGCTCCTCAATCCTTACAAACGATAAACAAAACGGCTTCATGTGCCACAGCACTCTGCTGCAGGTACGGTTTGCACCGTGTATTAGGCGAACCCGAATTAAATATTTCAAATATGTGAAGAATTTCATGAAACCTGAAAAAAGATCACAGCCAATGTCAGCAATTCGGAGCCTGTAGGCAGCTTCAACAGAACAAAACGATCTGAAGCCGCAATACTTTCATAGAGTGTATTGTGACACTCTAACCACGTTGTTGCTATTACTGCTACTTCTGCTGCCGTTGCTTTAACCTCTACTCAGCGGGCAAGTAAAGTTGTACAAGGAATCTTGAAGACACGCCCTTGAAGAGCAGCTTGTAGAGCTTGTAGAGCAGCCTGTGATGATTTGTACTACAAAAGACCAAGTGCTCAGTGACGTCTGCGTTTACCGTTGAAACTTTTCTTCTCAGGTGCATAAGCAGTTGCCTTAAACATAGCTGAGTGGCACAGCGGAAGCGTGCTAAGCCTATAACCCAGAGGTCGATGGATCAGAGCCATCCTCTGCTATACACATTTTATGCACGATTGATAAGCAAACCATCAGTTTAATGAAGTGCATTGAAACTGATTTCTTCTCTCGTGTGTGCAAACTTCACACTTACGGCGCTCTTTAATCTTTACAAATACGCAGATGCCCAAATGTTTCTTTGGTTGTTCTGAGATCCTTTATAGATTCCTCAAATCCTTCAAATGAACATCCATATCAGCACAATTATGTTTATATATTTTAAAATTAAGGTACATACAACAAAAATATCAATGTACATTTGTACAATGCTCATTTAATAATGATTGTCAAGGATTGTCAAGTTCCCCAACAACTCTGTGTTATAATTTTAAAATATTTTTGCTAAGGATACACAACGGGTGTATAAGGCATTCTCCCTACAGCCAGCTGAAGATAAAATTCCACACGTGAAAATGGTTTAAAACACGCTCATTTCCTGCAAAGTTCAAGAGGGTTTTTAGCGGAGATTATGTTCACATTGAAACAATCCGAAGCGCGTCCCTGAGTGGGCTTGAACCACCAGCCTTTTGTTTAATAGCTATACAGAGACACACTCCCGTTGCTTTTCAATATTCACACGTTTGTAGTTAAAGAAAATAAAATGCTGACATTTTCCTGCCAGCCGGCAGTATTTCTTCGGCACTGACCAAGAATAACCAAGAACTTTATTTCATCTTTCGCAGGCTGTAATTTCCAAAAAAGGAAGTGAATACTTGTATTAAACTAAATCAAGCCGACGGAGATGCACTGCCGTTGTTTTGCTCCACTTTTCATTAAAAGGAGAAAAATTACCTGCTTTTTCTTGCAGTATTTCTTCTGTCCTGATAAGCAAGATTTGTATTTTATCTTTCAGAAGTTGTATGAATTTCTTGAAGTTCAGAAACAACTTGTTCCAGAAAAGAAATGAACACTTGCTTCAAAGTAAATCAAGAAGTATGTCTCTCTCGCTGTGTGTGCTCTTATCTGTCCATCTCTCTCTCCTCTTCTCTCACTCTGGCAGTCTGTGCAGAGTATCTGAAGGGGATGTAACACCACTTGGCAAAGAAGAAGAATTCTCAGAGGCAGAATAAAAAATCATTATTCTCTTCTCAGTCAGATTCACAGCTTAGACTCACACTCAGACTGACACTTAGCTCCATACTGGTCTCCATCCTGACAGTCCAGAACCAGAAGATTTTCAGACAATCAGTGCTGCTACATGAATAATATCAGACAGAACAGCCTGGACTCGGGTCACATCTCCCCCTTTTCTCCTTCCTCACAGCCGCTTAGAGACAGAGAAGAGCTCCTGGTTCTCCTCTCTGTGAACTGGGCTCAGGGGTCACTGATCTGGCAGCTGTGGGCTCTGTTCCAGGGCAGAAGCAAGAAGCTTCTATTAACCCTTTCCAGGACTTCCAACCCTTTAGTATTACTTTCTTTACTGTATATCAGCCTCCAGACATGTTCTATAAATGTTTTATAACACACGTGAGTGTGGAATTATCTTAGTATTTATGTAATTAACACCAGTAGTGACACTCTGATCAGTATATTGAGTATTAGTAGCCAATGGTCTGATGGTTGTGTCTCCAATAGTGACTAGTTGACCAGTCTGTAGCTCTGAGCAGTGGTACTCAGATCACACAGAAGAAGACCTGTCTGTGTGTGATTCCACACCAGCCCTGGGATTCAGCGTCTCCCACACATCTCTCGCAGACAGTCTTATAAATTTACAATTAAATGAAGTCTTGTAACAGTTATACAGTTAATTTCAATCATCAGACTACCTATGAAACTGAGAGCTGGCTGGAAATAAAGCCAGGATACACATTTTAACCTCCAGGATCAGGAGTCTGTTCCTCCTGGCTCCTATACTCTGATGATTCGTTTAAAACATTTAAAAGCGCTTATTACAGGGACTTGTGCTCGTTCTCTACTGCTCCACACGGGTATGCTTTGTAACACATTAATCTGCGAAGTAAACTATTTTTTTTTCCTGTTTAATGATTTTCATTCCTCGGTTTGTCGCTCTCCTTCTCCAGCTGTTATAAATCGCTTCTCTTCACAGCCCGGTGTGTTCTTTTTGGAGATGTTATATCTGTAAGAAAAGCCCCCCGGGCTCCGGACAGGAGTCTCGTCCAGCGGAGACGCGCTCTGCTCTGTCAGAAAGAGCGCTGTGACGTCACAGACACCAGCCAGAGCGCTGGGATCAGAGAACGAGACCGCGGGAGGAGCGCGGAGCGCACGGAGGAGAGTTATTGATCACTTATCTGTCGACAAACAATTAATTCACCTGAAGAACTGTAGAATAATCGATTAAATTCACCGATTGGTGACTACTGATTCTTTTCCCGTTCTTGACCCTGTTTTAAATATCTAGAAAACAGTCAATAAAGATTGTATCGATCAATTACCATAGTTCGTTTAATGTTAATAATGTTCAATCTGAAATTAAACAATGATTATTCATATTATTATTTAGGTAACTGTATCCTAGAGCTAGAAAATTATTTTCCAAGTTGATAAATGTATGTAAGTAACAGTTTACATGCATACCAAGTATGGTAACCACAGCAACAGACGTCAGGTCACTGTGCGCGTCTAGGTGTCTCGCGTTCGTCACAAAGAGTGATGTGACGTCATGGGTAGCAACTAATACTAATACTAGTGTATTCATGTTAATATTAATGAGAGTACAACTGGTAGTTTTAATGCTAGTGTTCATGTGAGTATTAATGATGATAGCGCTACTGATAGTTTTAGTTTTAATGTTCGAATTCATGTTAATATTAATTATAATTATAGTGTTACTGTTAGAGTATTAACAGTAGTAGTAGTGTTAGTTTTAATGATAGCATTACTGTTATTATTTGTAGTTTGTGTCAGTGTTAGTGATAATGATAGTGTATGTCTTAGTGATAGTGTTTCTGTTGTAATATGAGGAGTATTTGTTTTAGTGTTAGTTATTGTGTATCTGTAGATACGTGTGTATGTGGTGTCTGTGCATGTGTCTGTTAAGTGTGTGATATCTGTCTGTTTGTGGGTGTGTGTCTGTGAGTGTGTAGATGTGTGTCTGTGAGCTTGTTGTGTCTGTTAGGGTGTGAATGTGTGGGGTCTCTGAGTGTGTGGTTTCTATAAATGTGTGTCTGTGAGTATGCGTAGTGTCTCTTTGTTTCTGTAAATGCATGCCTGTGAATATGTGTGTTGGTGTGTGTCTGTGAGTGTGTGGTGTCTGTCAGTGTGTAGTTGTTTATTTGTAAGTGTATGTGTGGGTATGTCTGTCAGTGTGTGTAGTGTCTATTTGAGTATTAATGATGATAGTGTTACTGATAGTTTTAGTATTAATGCTAGTATTCATGTTAATATTAGTGATAATTATACTGTTAGAGTCAGAGTAGTCATCATGTTAGTTTTCATGACAGTATTACTGTTATTATAAGTATTATTAGTCTAGTAGTAGTTTGTGTCAGTGTTAGTAACCATGATAGTGTATGTTTTGGTGATAGTGTTACTGTTGCAATATTAGCAGTATCTGCATTAGTGTTAGTTGTAGTGTATCTATACCTAAGAGTGTATGCGGTGTCTATGTGTGTATATAGTGTCTACGTGTGTGTCTGTGAATGTTTGTGAGTGTATATCTTTGAGTGTGTGAGTGTCTGATTGTGTGTATAAATGTGTGTTGTGTCTGTGAGTGTGTGTAGTGTCTGTGAGTATAAATGTGTGTGAGTGTGTAGGTGTATATCTGTCAGTGTGTGTGAATGTGTGTGTAGGTGGGCTTGGGCTCCACTGGTGTGTCTGACAGAAGTGACCCATCAACAGGTGTTGAGGTCCAGAGCCGCTTGCGAATAGAAACACTTTCTAGAGTCCAGACCAACATCCAGAGAGCTGTGAGTGCTCTGTTTTTATCACAATTAGTAGTAATGACAGTAGTAATTCCCACACGAATCATTATTAACCGAAATAATCATCAGAAAATATTGCCTTTGCAATGATGTCATTCCTCTTGACATTGAATTCTTCATGAATTTTCTTTACTGACAGGACATATCTGTGTCTGAGTGCCTGCTGCGATAAGTACGACAAGCCATTGATCTCCAATATTTTCTGGTGTGGTTATTTATTGCATACGAAACATTATTCTCATTAAGAATATTTTACCTGCAAAGTCACAGTGAAACTGCTACGGCAAATGAACTTTTTATGGGTGGAAAACGTTCAAAAGACTTAATGGCTACAGGGGAGGCTTGAACACACAACCTCAGTATAACTCCACTGTGCACAACTGTATATGTACCACACACTGACCAATTGCACCACTTGACCTCTGTAAGCCAGGCTCCTACACAGATTGTAAAATTTCCACAAACGTAGGGTGAAACAGGGTTTTTTGGCTGTGGATACATCTCCACATGGGGGAAAGGGACAGTAAAATAGTAAGAAAAAAACAAGAGAAGAAACTGAAAGATATGTGCTCACTGTAATGTGGGAAGAGGTGGTCAGACAAGCAAAACAGCTTTGCGGATAATGTGAAGTGACATTGTTTTGTGTCAATCAGCTCACGGATTCAGCTTCATGTGTATGGTTGTTGAGCGAGATTGGTTTCTTCACAAGCCCAGTCAATTGCCAGTGGAGAGCTTTCCGACGCACACCTTCATGAATACTCTCGTTAAGATGATCACACCTTTCATTGTCAAGTCACCTCCTTTATATACAATAGTTGCACCAACACTAAGAGAAATGGCTTTTATCAAGCGATTGCAGTGTTTGTTGAGGATCCTTTTTTGCTGAACTGGCCTCTGGAGAAGTGTTGTAGAGGTGCAGTAAAAGAGAATGTTTGTGTCACTCAAGACTGTAATAGAACACTACAATTACAATACTTTTATAAGAGTAAATATTACTGGTGCATCACAGTTCTTATAATGGTGAAAACAGGAGCACCTTCTCAACATTTTTGACTGATGTTCTACTCTGATGAAACAGTGTATAGAATTAGGTGACAATATCGGAATTCATTCAAACGCACAAGATTAATTTTCAGCAACAAAATGCGCTCGAAAATATTTTACAAGAAAGAAACCTTACATTCACCTAAATAAACATTCACCCTCTATGTTAGCAGAGAACAGTAGGACAGATAGTTAGTGTCACTGGACACTGCATCACAGAGGCCAATCTCTTCTCCCTCATTATGCCGGCTTACTCTCTCATAATAAACTGTCCTCCAACGATAGTCAGCTGCCATCACCGACTCAGACATGACGTTCATGTACATATTATACCTTAATATGGCACTGCATTACAATAATTTGATCAAAACAACTGGTGAAAAAATAATAATCAAATATTTCTTTTCTTCTTTTAGTAGATAAAGACTTTGTCCAAAAAAGAAGCATTTATTCCTTTCGTCTCCTACCAGCCTTTACAAGTCACCTAGTTTTCTGTGAGCCAGTGTGAGGTATGAGGCAGTCGAGGCTAATGCAGCCGAGCGCTCTAAAGAGGTGGATTAAAGCTCCAGTCTCTTTGGGGGTGTGAGTTGGAATCCCACTGCTGCCAAATATCTCCAACTATCTCTGTGTTAAGAAGCACTTCTTTTTTTGTTGTTATTTCCCTGCAGTTTAAACCAATTTCAGACCAATTAATTTAAACAACCACGCTGTTCTTATGGCATGGCATTGTCTGGCAAAAAAATAACATGACACTTCCTTTAAAACACACATTTTCTGTGGAGGGAACAGGAGAACTTGTGCCATTCAACCGTATAGCATGATGTCATTTTCTCATGCTCATTTTTAGATGCTTGTCATCGAATCTATGATCCTTATGAGTACAGTCACCCTCCATTCAGGTAGCACAGATATAATGTGCCACGTTTTCAGAGAATCGCATCAAATACAGGTCAGAAGAAGACGACAAAATGTCCACTAGGCAGTTTCCCAGTTGATTTTTTTTTCTTGTTTTGTAAGACAAGGAGACCGGCTGTTCAAAAAGTTACCTCACACTGGAGCCACTCTTTTCTTTCCAAAGGCTCAGAGAGAGATAATACCGCAGGTAACACCAAGTGAGAAACATCATGAGCATTTGTAAAAGCTCTCTACCTGCCCACTCCCCACACTGACATGTGTCAGAGCAGAGCATTTCTAAAACAGGAATTACACATTTCGGAATGTGCCCTCCTTTATACATTAAATAAAAGGTCTGAAGCCTGCTCCAAAGAAGAACTATATTCAGAGCTGCCAAAGAAGTAGAGATTTCACCAAGTGACAGGAAGCATCTCAGAAAACGATGGTACAGTCGTTTCCACACGTCGGACAAGAAGAGCTGAAGCCACCCGGCGTTCTCCGACCAAGTAATGTGAGGATGGAGGGTCTCATCAATGGTAGTGTGGCTGAGTGGTGCGTTTTAGGCTCCAGTCTCTTCAGAGGTGTGGGTTTGAATCCTACCACTACCAGGTCTTTCTGTGTTAAAGCCTTGCTCACTGAGCTAGGTTTTTCACGATTGTCTTTGTAAGCTTAATGTCAAGGCAGAAAAAAGCTTTAGTTTTCTTCTCAACAGAAATGCTCATTGGATTGCTCATTATGCAGGGAACAACTTTTGAGTCCGTGCGAATCGTAGTGTGCCGTCAATTCCATTTAATAGTGCTTTTGTGTGGCTTTTCTGTGGTAGCGTTTTTGTCAGTGAAACTTGAACGCTCTGCTTTTTCACGCTCAATTGTCGGTAGGAGTACAGTTTATTTAATCTTTGCGCACAGTGCTCCATCAGAAATACTTTGTCCAAATTTAGAAGAGATTGGGATTTAGTGCATGTGTTTACAACGCATACCTCAAACAACAACACCATTTAATGGGAAATTGATTCGCTTCTTGCTGTTGTTCCTGTGGTTGCGGTAGTTAGAAAGTTGAACGCTCTTTGATGTTCTGCTATACTACTCACTGGGTCGGCTTTATCAATTGGCTCAGAAAGGTCAACTGTGATTTGGCTCTGTAAAAATCATTAGCAGTGTCGTTATTTTTTTCTGTGTGTATGGGTGTACTTTTAAAGCATGTGAAAACACGAGGTTGTGGATTTCTCCAAATAGCAACGGCAAGTTTTAAACCTGTGATAAACATTCTTCCAGTTGAATAGTTTTACTCCAAGGAAAAGGCAGCGCAAAATAGAGAATCGATATTCAAAGACTTCAGTGTCTGTACTGGACTGCTTGTATGCGGACATCACTCAAAATCCCTAATATGTTTCTTCCGAATTCAGTTTTGCAGTGCTTTAGTGCTTTACTGTTTTCAGAGGGTCTTTTACTGATGCTGCTGTAGTAGAGAAGTGACAATCTTCTGTCCATTGCAGTTGAGAACGGATTTAATACGGAGCTGCGGAGAAATGTCTGCGGCAAATATCGCTGCAGAACTTGCCTGTGCACAACACCGAAGAGAAAAAGAAATACCACAGGGTTGCCCATAAGAGTGAAAAATAGACATCCATTGTTCAAAGAATTACAACACTCTTCCTCTTACAGTGGTCTCATGTTATTTTTCTTGCAATAAGAACAGTGGGATTGTTCGACTGTGTTGTTCCCCAACTGGTTGAATAATAATAACAATAATAATAGTGGTGGTAGCTGATCATTCTTGTCCGTGGCCGAGTGACCTGTGCAAGTATGTAGGTTGAATTCTAACCATTCGGTGCTTATTTCAACTAATGCCACGTTCCTTTTTCTAGGTCTTCAAATAATTCACAATGTAGAGGTATCTTTAGTAATAAGAAAAAAGGTGCACCTCGGAGATCCATCTCACAAAAGCAAAGACTTCTTAAAGTGCACTTCTGAGCTTTAGAACCCGAAGGAGTTATCTCTCCTAGTTATTAAATGTGCAGATAATGAAATCTGTAATTTCGATTTCCAGCACAGTTCTCTCCAAGGTTCTGCAACCTTCCAGTAAGCGCGGTACTTATACAGCAGTACACGGCGGAGTAATGCCGAGCTTGTGAGTTCAAGACTCACATGGAGCAGTTTTGCCTGTGTTTTCAGCTGCAGAAACTTAACATCCATTGCCCTAAGATTGTCAAAAAGCAATTCCTTCTCTTTCATTTGAAGTCAGATGAAGAGGAGTCCCAACAAAAGCAGCTAGCAGCAGTGGGATTTGAACTCACACCCCAAAACAGACTTACGCCTTGACCCAGTGTCTTAGACCACTCAGCCATGCTACCTGTCATAGTAGGCCTCTTTGTCTCATTACTTGCTCGGAGAAAGCCGGGTGGCTTTTGCTCTTGTCACCCGACTTAGTGGCATTATGACCGTGGAAACGACTGCACCTGCTTTTTTCTGAGATGCTTCCCCTCTCATGGGGAGATCTTGACTTCTTTAACACTTCTGGATAAAGTTCTTCTGTGGAGCAGGCTTCAGACCTCTGCGTACAGCACCTTTGATGCCATTTTATTTTTACAGCAGCCACATCTGAAAAGTTATGTTTTTTAATTTTTATTTGAACAACAAAATTAAATTCAATACAAACAAGAACACATATAACATATTAAGAAAATCGTCAGGGGCACATGCTATAATACAATTACACTTTATGAAAAACGATTACACAAGGTAAATAAAGATAAGGTACGCACAGCTTGTTCTTACATTTCAAAAGAGTCCGTAAATACTCCTTTACGTCTATTTTGAACTGTTCAAACGTAGGACTCTTCCCAGACCATTTCACTTTATACCACATTCCTAAACGAGGATACATCTCCTGTTTTAGAACTATTTTGGGCGATATGGCTTATACAACACACCCACAGTATTCTAATGGTGGACTGCAGATCTGTGCTATAGTTCAGTCGAATTCGAAGGATCCAGCAATCGTACTGGATTTGACTGGGATTCTGAAATGTCTCTTGCAAAAGTATTCGGGTGTAGTGTGCTCTCTGAAGGCACCAGTTCTGTAGGGTTTGGGCATTTACTGGGACAATTATTAATTGTAGCAGTAAATCACAAAATGATTCTTTTAATGGCTTTAGAATCCAACCATGCGATATAACTCAAACAACGCACACACACAGGTACTAATACAGGAGGATACATTTATTAATACATAGAATATGCATGTAAACCCTAACAGATCTTATCGAGAGGGTTATCAGAATCCAAAAGGTATATATTCAATGAGTTACGAAGAGTTACATATATCAAGAGGACATACGTTCAGTATATCATTCATTTAGAACGTTTCGTAAATGAACTTGGTTATAACATCTACATTGGATACTCAAAACAAGTACATAACTCTTAGGAATTAAATCGATATCAATTGGTTGGGATAACAATTGAATTCTCGAGCTGTAATGCATTGAAGTTGAATACTCATCCAATCTCTGGGGATTCAGATCTCCTGAGGGCTCTCTGGCTCCGTGCCAGGCTGTGCTGTGCGGCTTGCGACGGTGCGCTGCTGACGCTCATTGACCGGCTAGTTAGTGTTGGCTTTAACTAGCAAAGTTTGTGCACAGGAGAAAAGATTACTGTGGGTCCCAGCAAGTCAGGAAGAGGACCGGTTCGTTCCTGATGAAGCGCTAGTTCTGAATAGTGATTCAGCTGTCCACAGTTCCGACCTGTTCACGAGGCTTGCTGCTGATGCTAACCTCGGGTGGATCCTCTGGTTACTCTCTGGCAACCTCCGCTCTAGACTCTTAGAACAAAGGAAAGTTCTGGCACTCGGACACACTGGCCGTTCCGTGGTTGTCCGGGCTGAGTCTCAGGATGGTCAGGAGGCGCGCTGCGAGAATGCCTTTCCCTTGGGAGCCTTCTGCTCCTGGGCTGTCCTGCCCTGGAATTCTCCTTTGAATTGTCCGAAAAAGTTCACAGAATTCTCTCAGGCTCTCTGTGTTGCCTGTTTTTACCTGGAGGAACTTCAGCTCGTTCATTGGCTGAAAGTTCCATGGGCATCAGAGTCCCACGTGGGTTACTCGGCCCTACCAGTCCCTGATTGGTTGATCAAGGTGAGATATGAGTCACTTACTCCTGACACTTAGGAATGCAGTCCAGATGTCCATCTGGCACTCCCTAGACAGATAGGCGCCAATGGATGACCATTGATCATGATAGCCAGGCTTAGCTAAGTGCATCCCCCTTTGGGAGCTGTCCCTTATCAAAAGAAAATATCTTTAAATCAGCCTGCATGAATAGTTTCTCTGTGGCTGCACCACAGAGATGAACAGAGATTTGAGGCCTCATTTGGGAAAGCACCGCAATACTTAATTCTGTCTTCCTAACAAGCATTGCCGCTACACGGGTTTGCTTCAACCTTTGATAAAAAAAGTGATCTGATCTGAAACTACCCAGCTTACAATCTCTGAGGTAGTTGTCACTAAACTCGGACGTGATGTGGCACACATGTGCCGTGTGCCTTTACTTTTGTAAAAAACTGGTATCGGGAAAAGTTTCTTAATATTTCTTTTGATTAGCATGGAAGAAAATGTGATCATTACCTATGGAATTTCCCGCCAGCGTGGAGCTTGAATTCACAACCTTGAGATTCAGTGTTCAAGAGTCACAGAAGAGGTCGGCCTGGTCTTCAGTTTGCCAACGATAAGCTCCGGCAGTGCTCCTCTGTAAAGCAGATTGTTCGGATCGGTTATGTGGGACGGCACTTCGATACTAAGATCGTTTTCAGCACACACATGGTTTCCCCCCTTCACGCAAAAAACATAGACGAAGGAAGCTCTCTTGTCTTGGGCTGCTGACTCCCGGATTTAAAGCGCTCTGGGTGCCAGCTAAGTCTCTAACAAGCACACTATAAAGACAGGAATTACACTTTGCTCACGTCACGCATGGAATGGCGAGGCTACTTGTTCCAATATTATCTAGTCTCACCTCATATGGTGCCGATTCCTGGTTTTCATTTAAGAAAGAGCACTGCAAACACCGTAAACAGTGCAAAACGTGTGATGAAAGAAGTCTTTTCCCCCCTTTGTCTAACGCAGAACACAGCGGAGTCATGCCGAGGGTTGTGAGATCAAGATTTCAGTGGAGCACTGTCGTCTACGTCTTTAGCTACATGAGTTGGACATCCTCTTGTACACGGAAAGCAGATTGAGATCCTCTCACATGAAAAGTGCCAGATAAAAGCCATTTCTCTTCCTTTCTCTTAGTGCTGGAGCTATCGCATGTAAATGAGGCAACTTGCAAGGCGAGCAGGCTCGGTGCACACCGAACGCAGATGTCTCAGAGCAGTTGAGACGTGTCCAAGTGGCTGTCAAAGGACAGCCCTTTGCCGGCACTGTGGCTTAGTTGGCTAAAGCGCCTGTCTAGTAAACAGGAGATCCTGGGTCCGTTTCCCAGCGGTGCCTTTCTTCCTGTCTTACTGTACAGAATTTATCCTTACGGGCAAATCCCATGCCTTTTAATTCAGGTGAATGCAAGTGTTCGTTTCCTTTCTGGAACAACTTGTTTTGAAAGAAATCTATACAGCTTGCGAAAGATGAAACACAAATCTTGCTTATCAGTGAAGAAGAGGTACTCCGAGCAGGCCAGCTAATACCAGCAAAGTTTTTTTTTTCACCCTAACCCAGAGAATGGAGAAAAGCGAGGCACCTGTGGCTCTGCAGTGTAATCAGTTCGCGAGTTCCGCGGTTAGCTGAAAGAGTGGTAAATGGAGCTCGCCCCAGCCCGTCCTTATTCTTTTAAAGAGGATAAAAAATTAACTTTGCCGCCATTACTACCAGCTTTAAAAGACTGCCATGGGCACAGAAAAAAACACACTACAGATGACTTTTCTGGAACCGAAGCAGAGATTCCTTTACGAACCAACTGATAAAGCTCAGCCAGTGAATACTGTTAACAGAATGTGAAAGCACGATCAACTTTGTAACTGCAACCACAGGAAAAACAGCAAGAAGCAGGCTCCATTCCCCATTTAAATCTGTCGTGCGAGGCATGCTTTTTGAACGCATGAAGTAAATCCCACGATCGCTTTTGAACTTGGACAAAGTACTTCCAAAGGAGCGCTATGCGCAAAGATTTAACAAGCTCAACCCCCGCCAACGATTCGGTGTGAAGAAGCAGAACATTCAAGTTTCACAGACAGAAGCAGCACGCCAGCACAGCCAACATTAAAACGGAGGGCACACTACGATTTGCATTGACACAAAAGTGATCTGGGCAGACGTCGTTCCCTGCATAACGCAAAAAGTGGCAAAGCGCTTTTGGGTTGAGAGGACGCAAGAAGGTTTTTGTTTTGTGCCTTGATGTCAAGCTGAGAAAGTATCTTTAAACACTTTGCTTAGTTTCTCGAGAGACTGCCAAAAAGCAGTTCCCTCCCTTTCGTCTGAAGTCAGCTGAAAGGGGGTCTCGACAGAAGCACCTGGCAGCGGTGGGATTTGAACCCACGCCCCCGAAGAGACTGGAGCCTTAATCCAGCGCCTTAGACCGCTCGGCCACACTACCCGCTGTGCGCTGTCTCTTTGTCTCATTACTTGCCGGGAGGAAGCCGGGTGGGTTTTGCTCTTGTCGCCCGACTTAGTGGCGTTATGACCGTGGAACCGACTGCACCTGCTTTTTCTGAGATGCTTCCCCTCTCATGGCGAGATCTCGACTTCTTTAACACCTCTGGATAAAGATCTTCTGTGGAGCAGGTTTCAGACCTCTGCGTACAGCACCCTTGATGTCATTTTATTTTTACAGCAGCCGCATCTGGAAAGTTGTGTCTTTTACGTTTTATTTGAACAACAAAACTACATACAATACAAACAAAAGCACATATAACGTATCAAGAAAATCATCAGGGGCACATGCTATAATACAATTACACTTTATGAAAAACGATTACACAAGGTAAATAAAGATAAGGTCCGCACAGCTTGTTCTTACATTTCGAAAGAGTCCGTAAATACCCCTTTACGTCTATTTTGAACTGTTCAAACGTAGGACTCTTCCCAGACCATTTCACTTTATACCACATTCCTAAACGAGAATGCATCTCCTGTTTTAGAACTATTTTGGGTGGTATGGCTTATACAACACACCCACAGTATTCTAATGGTGGACTGCAGATCTGTGCTATAGTTCAGTCGAATTCGAAGGATCCAGCAATCATACTGGATTTGACTGGGATTCTGAAATGTCTCTTGCAAAGGTATTCGGGTTTGCTTGAACCTTTAATAAAATAGTGATCTGAAACTACCCAGCTTACAATCTCTGAGGTTCTTGTGGCAAAGCACAGTCATACCTGACCTGTCTGGAATGACTACTGAGAGTCTTTATCCAGAAGCGACGGCACCACTCCCAGTAGAATGAGAGAGAAATACAGCATGACATGGGGAGTCATGGGGCTCCCACAGTTTGTTTTTCCTCATGTTACTGATTTTTTCACTAACATTTTGATCTTTTCACAATCAGACCTTTTTTCACATTTAATCAAATCTTTTAACCAGCAAACCAGTTTTATCGGTTTGTGAGGTTTGTGAATGCGTGCAGTAAGTCCTTATTGAACTAGGACAAAATATTCCTGATGGAGTGCTGTGCGCAAACATTGAATAAACTCGACCTTTGCAGATGATTCGGCATGAAGAAGCAGAAGATTAATTTTTCACAGACAAGCAGCACACCAGTACAACCAATATTAAAATTTAATTGACAGCTCACAAACATTTGCACTGACACAAAGGTGATCTCAACTAAATGGAGAGAGGATTCTGTGTTAATTGTGCTTCTCCTGGGAGAGGTCAAGTTGAGAAGTTCATGATAAAAGGGTGGTAAATATCCTGTCCAGGAATATCGGGGCTGTAGGGGGTCAGATCTATAGATGTAGTAAACACATTAGTGGAGACGGTGTGTCTGGTCTCTGTGAGAGAGCCTGGCGGGAAGAATAATCTGTGGTCTGGGAAGAAGAGACCCTCGGAGGCGCTCCACACAGGAGAGAATGAAAAAAATATATATTTTTCAGGGACGCTGATTTTTCTCTTTGAGGGAATTAAAAGCATGTATAGCGAGTGACTTCGTGGCGCAACGATAGTGCGTCTGACTCCAGCTCAGAAGATTGCGTGTTCAAATCACGTCAAGGTCAGCTGATGGGTTTGCAGGTGCTGCTGGTGCCCAACCCGGAAATTACACCACGCTGTTCAGTTTTATCTGTACACCACATAGGTAATCTGAACGAAATAACAGAACAGTACAGAACACGCAGTCAGGAGCTTATGCAGCGTTTCATCTTGAACACGACAAGAGAAAAGGCACACTGCACGTCTGCGAAACATCACGTCTGACTTTAGAGAAAGTGACATCAGAGAATGGAAGTTTCAGACCGCTTTTTTGTTACAGGTTCAAGCAAACCTGAAAGTTAGGGAGTGTTTGGTCACTTTTGTATGAAAAAGTGTCTGAAGCCTGTAATTATAATTTGCCCTTTTTTAATTGTGGTTGAAATCCACTCCCATGTACCAAGACCTTACAGTATATTCATGTTTACTTAAATGACTAACTATTGGACATTAGTTGGTGTTTTTTTTGTAACGATTTGCTATTTCATGCAGGAAAGAAAGGAACCCAGACCCAACGTTTGCTTTCAGGTGCGGTTCATTTACATAACGGACATATATTTCTGAGGAGCCTGATTTAAATCACACAACCCCGGTAGAAGTCGAATCGACAATCTTATAAACCGAAATCAGACGCGTTATCCATTAAACCACTAGCCCGTCACGTAACTCAATTGCACCATGGTGAGTTCAGCGCCGCTACTAGTAATACCCCACCCCCATCTTAAATTTCTACGTGAGAAACGTGTTTTCTACATTTTTATCAGTTTTAAAAAATCATCACTTTTAAGCAGACAAAGCCTTTATGTGTCGCTCTGAATTTCTAATTGATTTAGAATTCCAAGAAAAAAGAGTTTTGTTCCACAACGGCGTGAAATGATCACGTCTTTCACTCTACTTCTCTCTAGTAGTAAAGCAGATCTTGCTAGGTGAGCATTTGCTCCGGTAAATTAGGTCACTTTTCATGTTAACTCACTTCTTCTAAACACAACATTTCCTGGTGCATGTTTTCTCCATGAAAAAAGACATTTTCCCTTACATGATTTCTCGTTTTGTTTCATCAAAGAGTACAGAAAGAAGAAAGAAAGAAAGGAAAAGTGTCGTAAATGAACTCTGTCGCCCTTGGGAGATGTCAAGCGCATTGGACATGAAAAGTGCACAATAAAAGCCATTTCTCTTCGTGTCGGGACTCCTATTGAATGTAAAGGAGGGAACGTGCTCAGCCAGCCGACTCAGCGCTTACTGAACGCAGGTGTCTCAGAGCGGTGTGTCCAAGTGGCAGTAAAAGAGGAGAATTCTGACGGCGCCGTGGCTTAATTGGTTAAAGTACCTGTCTAGCTAACGGGAAATCCTGGCTCCAAATCCTAGCAGTCCATCGCCTGTGTTGCACTGGACACCCTGTAGATCATCAAAAGCATATTGAGCTCCTTGGTAATGAAATTGCCGGATAAAAGCCATTTCACATCCTTTCTCAACATGCTCAGCGAGAAGGCTCACCGCACACCGAACGAAGATGTGACAGAGCAGTGTGTGCAATTGGCTGTAAAAGGGTACTGCTTCGCCCTCGTTGTGGCTTAGTTGGTTAAAGCTCCTGTCTAATAAACAGGAAATCCTGGGTTCAAATCCCAGCGGTGCCTTTCTTCCTGTCTTCTCGCACCGTTTATTGATATAGACAACATGCTTCTGCATTATGTTTAAAAGAAGTGTTCATTTCCTTTTTGGCACAGCTTATTTTTCAAGAAATCCACACATTGCGAAAGATAAAGTGCTCATCTTTCTTATCAATGCAAAAGAATTACTGCCAGCTGGCAAGAAAATGACAACGATTTGTTTTTACTTTAGCCAAAAATCTGTGAATGTAGAAAAAATACGACATGTGTTAGTTTCTATGCCACACTCAGGGTGTCCTTCAGTTAAACACAACGTTGGTAGATCAAAGGCACGCAGAGACACACTTCGAATTAATCCGATCTAAACATTACCTTCTCTAAATGTGATTGAGTTTCTTTCCACGTCCTTAGCCATCTTGATGTTTGCAGAGATTTTCAACTTTTGACACGAGTCAAACTACGAGTAAATAGTTGAGTACCTAAGTCAATATCACCGGGAATGTGAAAATAAATGTAAACATCAATATTTCTGCTGTCTCCTGAGAAACACAAGTATAGAGTCAAAACACAATAAATAATGCTAAAAAATTATTCAGTTACATCCCCTTTAAATATGTATTTCCTTAATATCAGTTCTCTTCCCTCCCCAGGACACTTGCAAATTCACTATAGCATATTAAAAGCTGTGTGTAAGTCTTACATGTGTTCTGTCACATCTGGGTGTTAAATTAATAGATGTGTTGTGTTATTTAATATGATTTGACTCCACGCTTGTGTTTCTCGGGAGACAGCAGAAATATTGGGGATTTGCGGCTACAGAAAATAATGTGAACTTTACAGGCTAAAGTAAGGTTACGTTAAAGAAACAAAAACTTATTGTCACCCTTTTTAACGTGATTTTTTAAGACATTTGTTCGGAATAGTATATCTTCTCGTGTCTTTGGCTGTTATCCTACAATAACGGTGGTGAAATAGCAGGAATGTGCGGAAAGAATCGGAGATTGAACAGAAGACTCATCCAGTCGATAGTAAGGTTGTGTAGGACCGCACACACTACGATGTCAGTGTTGAGTAGCGTGGTTTAAAAGCTTCTTCACGAACCAGGAAGGAGTAGAAACCTAAAGTCTTCTGATCCGTAATCAGACACGTTATCCAGTGTGCCATTGGCGTTTGCATCGCGTTCCCATACAGCACCACATTCAGTTCAGAGCCGCTACTATTCATGTGTTTTGTACGTGTGTCTAGTTACTACGTCTTTCATTATGTCTGGTTTAAAATAATGTATCTTTAAAACAGACAAAGAGTTTATGAGTCTCCCTGAAATTCACACACGAAGAATAAAAGATATCGCGTTTAAAAAGAATACAGAGATGCCGGCGATAGAAAACGGAGCGTCTTAAGTGCGCGCTATCACTGAACTAAACTCCCGATCGGTAAGTTTGTCGGCGGCTTTTTAATTGTGTTAGGAAGAGCAAACAGTCCACAGTGTACATTTTAAAGGTCTAAGCAAAACAGTCAGACGTGAGGATTATTCAGAACAGGAGCCTCTACTTCTTTGTATACTGAGCTTTCGGGTGAACATCAAAGTGAAAGACAAATTCGCAATTTTCACTTTTTGATTAAGGAACAAGAAAACACCATCCTTCGAGCTGGATTCAAACCAGGGACATAAGAAATGCCCACTGTTTTTGTTTACAGTCTTAAGATCTAGTAACTGAGCTATCGAGAGGTCGAACAGCAAATGCTTTGTCACACGTGTAGCCCAATGTAGTTTAGTGTTCCTCTTTATTTAAATCCCAGTTCGACATCAAAATACTCACTCCCATAGTCTCGTTCAGAAGAAGAAATGGACCAGGCTTCCACTGTATAAACGTCCAGAGTTCTTAACGTAAAACGTTTGAAGGGACATCAGTGCTGGCGGAAATTGACCCTTTTTCTAGTGGGATCAGGATCATATAAAACCATTCTTTTGGCTTGAGAAGAGGATCATGGAGACACTCAAAACATCCCTGTCTTTGCTTCTTTCAAGGACGAATGGAGTATTGAGCTGCAAGCATCGGTTCAAATCAAAACTCTCTGCTACTGCAGTTGCTTGTCTGAGAGTTTCTTCAAATCTTTCAACTGAACGTTGATATCAAGGGATATTGACGGTAATATCATACGGATTTTGGTTTTCTTTTGATCGAAAATTGTATTAAAATACAAGCCTCTTTCACATTTGTATAATACTTTCCCTTGCATCCTCAGATAAAAATTCTAAATACCACAAAGTTACAATATATGGAATAGCATTTATTTTAAAATGTATTTTAAAATTTGCATTTAATTAGAGCTATATTTAGAGCTTAGTAAAGATAACATTGCTAATATTGATGGAGTAGAAATGTAAGATGAATTGATAGCTTTTTCTGAGCTAAAAAGTCCTACAACGCCTCCTGTAACAGGTAAGGACTCATAGCAAGACATTGCTATTGCATTGCGCATTTTGCAGATACGACCAGTTTCTGCTTCTGGTGAGTGCATTTTTTCCAAACTGAAATTAACAAGAACATTTTCAAGATGCGCCATGTCCCTAAATCGTTCATCAGGACTACTATTAATATCAGGTGAAAGCAGTACAAAGCATAAATTTAACCTATTAAGAGACTATATCTGTCAGCTACTGCTGTAAGCCATGTTCAGCCAACGCTAGAAATATTACTGCTCTACTACAGTAGCTAAAGAAAGCAAGTCAGACTTAGAAACGGATCACAAGTCGAAGACATAAACCGACGAGAATGGGATTCGAACCCACGCGTGCAGAGCACAATGGATTAGCAATCCATCGCCTTAACCACTCGGCCACCTCGTCACGAAAGCTATCTACCCTTGGGCATGATTTTGGTCGGCGACCAGGCTCAGCGCACATCGACCTCAGATGTCTCAGAGCGGTGTGTCCAAGCGGCTGTATAAGAATAGGTAATAGGTTTATTCCATGCTGGAAAAAAGAAGAAAGAGACAACAACGTTTCGGCCGTGGAGCCTTCTTCAGGTGTGAGAGAGACAGGGCAGTAGGCAAAGGTAAAGTAGCGGGAGAACAAAGGTTTGAGGGTGGGTACCCACCTGTATAAGAATAGTGTTCTGCCGGCGCTGTGGTAAAGCTGGTGAAAGCACTTATTTCATAAAGAGGAGATCCTGGATCCGAATTCCAGCGGTACCTTTTTTCCTGTCTTGTTTTACAGAACATGTAATTTGGGACACTCAAAGAGGTCTTGATTTGGTTTAATGCGTTTATTCATTTCCTTTGCAGAACAACTTGCTTTTTTTAAAATCATATAGCTTGCGAAAGATGAAATGCGAGCGAATTTTTTTGTTCACCAAAAGTATGTAAATGAAAAAAAGCAAGGTGTAAGCATTTCTGTGGTGCAACCTGTTAGCGTGTTTGGCTATTAACTCCAAGGTGGGTTTTTTGATCCCACCCAGGGACGCACTTCTTCCTATAGTAAACATCATCGCCGCAAAAATTTAATTGTTCCGCAAAACCTGAACTATTTTGATATTTGCAGTAGTAAACAATTGAGTACCAGAGTCAACATTACCGGCAATTTCCAATAATTACGGACATTGGCAATTTCCAAGCAGTTAGTATTCACCCATGGAATTATAGGTTCCAGTGGGTGGCGGGAGAATTCACTTATGCTCCCGTTGCATCTTCAGCTAAAGTAATTTAAAATACATAGCAAAATTGTTTGAGAACTTGACAAGCAAAAACGACAGATCGCCGAAGTTGTATTTTAATATTTTCGTATATTTACTTTAATTTGAATAGAAATGTTAACATAAACGCTGTTCAATATAATGTAATTTTGTTGTACTTTTAAAATATTTTAGCTGAGGATGCGAGGGGGGCTATTACACCTTGCCAAATATCTAAATAACTGTAAAATAGGCTGGCATTTTAATAAAACAGGCGATCAAAAGAAAGCTACAAATAGTACGGTATTATGCTCAATATCCCTCGATATTGAAGGTCAGATGAAGAACTTGAAGAAACTCTCAAAGAATCAACGGCAATAGCAGAGGATGTTGATTTTGAACCAACGTTTGCACCTCAATTATCCAGCAGTCTTTGCTTGACAGACTTCCTCAAGATATTCGGTGTTCTATACAGAAAATCGAAAATTAAAAGTGCTAATGTGCCAAGAGGGGTGGCCCGAGGCAAAGACTGCGGTAGAGGAAGAATAAGCTCCGCACGATAACGCGTGTCTAATACTCGGCCTCTGAAAGGCATCATATTCGTTGAACTGCCTCCCAGCTGTGACTCTTACACGAATTTCGCGGTACGTGTGTACGAGCTTATAATTCAGGAATATCAATGGTCAGACGTTTATGGTGGGTTTGTGTTTTGTATTATTTAGTGAATGGAAAAAAACATTTTCAAAAAAAGCTCGAATGAAATAATAAAAAAAGTTTATTTGCCTGTTTGTTGTAACAGCTGTGCCAAAAATATTCATCTACATCAGAATAGTACCTGAACGTGACTGGACCTTGTTGGATTTTAGGAAATTTATTTTTGCACATCTTCGCCTACGATCAGGAATACCTTCCTGTTTTCAGCGTATTTATTGTTTCTACCTGTGATCTCGGAAAGGAAGACCCACTACCTGTGAAATAGGTAAAACCGAAATATTCTGGGAATTTGCTGTGGTTTGAGAGGAGTGTATGAAGGTATTAAAGGAGAGAAGAGACGCGCATTCCGCAGGGGGAGCACAAAACCATGAACCCCGCCTGTGTCTTTTCTTATATAACCGCTGAGCCCGGACACAGCGTCTCCAGCCAGTGAAATACAGGATAAACCGCAAGGAAAACAATGTTTCTTTTAATAAGTCTTCTTCTGGTTTTCTATTTCGGTCTTTCACATTTGAATGCATACTTTGCAGTTAATCTTTCCTCGATTACAGGCAGCCCAAACAGTTCTTAAGGCAGACATCGAAGCCTATTTGACTTTCTGCTAATCACATAAGTGTTCAAGAAGTACTTCCCTGACCATCATGTGCCCCCAAGCCGGTTTCTCCGTTTTCCTCTTCCTGTCGTTGTCAGCAAGCACAAGAAGACAGGAAAAACGCAAGGCAGGGAAAAGACGGTAGCTGTCAGAAGTGGGATTTGAACCCACGCCTCTATTCAGAGACCAAAACACCCAAGCAATGGAAAAACATGAGCCCTTAAAACTGGCGCATCAGACCACTCGGCCATCCAGACAAGCTACAGAAGTTGGTGTGCTGGAAGCACAAGTCATTCACAAAACTGAGAAATGGTTTGCTGGAGAAGCGCCAAGTTGCCTGTTGTAGCCTAAACGGATCGAGGAAATCAAATTTTCGGATCGATTCAGAGTGTGCTTTACAGCCATTGTGTTATATTTTGATCTGCTAGGGTGCAGTCGTCTTCACAATCTGGATTATCTCATAAAGAGCGACGTCAGTGTAAAACAGCTATCATTTTTAAGAACAGACGTTGTATTGCATATTAATAATTGATTTATTTTCCTGATTACAATACAGTATACTTTCCTGATTGCAATGTATTGTGAAGCATAAAAGCCAGCTGCATCAATCTCTATTACGCGTCATTTATGAAGGCGTTTCAAATAGCAGCCAGTGCAGTACTTTTGGAGCATGTATTACATTGTAAATAGTCTTATTTAAATTCACACACTGTTATTTAGACAGCGCAAACCAGTCTGACCTCCTTCAACTTTCTGTGCTCGCTGAGTAGATCTTAAAGCAGCTGCAGCCAGAGTAGCCGTAATGGCAACACAGTGCTTGGAGTTCGGCTACTCTTATTTCTTCTGCAGAACCACCGGCATCGGAATATACTGATCCGCATAAGAAGCGCTTTCGGTTTCTGATCGTTTTTATTGAGCGCTGCTCTAAACTTGCTCGTACTTGTTTTTCCCATGAAAAAAGACATTTTTCTCATTACATGATTTCACTTTTTTTCTTTTCAACAAGTAGAAAGAAATAAAATATAATTCCGTATAAGAGACACAGGTTGGATGGTTGGTGGTCTAAGGCGTTGCGTTTAGGTTGCAGCTTTTCCTGGAGACTTTTGTTTAAACCCCACTTCTGACAACGTAGAAACGATAAAATCCCTAGGTAGAAAGCATCTCGCATTTCACGTGTTCAATGTTAATTGTCTCAGTGGTTGCCTCAGTGAATGATGGACCTTCTCTCTTGCAGGGTGACGGAAACTTCTTCAGAGAGGGAGTCTCTGGAGTTTACAGCCAGTGCAGTTTCTCCTGGAGACGTATGTTCAAATCACACTTCTGATGAAAAGCTTTTCTCGTTAGAGTAGAAACGATAGAAGCCTTAAGTGGGAAAAAAAATCACGGCACGGCTTTTCTTCATCAAGAGCCGAGACAACAGAAACAGACTTCAAACTGACATGAATTACTTCATGAGCGTTTATGACCGTCTTTAAAAAGCTGAGAGCAGGCGAAAACGTCATTGGAAATGAGGAAATGTCTGCTGACTGTAAACAGAGCTCACGCTCAGCTGCGAATAAGCGCTCCTCTTTAGTACAGTGCTGAGTGCCTACGTTTGCTGCGGGGGAGACCGGGGTACTTTTCTGTGACAGGGCGCTGGTTTAATTTTTTAACAACCTGACTCCACTTAAAAGTGTGTACTGTGTACTAACTTTCGAACTACTTAGTGCGGTAGAATATGGAGATCATCTCTAGCTCTGAGCTCAACTGCAACAAGAAGTCGTGCTGAACAAAGTCAGAGTCCAGCTGAACGTGTGCTCAGTGTGGTGCTCAGGACACGGGAGCATTGTTGTGGTTCTAATTAGCACGAACTGCAGGGGCTCTGAATCAGAACGTTTCAATTTATCTGTTCAGTAAATTAAAATGCAGGACACGTTAAAATCGGATTATGACTATATAACCGAATGTCCCTCACAGTTTAAAAGATACCAGTAAGGACACACAATTACTAATGCGATACTTATTGGAAATAGTCCCAAAACAAGCACGTATCGCAGCTGGTAGACCCCTGTAATAATTTTGCAGTGACAGAACACTTTGAAGATTTGCAATCTATTTAAATATGAATTTTCTAAATTTCAGTTCTCTTCACTCCCTGGCATAACTGAACTCTCACCTTCACATACTAAAGGCATTACATGCATTAGCTGTGATAATGCTTCTAAGAAGCACAGAATGACATTTAGTTTTGTTCCTCATTTCCCCCAAGAAAAAAAAAGGAGTCAATTTCCGCCTGGAATGATTGATGCCCCATCAAACATGTTTTAATATCCCCGGAAGTTTATACGGTAGAATCCTGGTTTGTGGCTTAAATTCAAGGTAAAAAAGACTAAGGAAACGAGTTGGAAACAATGTCGATCTGGGATTTTACTCATCTGGAACATTTCACTACATTGGGCAGTATGTGTCAGAGTGCAGCTCCTGGTATCCCTTCGATAGCTCAGTTGGTAGAGTAGGAAACTGTAATGGAAACACTTGGGAATCCTTAGGTCGTTGGTTTGACTCCAGCTTGAAGGAAGGTGCCTTTTGTGTATTTTAATCAAAGAGTTAAAATAGTGAATCTGTTTAATTCAGTCGTTGATCAAAAGCTCAATAAACGACGAAGCAGAGGCTCCTGTTCCAAATTCAGCTCCCATCTGATTGTCTTGTTTTGGCCAAGATCTGATCTATGAATTAAGGGACTTCTCTGTCTGCTTTGTAATTCAAAAATACATTTTGTAATGCAAATGTCAAGTTTTTTGTAGATATAAAGGTGTTCTCTGTTTTCAAAGGATAGCTACTTAATTGGCTTTATGATTTGGTATTGATTTTGTATCGTTGTATTATTAACTTTGTGCTTTCTGTGTTTTTATCATTCTCACTCCCTGTGCTGAAAACAGAATTATCTCTTCCCCGAACATCGTCTACAGATCACTTGTGTGCTTTTAACCTTCTCCCAGCTACAGGCGAGACTGAAGCTGGAGATGTGAAGGCACCCGCTGGTGCATCTTCTCCAAATTTCACAATTGCAACAGACTTCTCTTTTTTTTTTAAAAGTAGATATAGCCCTGAAAAAAGCATTAGCTTTATCAGTTTTTACATTAATCGATTTTGAAACAAATATTCTATTTTTATTGCAATTTACATAATAATAATTATTATTATTATTATCGCTTAAACTTATATAGCGCTTTTCTGGACACTCCACTCAAAGCGCTTTACAGGTAATGGGGAATCCCACTACCCCCACCAATGTGCAGCCCCACCTGGATGATGCAACAGCAGCCATACTGTGCCAAAATGCTCACCACACATCAACAATCAGTGGGGAGGAGAGCAGAGTAATGAAGCCAGTTCATAGATGGGGATTATTAGGAGGTCATGACTGGTAAGGGCCAATGGAAAATTGGGCCAGGATGCCGGGGTTACACCCCTACTCTTTCAAGAGACGACCTGGGATTTTTAAAGGCCAGAGAGAGTCAGGACCTCAGTTTTACTTCTCAGCCAATGGACGGCACCTGTTTACAGTTTAGTGTCCCCGTCATTATACTGGGGCATGAGGACCCACATGGACCGCAGGGTGAGCGCCCAGCGACAGAAACCAGATGGTACCGTGTGTCGGGCTCGGCTGCGAGCAGGACAATGACGTCACGGGGACAAAGTAGAAAAAATCAAAACAGTTCTGTAAAAGACCTGTGTCAGCTGTCGGTTAGCAGTCTGGACTCTAAATCCATCGATCTGATTTCAAATCTCTCTAACACCTGAGCTGCGGCTTCTTTTGAGTAGTTATTCAGGAGAACACTATGTTGATTGTATAGATGAAACGTTTAATATATTCAGGTGGGTAGCTACTTCAGCATGCATATCTGCAAAGAAACAAGTAATGTTTGTATATAAATGAATGTCTCTGACAACTTAATGTTAGTTTTTAATTTAGTTTTAGTTTTACGATGTAGGTCAGGCGTTGACATATGCACAAACACACGAAATGTCTCACTCCTGATTCAGCTCATGCTTCATACGAGTGAAGTGATTCCTCCTGCTTCTCGTACAACCATATCAGAACAGAAGCCCGTGTCACCCAGCTCTGATTCAAGAGCGACTCACATCTTGACAGGGTGCCCCTTTGGTCAGAAAAAATAGTTGTCAGAAAATGTGAGAAAAGGAAAGTTATGTACAGTAAGCTTTCACACACAGCTCTCACACACAGCATTAGAGATTGGAATCTGATTGTAAAAAAAAAAACTGCCCGTCTCCCCGGCATTTAACGGTGCTGTTGCTTTTATTTTACATATTGTTAGCATTTTAATGAATTTTTAAAAGATTTATACACAAATCGCTAAATACGAAACGTAAAAAAACCAACTGTAAGCAATTGACCATTCATATTCCTGAATTTTAAATCCCTGTGTTTATCTGTGTCCAAGTGCCTGGTGCAGCTATTTTGAAAGCATACCTCAAGGAGGGCTTTACACGCAGTCTGGGGTATTTTCTCCTTTTACATTTTTGTGATTTTATATCGAACCTGGTATACTCCCAAAAGTGCACAGTAGCTTGTACTGTGTGCCCTGTTTGCCTTTGTAAGCGTTTGTTTAAAAAATAACTTCACAATACGATAAAAACAGAGAAAGCACAAACTTAATAATATAACGATTCAAAATCAAAACCAAATCATAAAGTCAATTAAGTACCTAACTTTTGAAAACAGACAACACATTATCTATAAAAAACTTGACATTTGTATCTATTTTTGAATTACAAAGCAGACAGAGCAGTCCCTGAACTTAAAGACCAGATTTGTTAAAATCCCTTGTACCAATTTAGATTGATCTTGATCAGAACACGACCATCAGACGTGAGGGGAATTCGGAACAGGAGCCTCTGCTTCGTCATTTATTGAGCTTCTGATCAACGTCTGAGTGAAAGTTATTTATTGTCTTTGATTAAAGTACGCAAAAGGCACCTGCGTACACCTTTTAGCTCATAAATTCATCGTACATTTATATCCCATCAATATAAACAATGTTATCTTTACCTAGCACTAAATGTAGCTCTAAATAAATGCAAATTTTAAAAAACATTTAAAAATAATTGCTATTCCATATATTGTAACTTTGTGGTATTTAGAATTTTTATCTGAGGATGCAGGGGAAAGTATTATACAACTGTGAAAGAGGCTCGAATTTTAATACAATTTCGATCAAAAGAAAACCAAAATCCGTAAGATTTTACCGTCAATATCCCTCGATATTGACGTTCAGTTGAAAGATTTGAAGAAACTCTCAAAGAAGCAACTGCAGTTGGAGAGATTGGATTTGAACCGATGTTCGCAGCTCAATAATCCATTCGTCCTCGAAAGAAGCAAAGGTTAGTATGTTTTGAGTGTCACCATGATCCTCTTCTCAATCCAAACGAAAGGTTTTATGTGATCCTGATCCCACTAGAAAAAGAGTTAATTTCCTGCTGCACTGATATCCCTTCAAATGTTTTATAAGAACTCTGGAAGTTTATACAGTAGAAGCCTGGTCCATTTCTTCTACTAAACGAGACTATGGGAGTGAGTATTTTGATGTCGAACTGGGATTTAAATAAAGAGGAACACTACACTACACTACACTTGGGCTACGCGTGTGACAAAACGTTTATTTTCTGACCCCTCGATAGCTCAGTTGCTAGCTCTTAAGACTGTAGAAAAAGCAGCGAGTATTTCTTATGTCCCAGGTCTGAATCCAGTTTGAAGGATGGTGTTTTCTTGTTCCTTATTCAAAAAGGGAAAATTGCGAATTTGTCTTTCACTTTGACATTCACCCGAAAACTCAGTATACAAAGAAGTAGAGGCTCCTGTTCTGAATAATCCTCACGTCTGATTGTTTTGCTTAGACCTTTAAAATGTACACTGTGGACTGTTTGCTCTTCCTAACACAATTAAAAAGCCGCCGACAAACTTACCGATCGGGAGTTTAGTTCAGTGATAGCGCGCACTTAAGACGCTCCGTTTTCTATCGCCGGCATCTCTGTATTCTTTTTAAACGCGATATCTTTTATTCTTCGTGTGTGAATTTCAGGGAGACTCATAAACCCTTTGTCTGTTTTAAAGATACATTATTTTAAACCAGACGTAATGAAAGACGTAGTAATAAGATACACGTACAAAACACATGAATAGTAGCGGCTCTGAACTGAATGTGGTGCTGTATGGGAACGCGATGCAAACGCCAATGGCACAATGGATAACGTGTCTGATTACAGATCAGAAGACTTTAGGTTTCTACTCCTTTCTGGTTCGTGAAGAAGATTTAAACCACACTACTCAACACTGACATCGACGTGTGTGAGGTCCTACACAACCTTACTATCGACTAGATGAGTCTTCTGTTCTATCTCCGATTCTTTCTGCACATTCCTGCTATTTCACCACCGTTATTGTAGGACAACAGCCACAGACACGAGAAGATATACTATTCCGAACAAATGTCTTAAATAATCAAGTTGAAAAGGGTGACAATAAGTTTTTGTTTCTTTAACGTAACCTTACTTTTGCCTGTAAAGTTCACATTATTTTCTGTAGCCGCAAATCCTCAATATTTCTGCTGTCTCCCGAGAAACACAAGCGTGGAGTCAGATCATATTACAGTACACAGCTGATAGTAATTTAAGTAGGGAGCTGCGTCACATAAAATTGCAGTAAAGCGCTTTAAATATGACTCTGAAGTACTGGGAAAGATGATTATTTTGAGCGTGCCTCCCAGGGTCTGCTACGAGGCTGAAGTTGGCTTCTTATTCGCCAGCTTCTTCGCGTTTTTCGTTCCACCTTAAATGCTGCTGCTGTGATGTTATGTCGCCTTTCGCCTGTAGATGGCTCTCTTCGATCAGTACTAATACGGCTGGAATACTGCAGACATCCTCAGTGAAAGGAAATATCCAAATAAATAGCGACTGTTCAAATCATATTTTTGTATGCAATATATTTCAGAAAATCGCAAACCAATTTTGAAAACTCACCATAACACGGACTTACACTGGGAAAAGGTGATTGTACTTTCTGCTTATTGCTACGGCCTTCCCCCCCAATTATGAAAATGTCTCACAGTTCTGACACCGACGTGTGAAAGACAATGTAACAGACTATCAAAATCCTGAAGTACAAAACATTTTAATGCACCAGTTTTTTTAAATATGACCCTCTGATCTTGGCATGTCAGAATACATTGGGAAAAAGTATGGCACGAATTGCACGAATTGCAATGGCACACATTGTTGAGAATATCACTGACCTTGCCGATATTTGCAGGGGATACGAATATTTTGTACATGTTGAACTACAACACGTAAAAATTGAGCTCCTTAGTCAATATCACCGGGAATGTCCAATAATGACGAACGTCAGTAGCTCCAAGGAAACTTAGAATCGCACATGGAGTTTTATCTTTGAATGGAGGGTGGGAGAATTCATTTATACTCTCGTTGCTCATTAGCTAAATTATTTTAAAAATATGAAACAGATTTGTTCGAGAAACTTGTAATCGCCTTAAAGAGAATCTTCTTGAAGATGTGCACCAGCTAGCTCTCCACTGTCAATTGACAGGACTTTAGAAGAAACTGTTCTCATACAACCAACATACAAATTACACATCTTAAGTCACATGAAGAGAAATCCTTGTACTAAATAACATAAAACTGTCGCTGTAAATTATCACCAAGCTGTTTTATGTGTCTGACCACCTCTTTCCTACTTTGCAGAGAGCACAATTCTTTCTGTTTCTTCATCGCTATTTTACTGTCTCTTTCCCCCACGTGGAGATGGATCCACAGCAGAAACTTTTGGTCCGTTCCTGTTACTCTGTCCGATTGAAAGAGCTGTATTAAAGGCACTCCCATCTCTGCAGGAAAGTTATTGCTGCTCTCAACACAATATACTGCAGCCAAATGTGATAGCGATACTGTCACTGCCTGTGGGCCACGTGTTCCTGTTGTCAGCCTATTATGTCATGTCCATCCACACCCAGAAACATTACTGCTGTAGCACAAGAGTTATACAGGCGCAGTCAATAGAGCATGAATCTCTTAATCTCAGAACTGTGGGTTCAGCCCCCACATTGGGTCCCTCTGTGTCAATTTGATCCCCCCAATCCTCCTAGCAGGACCTGATGGCGTAACAGTGATACCCAGTGCCTTATATGACCTTTACGTAATTCAGCTTTCTTTCCACTTGATTCAGATTTTGATCTGAAATCATCGGCCAAACAAGAGTTTGTCTAAATCGAGGGAGATCTGCTCACAAGCAAGTATTAAACACTTCAGCATTTACTGTTCGAATACCACATTTTGTCAAAACACTGCCGCTTCTTTAGCTAATAAGTAATGGTTTTTGAGCACGCATTGTATTGTTAATGCTTATATTAAAAAAGCATAAATTCACATAATGGAATTTGGACTGAACAAAGTAGTCCAGCCCCTTTACAACATTACATACCCACTGATTAAAGCTTAAAACTACAGCAGCAGGAGTAACAATAATGGCAACAACATGTTTGGAGTTCGGCATTTCATTTATTCTGCGGAAACATCGTATCGGAATGAACTGCCCGAGATAAAAGAGTAATTGCGGCTTCAGATCGTTTTTACAGAGCATTGCGTTGTTCTGTTCATGCTGACTACACGCTTTAAATTTGTCGTTTACTGCAAGAGTTGTTTTTTCTGAAATTCCTCGCATTTGAGCCAGCACTAAAATATTTCATTCCCGTCGCTGAATACATCGTGGAAACGGTATTTGCAACAGAATGCTGTCACACATGAAACCTTTTTGTTATTCGGTTCTGAAGTTTGAAAATGAAAATAAAACGGGGATCACTTCATAGACTTGAAAGAAGTCCAAGCAGCATAAAAACCCGCGAATTCTCACAAAGGCTGCACCTTTCTTCTGCTGCTTTTATAAATCAGCCTTAAACATTTGAATGCATACCTTACTGCTGCTAATCACATTCACGTGTTTACGAAGCTTTTTTCTGTCCGTTATGTTTTTGCTAAGTAGTTTCTCCGTTTTCCTCGTACTGTGATTGTCAGCGAGCACAACAAGACTGAAACAGTGTAAAGGCAGGTAAAAAAGACAGGGTAAAACGCCTGACTGTCGGGAGTGGGATTTGAACCCGTGCCTCTATTTGGAGAGCGAAACACAAAGCTTAAAAGACACGAATCTGTGAATTTGCTGTTTTAAAACGCTCGACTATCCTGAAGAAATGGGTGCTGATTGCACCAGTTGCATCCGATTTTCCGTAACTTTAGGACGATTGATACGACTGGACGAACAAAATTTGTGGCGTTTAGCATGACATGGAAAACGGTACCGGAGCATTCGGGTCCGGACTACCAGACTCAGAAACAGTTTTTACCCCCGCACTATCAAACTATTAAACTCCTAGCCTCTCTCACTCTCACCTATGATCTGAACCTCACAGTGCCTTCTTTCTTACCAAAAACCCAAACACACATTGAAAATCTACCTCTACCATACATGTCAAAAGCTCACTCCCCATAATTTCTATCCCTTTATTTCATTCTTTTGATGCATGTTTTTGCACATAACCTGTTACCTTTTTGTTGTTTTGCACACTGCCTGTTGTTGTTTTTTGCACATCGGCTGTTGTCTCTGTCTTTCTTTTGTAATACAATTGTATTGTTGTTGTGTTGTTGTGTTTTTTTCTTTGTACTACTTATGTCCGAGAGCTAGCTAAATAGCATTTCGTTATACCATATACCTGTGTATAAGTATAATGACAATAAACTTGAACTTGAACTTGACATAGTCTTGCAGGCAGTATATACGCATGCTGACGCAGCTACCCACCTGAACTATTATTTTATCGTTTACTCGTTTAAAAAAACACGGTCTTCTCGTTCCTAAGTCAGATTTTTAGTGCTTTCGAACGTTACTTCCAACCTGGACTGACAGCTCACCCGATCTGTTTGTGATCAGACCATGGAGTGGGGGGCTGTACCAAGCGCACGTTCCTTCCCAATGCTGAGGTGATCATTCGGAAGATGGGTGTGAAGAGAAACAAGCTTTGTCGACTAAAAAACAAGGCAGGATATGCAAGAATACTAATCACTGGCGACAGTTACGCTCTCTTACTATTCAGACTCCTACATTGCGAGTTTTTTGAAGACTTTGAAACTAAAGGAAAGCAGTGACAAATGAAACAGGCACAGGTGGGGTTTGAACCCACGATTTTCGGTTTACGAGACCGACGCCTTACCACTTGGCCACCGCGCCTTCAAACAACATAGGAATAATGTTGTTCAAATTATTTTTTTTCTGAATCTGGTTTACATCGCCTGGAGGCAGCAACAACAATAAAAGGGATACTTAACAAGGAGATACGCTGTAGCAGTGCGACTCCAACAGATGCTCCTGAAGAGACTGGAGGTTTAAGCCAGCTCCTTAGAGCGCTTGGCCGCGTTACTCTCAACAGCGGCTCTTCAGCTCTTGTTGTTTGACCTAGTGGTTTTATAACGCGTGGAAACGACCGCAACTTCTTTTTCTGAGATGCTTTCTCTCACGTGGTGAAATCTCGACCTCTTTGGCATCTCTGGCTATAGTTCTTCAGTAGAGCAGGCTTTCACACCTCTGCTTATAGTACCCTTGAAGTCATTTTATTTTTACAGGAAGACGCATTCCCTAACGATCTCTCCTGTTTTAGAAATGCTTCATAAGGCGTGTTTGATTCAACGGACAAACAGTATACTAATTGTACAATGCAGATCTATGGGGCATTCGTACTGGATTTGACTGGGATTCTGAAATACTTCTTGCAAAGGTATTCAGACTTTCTTGAACCTAGAATAAAAACACAGACCTGAAACTCCTTAGCTTCCAATCTCTGATGTTGCTCTCCTTAAACTCGGACGTGATGTTCTGCAGACGTGTGCATAATGTCCTGTTTTCTTACAGTGTAGACATTTTGCTGTTCACGCTCCGCATTCATCTGCTTTGTGCGTTGTCAACATGTAATGTCAGCCGTCCCCTGTTCTTCTATATCTCTAGCATGACTGCGTCCTGCTGCTCGGCTTTTGTTTGTAAAGTTTGAGCGAGCACCCCGTTCAGTGTCACTTTGTCACTGTGGTCAGAAAGCATTCTTGATTCTGCTTGAGCTGCTTCATGAATTCTAGCGACTTTAAGAGCTCTTTCTAAAGTCAGCCCTTCCTCCTGCAGCTCCGAGGTTCAGTAGAAGCGGTGGAAAAAGATGGGCATAAGCAAAGCTTCTCGGCGCGGCTGCCATACCCAGTGGGCATTGATTCGTCGAATATACGTATATTTACGGCGAAAATACGGCTATACGTATATATACGTCGCCTCGACGTATAATCAACGTCGAATTGCAACCGTAAAATCGACGACATGAATAAACGCATATATAACGTCGAAAACACATCTAACACAGTGCCTGAGGCTTTTTACTGTATGTATCGTGTGTGCCGCAACTAAGAGTATACGGCACTCTGCACAGTGTACGAAGTAAATTATTTTCGCAGTAATTAATTTATTATATTTACTATATTTATTATACACGTGTAAATTAATTACTGCGACACGATACATACAGTAAAAAGCCTCAGGCACTGTGTTAGATGTGTTTTCGACGTTATATATGCGTTTATTCATGTCGTCGATTTTACAGTTGCAATTCGACGTTGATTATACGTCGAGGCGACGTATATATACGTATAGCCGTATTTTCGCCGTAAATATACGTATATTCGACGAATCAATGCCCACAGCTTGGCATACAAGGGTTTTGCTGAGGGGGTCTTGCCACCTGCCCGAAAAAAAACAGTAAAATGTTTGAGTGCCTATAGAGTTTCTATTTTTATTTTCTTGAGAAAAGTTGATACCATTTCCTGGACACCCCGTCCCCCATCAGAGCTGGTGCCCAGGGAAAAATCTGTAGGGGGGCGTCTGAAATTCTGAGGGGGGGTGATATTTCGGTTGAAACGGAGCTGTACGGTGCAGCTACCCAAATGAAATCTCGTAGCTATGCCATTGGTTAGTGCTTCATGATAGAAGATAACGACTAGCAATCTGGTATTTGCGATGAAGTTCAGTTTCACATTTTTCGTCACTCTCACGGTTTGTATTGCCTGGAGCGAAAAGTACCATAAGCGTTCATTTTTGCAGCTACATGGACGTTCTGAATCGTTAAGAAAAAAATGTTGTAAAACCAACAGAAAGCACAGACTGCTATAACTAGTCCTAGTTATATAACGATTTTAAGTATAATGATAAACTACTGCAAGGAATCGGTCCACATGAGCAAACAGGATCGTGATGTTGACACTCAATAACAACACTGATATGTGCAGTTCCTGGACGGATAGCCCTCCTGCCCATCAAACAGACTGAGTGACTGTTCGTGTCATTTAGTGTCGTCTGACCATTGACAAAGTACAACTATTTTTTTAGGACGCAAATTAAGTTAGGTAAATCTTTTTGCCCAAAACTGAAGGGGCGACATTCCTCCCTCCCCCCGTGACGCCAGGCCTGTTCCCAATCCTATTCCATAATGTCATTATATATAATACCATACAACAGTGACCGATCCTTACTAACTGCATGCGTTAAAATTGCACATCAGCTCATAGCAGGGGGCACATAGCCGCGATGTATTATCAATGTTAAATTTCAACCATAATATCGACAACATTAATAAACGCATACGTTGAGAAAATATCGAACCCAGCATATTTTCCGGTTATATACCACAATGCATTGCTAATATTCGTTGGTCACCATTTTGGACACGTTTTTCAAACGTAGAAGTATATCCGCAAATATCTCAGCAATCCTCTTTTGACGAGTAAGTATGAACAATAATAATAGTATCTGAATACATACAGATCTTTCTTAATATTATTTTGATTAAAATAGTACGTGAATAAGCAAAAAATGGCACATAAAAATAGTGTGAATGGGGAAGATGACACAAAATCGTTTTGCCGTTTCTCTATTCTTATTCTATGTTGTACTTTCAAACTTTGGGTACTCTTTAATTAGGACAGACTTTATTGCTCAACTGCTATGATGCAAGCCAAATTTTATACATTTATTTCAGCTTTGAGCTTAGTAAACCGTTCATTTTTTAGATTATACTAAAGAAGATATTAATCATCATTTATTTGGGAAGTAATATTATATAATTTTCTCCTAGCTGCGGTGCTGAAGTCCCACCCTACATCGACAGAAAAAGAAATAAAGGAGCACGCAATGTGTTACTTGAAAAATGCATATGCAAGGCAGGGGGCCAGGAGATCTGGACACTGAAAATAATAGGTTTTTGGTTCTAACTGTTAGGACAATTAGACAGGGTTTGCAAATACATTGCAAATATTTGTAATATTTGCATTGCATTGTAATATTTTTTTTCTTGGAAATATAGAAGTTGTACATTTTAAAATGTATATTTGAATCAAAATGTGGTTTTGAGTTAGTGTGTTAATGTAATTAGTTTGTGTTTGTCATTACTATACTGTATATTGCCATGTTACCAGAATTTGTAGCTGAAGTTTAAGACTAGTTGTGTTTTTTATGATTATTGCCCATATGTTGATTGTTGATTGATTGTATACAATGTATAATTTGAAATACATATGTTTCAGGTGTGAATGTGTATTTTCAGAATACATTTCTAAACCTAATCATTGGCTTGGTTTACTAGTTTCTACACCTATAAAACCTATCTTTGATGTATAATAGACCTCTACCTATATACGTATCATAGACCTCTAATGTTATCCGTATAATAGACCTCTTACCATATACGTATAATAGACGTCTAAAGTTATCCGTATAATAGACCTCTAACCATATACGTATAATAGACGTCTAAAGTTATCCGTATAATAGACCTCTAACCATATACGTATAATAGTCCTCTAAAGTTATCCGGAACTCCAACCATATATGTATAATAGTCCTCTAAATTTATCCGTATAATAGAACTCCAACCATTTATGTATAATGAACGTCTAAACATAGACGTATAATTGACGTATAACTTTAGACGTATCTTAGAATTTCATTCTAGACGAATTGCAGACCACATTTAGACGTCTAAGGTATGCGTTTAATAGACGTATATTATACGTCTTTTGCCCACTGGGAAGGTTGTGTAGGACCGCACACACTACGATGTCAGTGTTGAATAGCGTGGTTTAAAAGCTTTTTCACTAACCAGTAAGGAGTAGAAACCTAAAGTCTTCTGATCCGTAATCAGACACGTTATCCATTGTGCCATTGGCGTTTGTATTGCATTCCCATCCAGCACCACATTGAGTTCAGAGCCGCTACTATTCATGTGTTTTGTACATGTGTCTAGTTACTACGTCTTTCATTATGTCTGGTTTAAAATAATGTATCTTTAAAACAGACAAAGGGTTTATGAGTCTCCCTGAAATTCACACACGAAGAATAAAAGATATCGCGTTGAAAGAGAATACAAAAATGCCGGCGATAGAAAACGGAGCGTCTTAAGTGCGCGCTATCACTGAACTAAGCTCCCGATCGGTAAGTTTGTCGGCGGGTTTTTAATTGTGTTAGGAAGCGCAAACAGTCAACAGTGTACATTTTAAAGGTCTAAGCAAAACAATCAGACTTGAGGATTATTCAGAACAGGAGCCTCTACTTCTTTGTATACTGAGCTTTCGGGTGAACATCAAAGTGAAAGAGAAATTCGCAATTTTCCCTTTTTGATTAAGGAACAAGAAAACACCATCCTTTGAATTGGATTCAAACCAGGGACATAAGAAATACTCGCTGCTTTTTCAACAATCTTAAGAGCTAGCAAGTGAGCTATCGAGAGGTCAGAAAATAAACGTTTTGTCACACGCGTTGCCCAATGTAGTGTAGTGTTCCTCTTTATTTAAATCCCAGTTCGACATCAAAATACCCACTCCCATAGTCTCGTTTAGTAGAAGAAATGGACCAGGCTTCTACTCTATAAACGTCCAGAGTTCTTATAAAACATTTAAAGGGATATCAGTGCTGGCGGAAATTGACTCTTTTTCTAGTAGGATCAGGATCACATAAAACCTTTCGTTTGGATTGAGAAGAGGATCATGTTGACACTCAAAACATACTAACCTTTGCTTCTTTCGAGGACGAATGGATTATTGAGCTGCGAACATCAGTTCAAATCAAATCTCTCCAACTGCAGTTGCTTCTTTGAGAGTTTCTTCAAATCTTTCAACTGAACGTCAATATCGAGGGATATTGATGGTAATATCATACGGATTTTGGTTTTCTTTTGATCGAAAATTGTATTAAAATACAAGCCTCTTTCACATTTGTATAATACTTTCCGTTGCATCCTCAGATAAAAATTCTAAATACCACAAAGTTACAATATATGGAATAGCATTTATTTTAAAATGTATTTTAAAATTTGCATTTATTTAGAGCTATATTTAGAGCTTAGTAAAGATAACATTGCTAATATTGATGGAGTAGAAATGTAAGATGAATTGATAGCTTTTTCTGAGCTAAAAAAGTCCTACAACGCCTCCTGTAACAGGTAAGGACTCATAGCAAGACAGTGCTATTGCATTGCGCATTTTGCAGATACGACCAGTTTCTGCTTCTGGTGAGTGCATTTTTTCCAAACTGAAATTAACAAGAACATTTTCAAGATGCGCCATGTCCCTAAATCGTTCATCAGGACTACTATTAATGTCAGGTGAAAGCAGTACAAAGCATAAATTTAACCTATTAAGAGACTATATCTGTCAGCTACTGCTGTAAGCCATATTCAGCCAACGCTAGAAATATTACTACTCTACTACAGTAAATAAAGATAGCAAGTCCAACTTAGAAACGGATCACAAGTCGAAGACATAAACCGACGAGGGTGGGATTCGAACCCACGCGTGCAAAGCACAATGGATTAGCAGTCCATCGCCTTAACCACTCGGCCACCTCGTCTCGCAAGCCACTTCCCCTTGGGCATGATTTTGCTCGGCGACCAGGCTCAGCGCACATCGACCTCAGATGTCTCAGAGCGGTGTGTCCAAGCGGCTGTATAAGAATAGGTAATAGGTTTATTCCATGCTGAAAAAAAGAAGAAAGAGAACACAATGTTTCGGCCGTGGAGTCTTCTTCATGTGTGAGAGAGACAGGACAGTAGGCAAAGGTAAAGTAGCGGGAGAACAAAGGTTTGAGGGTGGGTACCCACCTGTATAAGAATAGTGTTCTGCCGGTGCTGTGGTAAAGCTGGTTAAAACACCTGTTTCATAAAGAGGAGATCCTGGATCCGAATGCCAGCGGTACCTTTTTTTCCTGTCTTGTTTTACAGAACATGTAATTTGGGACACTCAAAGAGGTCTTGATTTGGTTTTATGCGTTTATTAATTTCCTTTGCAGAACAACTTGTTTTTTTTAAATCATATAGCTTGCGAAAGATGAAATGCAAGCAAATTTTTTTGTTCACCAAAAGTATGTACAAGTATGTTGATTGTTGATTGATTGTATACAATGTATAATTTGAAATACATATTTTTCAGGTGTGAATGTGTATTTTCAGAATAAATTTCTAAACCAAATCATTGGGTTGATTTACTAGTTTCTACACCTGTAAAACCTATCTTTGATGTATAATAGACCTCTAAAGTTATCCGTATAATAGACCTCTAAAGTTATCCGGAACTCCTACCATATATGTATAATTGTCTTCTAAATTTATCCGTATAATAGAACTCTAACCATTTACGTATAATGAACATCTAATCATAGACGTATAATTGACGTATAACAATAGACGTATATTAGAATTTCATTCTAGACGAATTGCGGACCACATTTAGACGTTTAAGGTATGCGTTTAATAGACGTATATTATACGTCTTTTGCCCACTGGGTACAACGAAAAAAACACAACAACAATACAATTGTATAACAAAAGAAAGACAGAGACAACAGCCGATGTGCAAAAAACAACAATAGGCAGTGTGCAAAATAACAAAAAGGTAACAGGTTATGTGCAAAAACATGCATCAAAAGAATGAAATAAAGGGATAGAAATGATGGGGAGTGAGCTTTTGACATGTATGGTAGAGGCAGATTTTCAATGTGTGTTTGGGTTTTTGGTAAGAAAGAAGGCACTGTGAGGTTCAGATCATAGGTGAGAGGTGAGGAGAGAGTGAGAGAGGCTGGGAGTTTGATAGTGCGGGGGTAAAAACTGTTTCTGAGTCTGGTAGTCCGGACCCGAATGCTCCGGTACCGTTTTCCATGTCATGCTAAACGCCACAAATTGTGTTAGTCCAGTAGTATCAATCGTCCTAAAGTTACGGAAAATCGAATGCGACTGGTGTAATCAGCACACATTTTTTCAGAATAGTCGAGCTGTTTAAAACAGCAAATTCACAGCTTCGTGTCTTTTAAGCTTTGTGTTTCACTCTCCAAATAGAGGCACGGGTTCAAATCCCACTCCCGACAATCAGGCGTTTTACCCTCTTTGTGAGTTCGAGCCTCACCTGGAGCAGTATAGCCTGTCTTTAGCTACTGAAAGCAACTGTCGAGTTTAGATACTCTTAGGTATTTGACGGAGATAAATTAACATCAAACGAACAAGGAAAGGTAAAGGTTTATTTCGAGTCACAATCAAAGAAGGCTCCACAGCTGAAACATTGTGTTTCCTTCTCTTTTCAGCATGGAATAAACCTACAGTACCTTATCAGGATGGCCGAGTGGTCTAAGGCGCCAGACTCAAGGACTCCTATCTTTTCATCGCTTGGGTGTTCTGGGGTGAGTTTCCCGAAAACGATGAATCTTAGAGACGAACGAGCAACTTTACGATGTACGTAGGTAACATACAAGCTACTTTTTCGTGGGTTTCCCAAAACCCCTCTTAATCGATCATTTAACGAGCGAGTATAAAGTACTTCTTTGTTAACCCCGCCCCTGAAGTCGCTCAGCAAAAAGCATCACAAGTCGATTGACAAACAATTGATTGACAATACTTTCATTATATGGTGTAATAAAATAAATGACTGACATGCTGTAAAAGAAAACCAAGTTTAACTGTGTGAACAGTGTATGCGTCCTGCACGACGTCTTTGATTTAAAGCAATATTTTTTGTCACGCTGCCATCGTTAGGAATCACAGTGTTTCAAGAGAAAATACTGTTGTTATTTAAAGTTGTTGGGTGTGTTGGAACTCCTTTTTAATTGGTCTTATTAACATGACATCTGGAAAAATTAACTACTAAGCTTGGCACGTGTCACTCAACAAATACAGGACCTATAATCAAATTTAAAAACAAGTAGGTCTAAGCTTTACCGTCAACAATCAAGACAGAACATAAAACGGCATTCGAACTTAAAATATTGTATGGACCGCGGGTTTCGGTACGGAATGGAACAGGCGTAGGACTCAGGGAATGGGGTTGAACAACACATTTAATAACTCGAATCGGGAAAGGTACACACACAGGGACAGGGGTTACAGCGCTGCACCTACACTAACATACATACACACGAAGGGAAGAGACTGTATCTCAGCCTCCGTCCCACTATATACAGTCCGGTAGTCCCCAGGTGCTGTTCTCAGAACGCCCTGCGTGGCGCTACATTGTAATACATGTTACATGTTTCACGTTCTTTATGGAATTTAAATACAATTTAAACCCCACCCCAAAAGTACTAAAAGAGGGAGTATTATTAAAACATTTGACTTATGAATATGAAATTTACCCAAGATGACTAATAAATTCATAACTGTATAAATAAATGTTCTTTTTTCGAATTTCCTCTTACATAGTACAACAAAATATCAAAATCCTTAATATAAAATCTTAGTATTCTATATTTCCAGAGAATTCCCATGATGTGAATTGAATGTGCTCTGTCTGGCGATCTCTGTCGCTAAGGTTGGCGCAAGAGGTAGCCAGTTTAAGAAGCACTTAGTGATTAACGAGTGGGTCGGGGAGCACGTAGATTACGAAGGATTATAACGTTCTACTTTAGTTACGATAGGTTTTAGGAAACACTCGTAAATCAACGATCGATCTTAAGAGCGAGTTTACGATGTTCTTAGCGCTACGATGCTTTCGGGAAACTCACCCCCTGGTCTCTGAATAGAAGCGTGGGTTCAAATCTCACTCTTGACAGCCGCTCCCTTTTCCCTCTCTTGCATTTGTCCCGTCTTCTTGTGCTCGCTAACAACGACAGGAAGAGGAAAACGGAGAAACCGATTTGTGGGCACCCGATGTGCAGGGAAATGCTTCGTGAACACTTACACGTTATTAGCAGAAAATCAAATGGGGTTCGATTTCTGCCTTAAAAACTGTTTGGGGTGCCTGTAATCGAGTAAAGATTTACGGCAAGGTATGCATTTAAAGGAGAAAGACCGAAATATAAATCCAGAAGAAGATTTCTTAAAACATATTGCTGTCCGTGCGGTTTCTCCTGTATTTAATTAATTGTGGCATTGTGAAATCAACCTGTAGCCCTACGGAATGCAGAGTGACAACGACAGGAGCAGAGAGGATTATATCAGAGCTCGAACAGAGAGTTCGAAAATATAGGCAGATCGAGTTATAGAACATTTGATTTAAACTTTCCTATCTGCTCGGCCTTACTGAAGTATTTGTAGCTGTATTTCATCTTCTGTCTATTTCTATACTTTACAGTAGATAGTGTTTAGCCAGAGAAGAGAGATACAAGCGCTATACCCCCACAGCAGCCGCCGATTCCGATAACCTTAACTAAAGCAGGAAGATCAGTTTCTGCTCGAGACAGTCGTTTTCTGAACTGTAAATCTCCAACACGGGCTGGAAACGCTGTGTGTCCGGACTCAGTGGTTATATAAGAAAAGACTCAGCGAGCTGCAGGCGCGGCTCATTGCTCTGCGCTCCCCGTGCTGAATGCGCGTGTCCTCCCTCATTCATTACCTTCATACTGTAACGCTTACGGCCGACAGGTACTGTGTAAGAGCCGGCGTACCAGAGCAGGTGACGTCACCGCCCTTCCCTGTGATAGCAGGACTACAGCTACTGGGCTGTGTAGAGATCTCTCTTTAGCTCACGGGGCTAGGTCGCTGCAGAGAGACGCGGAAGTCCCGGGTTCGAGCCACCTATACTTTGGGCCGACCAGATGCGGCAAGGGCGCCCGCCTGAGCCCCCGTAGCGTTACATTAGTGTCAGAAGCGGGGTGGGATAGCCCTTCGCCGGGGACGGCGATTTAAGCGGGGGAGAGTGTAACGCTTACGGCCGTCAGGTACTGTGTAAGAGCCGGCGTACCAGAGCAGGTGACGTCACCGCCCTTCCCTGTGATAGCAGGACTACAGCTACTGGGCTGTGTAGAGATCTCTCTTTAGCTCACGGGGCTAGGTCGCTGCAGAGAGACGCGGAAGTCCCGGGTTCGAGCCACCTATACTTTGGGCCGACCAGATGCGGCAAGGGCGCCCGCCTGAGCCCCCGTTGCGTTACAATACACTCCTCTCAAACCACAGCAAACTCCCGGAATATTTCGGTGAACACATACTTTATTTCCGAGATCACAGGCAGAAACAATAAACACGATGAAAACAGGAAGGTATTATGATCGTAGGGGGAAATGCACACAAATAAATTTCCTAATATCCAATAAAATCTAGTCACGTTCTGATGCTATTCTGATTTATCTGAATAGTTTTGGCAGAGTTGTTACAGCAAAGAGACACATAAACTTTTTTTTATTTCATTCGAGCTGTAGTTTTGATTCAATTTGGAAAAACTGCACTCACCAGAAGCTGAAATGGGTCGTGTTTACATAATGCATAATGTAATAGCAACGTTTGGAGTTTAATCTTGCTACGAGTCCTTTCCTGTTATAGGAGGCGTTTTAGGACTTTTTTAGCTCAGATAAAGCTATCAATTCATCTTACATTTCTACTACATCAGTATTAGCAACGTTATCTTTACCTAGCACTAAATGTAGCTTTAAATAAGAGTACATTTTAAAACATATGTAAAAATAAATGCTATTCCATATATTGTAACTTTGTGGTATTTAGAATGTTTATCTGAGGATGCAAGGGAAAGTATTATACCTTGCGAAACATCCAAGACAAAGGTAAAAGAGGCTCATATTTTAATAAAATTTTCGATCAAAAGAAAACCACAATCTGTATTATATCATCGTCAATATCCCAAGACGTTCAGTTGAAAGATTTGAAGAAACTCTCCAAGAAGCAACTGCAGTAGCAGAGTTTTGTTTTGAACCGATGTTTGCAGCTCAAAAGTCCTCGTAAGAAGCAAAGACAGGGATGTTTTGAGTGTCACCATGATCCTCTTCTCAATCCAAAAGAAAGGTTTTATATGGTACTGATCCCACTAGAAAAAGAGTCAATTTCCACCTGCACTGATGTCCCTCCAAACGTTTTGTAAGACCTCTGGAAGATTATACAGTAGAATCCTGGTCCATTTCTTCTACTAAACGAGACTGTTAGTGAGTATTTTGATGTCGAACTGCGATTTATATAAACAGGAACTCTACACTACATTGGGCTACGCGTATGACAAAACGTGTGCGTTTGGAGTCGACCTTTCGATAGCTCAGTTGCTAGAGCGTAAAACTGTTTAAAAAAGCAGCGGACGATTGTTATGTAGCTGTTTTGAATCCGGCTCGAAGGATGGTGTTTTCTTGTTCCTTAATTAAAAAGTGAAAATAGCGAATTTGTCTTTCACTTTGACGTTCACCGAAAGCTCAGTAAACAGAGAAGCAGAATTCTCTTCACATCTAATTGTCTTGCTTTGGCCTTTAAAATGCGCTCTGTTGACTGTTCACATTTCCTAACACAATTAACCTGCGGAAAAAGTTCACTATCAGGAGTTTAGTTCACTGGTAGTGCGCTCGTACTATATGAAGCTTCGTTTTCATTCGCCGGCGTCTCCACTCTGGATTCTCTTTAAACGCGATATCTTTCCTTCCTCGTGTGACTTCCTTCGTGTGTGAATTTCAGGGAGACACATAAACCCTTTGTCTGTTTTCAAGAGACATTTTTATAAAACCAGACAAAATGAAAGACGTAGTAATTAGACACACGTAAAAAACACGTGAATCTAATTGAGAAAATGCGGATCTGGACAATGTATTACTAGTAGCGGCTCTGAGCTCACTGTAGTGCAGTTGAGTAAGATGATAGTGGGGCCAGTGGCGCAATGGATAACGCGTCTGACTTCGGATCAGAAGATTGCAGGTTCGATTCCTGTCTGGCTCGTGAAGGTTTTACACCCGCTACTCAACACTCTTCCTAGTGTGTGCGGTCCTACACAACCTTACTATAGACTGGGTGAGTCTCCTGTTCCATCTCCAGTTCTTTCCGCACATAACGTCTGTTTCATCACCGTTATTGTAGGACCACAGCCACAGATATGAGAAGACATACTGTTCCGAACAACTGTCTTAAATAATCACGTTGAAAAAGTTGAAAATAAGTTTTTTTTTTCTTAAACATAACCTTACATTTGCCTGTAAAGTTCAAACTATTTTCTGTAGCCACAAATCCCCAATATTTCTGCCGTCTCCTGAGAAACACAAGTATAGAGTTAAAACACAATAAATAATGCCACAAATCTATTCAGTTAACACCCAGATGTGACAGAGGTGACTTGCACCCCCTTTAAATATGTATTTCCTAAATTTCAGTTCTCTTCCCTCCCCAAGATACCTGCAAATTCACTATCGCATATTAAAGGCTGTACATGCATTACCTGTAATACAGCTACTAATAAAGATATACATTAAAGTTAATTATTAATAAATAATACTATTATTCATAAAGACGTATTCATAAGATTCATCGTGAATAGTTGCGGTGTCTGGAAAGCAACTGTAGTTAAATATAGAAAAAAGAGTTGTAGTTATTGAGGCAATTTCAGGTAGAATGTAAGAACTAAAGTTAACTAGTCCCACAGTAATGCGGGGGGTCCTATCAATAGAAAAAAAAAATTGTAACACGAAAACACAACAACCACAAAACGAGAAGTCTTCAGGGAACCTAGGTAAATCCCTGTAGAGGACTAACAACTATAAAAACAAACAAACAAATGAAACAACTTCAAAAAATAAAGAAAAAGAACATTAAAAACATATCTGGGAAACAACAAAAACACAGAATCTAACTGCGAGAGCTTTTTCAAGTTTTCGGTACTCCATCGTGCTCCTCTCATCTAAGTAGATATCACTCAGGTCAGTTGGAGGTCCACAGCTGATGGTAACTTAAGTAAGTAGCTGTGTCAGCATGCATGGGCTGCAAAGGAATGAGGAAAGGTTTATTCCATGCTGAAATGAGAAGAAAACATAATGTTTTGGCTGTGGAGCCTTCTTTGGAATAAACCTTTACTTGTTTATTTAGACCAAATCTCCAGCAAATACCTAAAAGCACCTAAGCTCGTCAGTTGCTTTCGGTAGCTTAAGACACAGGCTACACTGCTTCAGGTGAGGTTCGAACTCAAACCCTCGGCATGACTCTGCTGTAGAAGTACCGCACGCTGACCGATTGCACAACTGGAGCTGTGTAACTCCTTCTCCTCATACAGACTTGAGCTGCAGAAACACAGGGCGAAAACTGGGTTTCGGTTGCAGATCCATCTCCACTTGGGGGAAAGGGACAGTAAAATAGCAAGGAAAATACAAGAGAAGAAACTGAAAGAATTGTGCTCACTGCAGAGTAGGAAGGAAAGAGGTGGCCGGATACATAAAACAGCTCGGCGGATAATTTGTAACAACATTCTTTGGTGAATGGATTTCTCTTCAAGTTCCGCCGTGCAGTTTGAACGTTTGTTCTCCCAGATCAGTTGGTTATATGAGATCAGCTGATATAAATTAGGACTAATCAGAATCAATACAATTGATGTCTGGCAAAGGCAAATAACCTTTGTACATGATCTGGAATGTGACTGGTTAAATTTCAGCATAGTTACAACTTCCTTTATAAAGGGTGTGCACACTTATACAACCAAGGCATGGAAAGATTTTTTTTTAATTATTGTTCAAAAAAATGTTCCATTTTTTTTTCTTAAATGTTGTTGTTTAAAAGATCTTATTAAATGTGAAAAAATCGGACTGTGAAAAGGTCAAAATGTTAGTGAAAAAATCAGTCATGTGAGGAAAGATGGATTGTGGGAGACCCTTGACTCTCCATGTCATGCTGTATTTCTCTCTCATTCTACTGGGAATGATGGTGCTGTCGCTTCTGGATAAAGTCTGTCAGTGGTCATTCCAGATGGGTCAGGTATGACTGCGCTTTGGCACAAGAAGAGACATGTGACTTGTGAGGACCCTGAGAGTGTCTTTTCTTCTAGAGCTCGGATAGCTCAGTCGGTAGAGCATCAGACTTTTAATCTGAGGGTCCAGGATTCAAGTCATGCTTTTCTTAAATCTATTGTGAATGTCATTATAAATCGTCTTTTATCTTTCACTTTTCTAGCTGTACTGTGGTTATTTTAAATGTTCATCACTTGTATTTTCTCTAGTGTTTCCTTTCACAAACCGAAATTGTTCAAGGTGATCTTGTCACTCTACTCCAAGTAGATAATCTAAATCAGTGGTTCTCAAACTGTGGTACGCGTACCGGCAGTGGTACGTGGCGTGCCGCCTGGTGGTACGCCAAATGACCCTGGAACTGTGTTGTGTGCGCTGAAAAATCGGGACGGGTTTTCATATTTTGTATTTTAATACGTGTCGAATACGCAGCCTATGTACTACGATACATTGCGTGCTAATACTTCAGTGGACACAAGAGATACTCTGTAATTCTATACCACTCTATAGGAATGCGTGCTACGGATGCAAGTGACCAATTGTATTTAAAAAAAGCTACTGTATCTCCAGCAAATAGGGAGAAAGGAGAATGTGTGTGATTTTGGAACAATGCCAACGTTGTAAACACAGGAATGCATAGAAATACGTGCTACGAACGCAGGTAATCTTGTGAGCACACGAAAGCATGATACCAGAAAAATATTTAATAACTGTTCTAATTTGAGAAAAATACACCGAGCGTCTCTGTGTTTTGCTCCCATGCGCATGAAATAAAAACTTTAAATAAATACGGAAATAAAAACGGAAACGCGGAAAAATGCAAGCTTGCAGATTGCTAAAGCAGGTAAGCTACACTATTTTGAAGAACCTTATTTACCGTTGGCAAAAGAGCTGACACGTATTAAGTGTGGAGAAAAAGCTGCTAAACAGCTCGACCTGCTGCCCCCCTCCCCGTGAAAGACACAGTCATTCATAGAATTATTGAAATGAAGGATTATATCAAACGTACACTGATAGAGCGCGTTAAGATGAGCAGATGTTTTTCACTGCAATTAGATGAGTCTGTAGTCGATTTGGTCAATTTGCTCGTTTACGTTAGATACGAGTTTGAGGGTACGTCCCATGAAGACTTTCTGTTCTGTAAACCGCTACCAACAGGAACTACAGGAGAGCACATATTTCAGCTTCTGAATAAATTTATCGAACAGAATGGCCTCGACTGGATAAAATGCGTCTGAGTTTGTACAGACGGTGCTAGAGCAATGACAAGCCGACATAACGGTGTAGTTGCACGAATTAGAGAGGTTGCTCCAGAAAATAATGTACGCATTACAACATCCACCGCGAGACCTTTGCCGTCAAGAAAATGCCTGACGATTTAATATCTGTTAGACTCGAAAAATTGTATCAAGGCTCGAAAAATTCATTCACCTCTGCTTTGCTCAACTAAACAGGCTCACCCCTCTCACTGAAATGGTGCTTTTTTATTAGTTGTTGTTAATGTTTTTTTTTCCTGTAAAACACTTTGAGAAGCCACCTTTAAAGGCGCTATATCAAATAAAGTTTATTATTATAATATTTATTATATGTGTGTGTGTGTGATTGTGTGCGCACACACACGCTCATGTTGGTCATTGAGAATTTCTGGGGTTCCTATGAGATGATGACTTGTAGGTGGTACTTGGATGCTTTGGTTGGATTAGGGGTGGTATTTGGTCCAAAAAGTTTGAGAACCACTGATCTAAATGAAATCACTGTAGAGTACAGGGCACGCAGTGAGGAGGTCATGCAGTGAGTACTCTTGAATGCAACAAGAGGAAAGGCACACTGCACATCTGCAGAGTATCACGTCCGAGTTTACAGTGACATCAAAGATTGGAAACGATGTAGCTTTTTTATTAAAGGTTCAAGGAAACCTGAATATGTTTGCTAAGGTATTTCAGAATTACAGTCAAATCGAGTAAGATTGCTGCACAGATCTGCAGTCTGCAATTAGAATACTATTTGTGCGTTGTATAAAATACGCCGTTGTAGAATACTATTCGTGCGTTGTATAAAAAACTTTTTTAAAACAGGAGAGATACATTTAGGAATGCGTCTTCCTGTAAAAATAAAATCACTTCAAGGGCACTATAAGCACCGTCTGAAGCCTGCTTCACAAAGGAACTATTTTCAAAGGACCAAAGAAGAAAATATTTCACCAAGTAAGAGGAAGCATCTCAGAAAAAGGAGGTGGGGTTGCTTCTACATACTGTAACACCATAAGGTCAGACTACAAATGCCACTGTACAGAGTAATTTGCCAAGTGGTCTAAGGAGCTGGATGAAAGCTCCAGCCCCTTTGAGGGCATGAGTTGGAATCCCACTGCTGCCAAATATCTCCTTGTTAAGAATCACAGTTTTGTTGTTGTTGCCCCCATGTAATTGAATCAGTTTCAATAGAATTAATTTGAAAAGTAATAATCATATTTGTTCTGTTCCTCTTCTCATTGCAATTTGTACCGAAATATTTATTTCATTTTATTTTAAAAACGTGTTAGCCTTGATTGGAAGGAGGTGGCATTGCAGGCAAGGTAGCCAAATGTTAAGGCTTTTGTCTCGTAAACAGAAAGTCGGAGTTTCAAACCCTGTCCGTGCTTGTTTCACTTATCATGACGTTCCTTTATCTAAGTCTTTAAATGTCTTGCACTGTACGAATCTCTATAATAAGAAGAAAATAACTTCATAATCCTTCTGTTGTCCTACCATAATCTGCACTGCTTTTGAATTGACAATGTTTGTCTCTCTTCACACCCAATTTATAAATGATCGTCTCAGTGTAAAAAGGAACGTGTGTTTGGTACAGCCCCCACTCCATGGTGTGATCACAAACAGATCAGGTGAGCTGTTAGTATAGGTTAGAAGTATCATTCGATGCCCTGAAAAACTGACTTAGGGACGCACAGACTGTGTTTTTTGAACAAGTACACAATAAAATATTTATTGGAACAAATCATTGCCTGCCTTCAAGACTGTCATGCTAAACGCCACGTGTTCATCCGGGTGTCAGTTGTCCTAAAGCTTCAGAAAATTGGACACAATGGGTGCATTCAGCACAGTGCTTTCTAGTACTCGTCAGGATGGCTGAGTCTTGTCTTTCCATGTTGCTTATGTGCCCTGGTCTCTAAGTGGAGGTGGGGGTTCAAATATCACTCCCAATAGCTAGGGTTTTTTTCCCTGTCTTGCACTGTTCCAGTCTACTTGTACTCACTGACAATCACAATAGGAGGAAAATGTAGAAACTGCTTAGCAAGAACATAAAGGACAGGAAAATGCTTCCCAAACACATAAATGTCTTTAGCAGAAAGGAAAATTAGATAGGCTTCGATTTCTGCATTTATATAATCCAATATATAAGCAAACAGCACAAGGGGACTCTTCAGTCTACTCCTGTCCTACAGTAACACTGATTCAAACCAAGGTTGTTGCAGCTTCAAAGCAAAGCTCTTACCATTCTTACCAGCAAGATTTGTTTTTTCAAGGAAGGAAACACTAATGTAAAATATACTGTAACTAGACAGGAAGTATTCTTAAGTTAAAATTATAATAATAATTGTTAAAATAATCATTTTGTTCTCTCTTGCAGTAACTGATTATAATATTTGTTTGTGGTTTGGTGATTATTGAAAGCAGAACAATTGTCAGTAACGTTTGAAACATACAGGCACGTGTCTCCTGCAGTTACTGAAGAATTTTCAATGTATTTCTCTGTGTCCGCGTGCCTGGTGCATCTTTATTGGACAAAGTCTTTTTCCACTAAAAGAAGGAAAGAAAAATTTGATTATTATTAGTTCATCAGTTGTTTTGATCAAATTATTATAATGCAGTGCCAGGTACAATTAAGGTATATTATGTACATGAACGTCATGTCTGAGACAGTGATGCCAGCTGACTATCGCTGGAGGACAGTTCATCATGAGTGTGTAAGTAAGCATAATGAAGGAGAAGAGATCGGCCTCTGTGATGCAGTGTCCAGTGACACTAACTATCTGTCCTACTGTTCTCTGCTAATGTAGTGGGTGAATGTAAGGTTTCTTTCTTGTAAAATATAATCGAGTGCATTTTTGCTGCTGAAAATGAATCTTGTGCATTTCAATTTTGTGTTCATCTTCCGATATTGTCACCTAATTCTGTATATCATTTCATCAGACTGCTACATTTGTAGGAGCTCAATTGCATTAGATTGCATAGTGATAGTATTTCTTGCTTTTTAAATACTTCAGTCAAAAATGTTGAGAAAGTGCTCCTGTTTTCACCATTCTAAGAACTGTGATGCAACAGAAATATTTACTCTCATAAAAGAAGTTGAGTTCTGTTACAGTCTTGAGTGACACAAACCTTCTCTTTTACTGCACTACACTTCTCCAGAGGCCAGTTCAGCACACAAGGATCCTCAGGCAAACAAATGCTATGATCGCTTGATAAAAGCCATTTCTCATCCTTTCTTTTAGTGTCAGTGCTACTATTGTATGCAAAGGAGGCGACTTCAAACTGAAAGATGTAATCGTCTTACAGAGAGTCTTCATGAAGTCATGCGTCGGGTAGCGTTCCACTGTCAATTGACTGGGCTTGTGAAGAAACCAATCTCATTCAACGACCATACAAATTGCACACCTTAAGACACATGAAGATAAATGTGTGTGCTGATTGACACAAAAAATGTCACTTCACATTATCCGCAAAGCTGTTTTACTTGTCCAACCTCCTCTTCCTACTTTGCAGTAAGCACAATTCTTTCAGTTTCTTCTCTTGTATTTTCCTTGCTATTTTACTGTCCCTTTCCCCCATGTGGAGATGGATTCACATCCGAAACCTAGTTTCACTCTGCGTTTGTGCCACTTTTACAATCTGTGTAGGAGCTTTTCTAGGGAAGTCCAGTGGTGCAATCAGTCAGTGTGTGGTACTTGCACAGCTGTGCACAGTGGAGTCATGCTGAGGTGGTGAGTTCAAGCCTTCTCTGGAGCCATTAAACCTTTTGAATGTTTTCCATCCATAAAAAGTTCATTTGCCCTAGCAGTTTCACTGTGACTTTGCAGGTAAAATATTAATAAGGAGAATAATGTTTCGTATGCAATAAAAATAACCACACCAGAAAATATTGAAGGGAAATGGCTTGTCGCACTATTCGCAGCAGGCACTCAGACACAAAAACTTTCCTGTCACTAAAGTAAATTCATGAAGAAGAGGAGTGACATCATTGCAAAGGCGATATTTTCTGATGGCTGTTTCGGTTAACAATTATTCGCGTTAGAATTACTACTGTCATTACTACTAATAGTGATAAAAACAGAGGACTCACAGCTCTCTGGGTGTTGGTCTGGACTCTAGAAAGTGTTTCTATTTGCAAGCGGCTCTGGACCTCAACACCTGTTGATGGGCCACTTCTGTCAGACACACCAGTGGAGCCCAAGCCCACCTACACACACATTCACACACACTGACAGATATACACCTACACACTCACACACATTTATACTCACAGACACTACACACACTCACAGACACAACACAAATTTATACACACAATCAGACACTCATACACTCACACACATTCACAGACACACACATAGACACCGTATACATACATAGACACGGCATACACTCTTAGGTACAGATACACTATAACTAACACTAGTGCAGATACTGCTAATATTGCAACAGTAACACTATCACCAAAATATACACTATTCTATCATTGTTACTAACACTGACACAAACTACTTATAATAACACTAATGCTATCATTAAAACTAACACTACTACTACTATAACACTATAATTATAATTAATATTAACATGAATATGAACACTAAAACTAAAACTATCAGTAGCTCTATCATCATGATTACTCACATGAACACTAGCATGAAAACTATCAGTCGTACTGTCTAATATTAACACGAGTACACTAGTATTAGTATTAGTTGCTACCCATGACGTCACATCGCTCTTTGTGACGAAGGCGAGACACCTAGACGCGCACAGTGACGTGACGCCTGTCGCCGTGTTTACCATACTTATGATTTATAAACACTGGAAAAAAAGCATTTAAACTGTTACTTACATACATGTGTCAGCTTGGAATATAATTTTCTAGCTCTAGGATAGAGTTACCTAAATAATAATATGAATAATCATTGTTTAATTTCGGATTGAACATTATTAACACTAAACACAGTATGGTAATTGATCGATACAGTCTTTATTGACTGTTTACTAGATATTTAAAACAGGGTCAAGAATGGGAAATGAATCAGTACTCACCAATCGGTGAAGTTAATCGGTTATTCTACGGTTCTTCAGAGATCAATAACTCTCCTCCGTGCACTCAGCGCGCCTCCCGCGGTCTCCCTCTCTGATCCCGGCGCTTTTGCTGGTGTCTGTGACGTCACAGCGCTCTTTCTAACAGAGCAGAGCGCGTCTCCGCAGGAGGAGACTCCTGTCTGGAGCCTGGGGGGCTTTTCTTACAGATATAACATCTCCCAAAAAAAAAAATTCATACCGGGCTGTGAAGAGAAGCGAATCATAACAGTTGGAGAAGGAGAGCGGCAAACCAAGAAATGCAATTAATTAAACAGGGAAAAAAAATTTGTTTACTTCGCAGATTAAAGTGTTACAAAGCGTACCCGTGTGGAGGAGTAGAGAACGAGCACGAGTCCCTGAAATAAGCGCTTTTAACGGTTTTACACGAATCTTCAGAGTATTGAAGCCAGGAGGATCAGATTCCTGATCCAAGAGGTTAAAATGTGTATCCTGGTTTTATTTCCACCCAGTTCTCAGTTCCATAGGTAGTCTGATGATTTAAATGAACTGTATAACTGTTACAAGACTTCATCTAATTGTAAATTCATAAGACTGTCTGTGAGACACTTGTGAGAGCAGCTGAATCCCAGGGCTGGTGTGGATCACACACAGACAGGTCTTCTGTGTGATCTGAGTCCCACTGCTCAGAGCTACAGACTGGTCAACTGGTCACTATAGTAGTCACAACCATTGGACCATCAGCTACTAATAATCAATATGATGATCAGAGTGTCAATACTGGTGTTTATAAAATAAATACTAAGATCATTCCACACTCACTTGCATTATAAAACACTTAGAAACATGTTTGGAGGCTGACATACAGTAAAGAAAGTAATACAGAAGGGCTGGAGGTCCTGGAAAGGGTTAATAGAAGCTTCTTGCTTCTGACCTGGAACAGAGCCAACAGCTGCCAGATCAGTGACCCCTGAGCCCAGTTCACAGAATGGAGAATTGGGAGCTCTACTGTGTTTCTAAGAGGCTGGGAGGAAGGAGAAAAGGGGGAGATGTGACCTGAGTTCAGGCTGTTCTGTCTGATATTATTCATGTAGCAGCACTGATTGTCTGAATGTCCTCTGGATCTGGACTGTCAGGACAAAGAACAGTATGGAGTTGAGCTTAGATAGATAGACAATACTTTATTAAACCCCGTAGGGAAATTGATGTGTTACAGCAGTCCAGCCCAAGACAAGCAAAACAGACATCAGAATAGTTATAAAACAAAAGACAACAAAATAAATAAAAATAAATAAATAAGTACATACAGTAGGTGTGTGCAAAATGTGCTGATCATAGTCACTGTAAAAACAATAAAATATGTGCAAAATGTGCATAGGTTTATACAGACTGATTGTCCAAAAAGTACAATGGAGTAAACATGCTGTCCATAGAGGAGCAAATGAAGGGCTAACAGTCCTAGCCTAGGGCAGCGTTATACACCCTGACCGCCGCCGGGAGGAAAGACCTGCGGAAACGTTCCCTTGAACACCGTAGCTGGAGCAGCCTGTTGCTAAAAGTGCTCCGCTGCCCAGTATAAGTCCCATGAAGCGGATGAGAGGTGTTGTTCATGATGGCTGTGAGCTTGGTCAGCATTCTCCTCTCAGCCACCACCTCCAGGGGGTCAAGGCTCATTCCCAACACAGTGCCAGCCTTCTTTATAAGTTTATTGAGCCTATTTGCATCTTTTGTCATGATGCTGCTGCCCCAGCACACAACAGCGTAGAAGATGGCCGCCGCCACCACTGATTCATAAAAAATGTGTAGCAGTGTTCCACACACACCAAAGGACCTGAGTCTCCTAAGAAAATAGAGTTGGCTCTGACCTTTCTTGTACAGGGCGTCAGTGTTACCAGACCACTCCAGCTTATCATCCAGGTGTACCCCTAAGTACTTGTAGGAATGTACGCCCTCTATGTCCTCACCTTGGATGGAAACAGGGTTCAGCGGAGACTTATTCCTTTGAAAGTTGAAGATCATTTCTTTGGTCTTGCTGGTGTTAAGCTGGAGATGGTTAAGATGACACCACTCCAGAAAATTGGTAATCAAATTTTGCTTCTGTCTGAGTGTGAGTCTGAGCTGTGAATCTGACTGAGAAGAGAATAATGATTTGTTATTCTGCCTCTGAGGATTTTTCTTCTTTGCCAAGTGGTGTTACATCCCCTTCAGATACTCTGCACAGACTGCCAGAGAGAGATGGACAGATAAGAGCACACGCAGCGAGAGAGATATACTTCTTCATTAACTTTGAAGCAAGTGTTCATTTCTTTTCTGGAACAAGTTGTTTCTGAATTTTTTAAGAAAGTCATACAACTTCTGAAAGATAAAATACAAATCTTGCTTATCCGGACAGAAGAAATATTGCAAAAAAAAAAACAACAAATGCCAGTGATTTTTTCTCCTTTTAAAGAAAAGTGGAGAAAAACAACAGCAGTTCATCTCCGTCGGCTTGATTTAGCTTAATACAAGTATTCACTTCTTTTTTTCTGAAAATTACAGCCTGCGAAAGATTAAATACAGTTCTTGGTTATTCTTCGTCAGTGCAGAAGAAATACTGCGGGCTGGCAGGAAAATGCCAGTATTTTATTTCCTTTAACTACAAACATGTGAATGGTGAAAAGCAACGGGGGTGTCTCTCTGTGCAGCTGTTAAACAAAGAGCTGGTGATTCAAGCCCACTCAGGGATGCGCTTCAGATTGTTCTGATGTAAACATAATCTCCGTTAACAATTAATGGGATTTCTTCGCAACACGTTAACCCTCTTGAACTTTGCAGGAAATGTGTGTGTTTTACTCGTGTGGAACTACAACAAGTAAAAAATTAAGTACCTAAGTCAATGTCCAAGAAAACCATTTTCACGTGAGGAATTGTAGCTTTAACTGGCTGTCGGGAGAATTCATTTATACTACGCAAAAATATTTTGTATTTAAAATTAGATCACAGATTTGTTGGAGAACTTAACAATCCGGGTTATGTGCCCAGTACGCTTCCGCTGCGCCACTCTGCTGATTCAACACAACTGCTCTTCCTTTGCTTTCTAAAAGTGCGCCCGAGATTAAATGTCAACGGTAAACGCGGACGTCACTTTGAGCACTTGGTCTTTTGTAGTACAAATCTTCGCACGCTGCTCCAGTGTCTTCAGGATCGTTGAGAACCAAAGCTTCCGCTTTCCGAGGCTACTGATTCTTTCGTCGTTAATTCCCAAATCTTCAATGAGAATCAGTGAAACGAAAACCAAAAACATGCACACACTCGCGTCCTAGCGTGAAAGAAAAATGATGGAAGCATTTGAGAAATAGCAAGTGATTGCTACCTCCACACAGTTTATAAGGCTGAAAATGATGCAGGAAGGACAGCAAAGTTCTAAAAGCAGCGGTTGAAAAGCATCTACATAAGATGACAATTTCTCATAAGTAAAATCTTCAGCTTTAAAAGATTGTCATCCATATTTTTTTGTTTTACTCTTTTTCACATAACACGCTTTCGATTAATAAACTGTCTTGTAATGAAGGCTGCATTAGAAAATGCGTATCTAGCTTTGTTCAATTAAATTAAGAGATTGATTTAGGAACATAAACATATTACCGTATACAAACTGTACTGTATACAGTATGTATATGTATATTTAATGTCTTAACTGTGCCCGTTTAAGTATTGAATATTTATATGGAATTTTACCACTGAAGGGAAATCTTAGTGCCTGAGCATAAAAAGAATAGGAGCATACTGCAACGCGTGTGAAGGCCATAAACGATATTAATTTTGGAACATAAACATACAGTATATGGCTGGTCTCGGTACTTTAAAGAAAACATACACTAAACATGGTTTCATTATGACCAGAATCGGTCTTGAGATATTTTTAACTTGATTTACAGTATTTGAGAGGTATGTCTTGACACCGATACTACGTAAGTACTGCTCACGTACTGTATATGTTTCTAGGTTTATATTATGCATTTCATACGGTCAAATTACTTTTGAGCAACTGATAAGAAGCGCGAAACGGTATGCCCAGGACGTTTTAGTTTCGTTTTGTGCGGGGACTGCTTTAACTATATCGCCGTGGATTGATTAGAGATATCAAGTACATACAAGTCAATTTTCAAATGTTGTAGTTTGTCTTGTAAAAATGTTACGAGAACATCATCTGTCAACAATTACACAGGTTCTGTTTCCATATTGCGGATTTTGGTTACGTAATATTATTTTCTAATTTAACGTTGTGAATATATGATTTGGGCAAACAGAGCCGCAAAGAAGTACATTATGGGTTGTTGTTTTTTTTTGCAGTTTTATCTAGAACAAGCGATGCTTAAACCTTTGTCTGATTCTTGTGAAACTATCCACACGACAGTTACCCACAGTAGGAGTTGACTTCAGCGATGTCACTGATGGGATGTTTCTAAAAATCCATCCTCTGTAAAACGTCTTCTCTAGTTGTCCTGCATATGTATTCGCTAATGAAGCTGTGTGTTCTGAGCCTGGATCTCTACATTTCTGTATGAACCAGCTTAGAGGGCTAAAGACAGCTTGTGTTTAAATTGAGTGTAAGGTAATTTATGCTTCTAAAGTCATGGTCAGCATTTATTATTGTACTGCGCTGTAAACTTGTTCTGTGCCTAGTCACATTATTTTATAGCTTTTTTAGAGTGTTATCAAATCTGGTGGCGCTGTGTGTTAGTTTCCTGACTCCCATGTCACATGGTCTGTGATTGAATCCCATGGAACTACTGTACAGTATGACTATTTTTTAACAAACATTTCTTTGAAAAAATGAAACGTTTCCCTTGGTCAGAGATTAAATAAAACCTCACTCGCACCAAACAAATTTATATTTCTAAATATCACAACATGATCGAATTTAAGTCTTTTTAATAACAATGAATAGTCACCTATGCGTTACAAAATAAACATTTATATTGATTTGAATCGCGTTTTGATTTAAATCGTAAACGCGTGTTTAAATATATGTGTTTAAAGGCGATATACTGTATAAAAGCGCTGATTCTTATGGAATGTGTTCCGCCGGGGATTCAAAAAATTTATTTTTTTTAATCGCGTATCTAAGGAAAATTGCAGTATAACTTTGTTCATGCACAAACAGTGGCATGTTACATTATAATTTGGGTGTCTCCTCTTGCCAGAAAGCTCTAAATTGCATTAAACTGCGACACTGATCATTCATCTCTAAATAAACTTTATTTTATATAGCGTTTAAGGCGAATAGGTAATTAGATTGCTCATAAACCTAATCGCTTTTTCTACATAAACACAGCGTGATTGCTCTCTGAAAATGCTTTTCCTTTATATTTAGGCTCAGATTTCAACTATAGATCGCATTATTATAAACTTTCTTGGAAAAATGTATTTTATGTAAACCATGTTTGCTATTAATTCATTTAGGGCTAAAATACGTTCATTGTCTTCCAATCGAGTCGAGTTGACATTAGAAGCTTGCCACTCCCGGACTGTTACACCAACGCATTAGCATGTTAAAGCGACTTAATTGAGGTGCCCAGCTACCAGTTAACACTGTACTTCCTACTTTAAAAATACCTGTGAAACCGTCACAGCCAGCACTCCTGCAGAGAGGGGGTTGTACTCGTAAAGTAGAAGCAGGCGAGATTTCCAGCGAAAGACACCCCCCCCCCCCCTCAAAAACCCAGTAAGCAGTAAGGCTTTATGTTGAAAATTGAGGTGGATTTTGTTTATGATAAAGAGGATAAACTGGGACGGGAGGAGGGTTTGGTTTTGCATAAGGGGCGGGATTATGATAATTGGAGGAATTTGCGAGAGTATAATGGTTTGATATATTTGATTTTGTATTGTGGTCGTTATCTATGTTTTTGGTTGGTATTATGTTTATATGGTTGTTTTTGTTTGTTGGTTGTTATTATGGTTATTAATAATACGATCTATAGTTGAAATCTGAGCCTAAATAAAAAGAAAAAGCAAGTGATTAGGTTTATGAGCAATCTAATTACTTATTTGTTTAAAACGCTATATAAAATAAAGTTTATTATTAATTTGCTGGACAGAGCGGTGAACATTATTATGCATAAGACAAAGATAACGATCCTGATCAGTTTAGAAATCTGTGTACGCTGTAAGGTTTTTACTTCTTAAACTTTTAAAATACATGTTTCGAATAGAAAGAAATCCTCTTCCTGGTACAGTCGCATGAAGAGAGAGGCGAAACAGCCCTACACAGCCCTGTCGCAGTACACGAATATAATCATATCGTTATTAAATTCTTTAGATACGCGATTCCATATTATATTAGCAGGAAAGTTTAAACTACCACTTTTTCACACGCTATTTCACATGTTAGTTAAATTTAATTTATTTATATATTATATATTTATATCTCTGACCAAGGGAAACGTCTCATTTTTTCAAAGAAATGTTTGTTCACAACGGCGACTGTCAGAAGATAGGACACAGCGGCTCAGGCACCCGCTGAATGGAAAAGGGGCACTTTAATGTTCTGTATGGCTAATACTAAAGCCAATACTAACATTCAATACTTTAATATCCTTTTCTGTATGTTTAACAATAGTGAGTACTGGCCTAATTCGTCCCTGCTCCCGTTGTTAGGTGTTAATGTGTTGTTAAGTGTGAATTTGTACCTGTTTCCCTGAGGTCTGGCTTTTTTTCTGGAAAACCATAACTGGTCTTGTCCAGATTGACTGTCGGCGCCCAGGTCTGACAGTGCTGCTCCAGCAGTGCCAGGTTCTGGCGCAGCCTCTGTTCTGTGGGCGACAGCGGGACCAGGTCGTCTGCACAGAGCAGGAACTCGATTTCCATAATTAATGCAGATCAGTAAATCAAGGGACAAAACAATTATTGCGCCCGGGTCCTCAATGGGCTTTGACGTGCTAATGCGTTGGTTTAACAGTCCGGGTGTGGCAAGCCTCTAATGTCTTCCGACTTTGAAAACCAAGTAATAACTTAACTATATGTGCAAACGTTTCATATGTTGCTGTTGTGGATGCCTGTGGAGTGTATCTTATTTGCCGCGCGCCCTCCCCCCCTCTTTCCCTCAATTCAATTCAATTCAAGGTGTTTTATTAGCATGGCAGATGGGTTCAATCAGTGTTGGGTATTTACTTTGCTTTGAGATTCCACTTTTAAAGGTGATATATAAATTTTTGACTAAAATAAATTGATATCTTTGTCTTCTAAGCTCTCTGTGTACAGTGGAGCCTCCTGTCCAGCCAGCACATGTCCACAGACATTCACAACAGCGACATATCATAAAACGTTTGCACATATAGTGTGCAAAAATGCACTTTATTTACTAAAAATAAGACAGAGATACTGTATCAATTTATGTTGCATTAGCCTGATTATGATTAAAAAAACACATACAGTGGTGTGAAAAAGTGTTTGCCCCCTTCCTGATTTCTTATTTTTTTGCATGTTTGTCACACTGATATGTTTCAGATCATCAAACAAATTGAAATATTAGACAAAGATAACACAAGTAAACACAAAATGCAGTTTTTAAATGAAGGTTTTTATTATTAAGGGAAAAAAAAATCCAAACCTACATGGCCCTGTGTGAAAAAGTGATTGCCCCCCCTGTTAAAACATAAATCAACTGTGGTTTATCACATATTTGGAAAGCTGAGTTCAATTTCTCTAGCCACACCCAGGCCTGATTACTGCCACACTTGTTCTCAATCAAGAAATCACTTAAATAGAACCTGCCTGACAAAGTGAAGTAGACCAAAAGATCCTCAAAAGCTAGACATCATGCTGCGATCCAAAGAAATTCAGGAACAAATGAGAAACAGAGTAATTGAGATTTATCAGTCTGGAAAAGGTTATAAAGCCATTTCTAAAGCTTTGGTACTCCAGCGAACCGCAGTGAGAGCCATTATCCACAAATGGCGAAAACATGGAACAGTGGTGAACCTTCCCAGGAGTGGCCGGCCGACCAAAATTACCCCAAGAGCGCAGCAACGACTCATCCAAGAGGTCAGAAAAAGCCCCACAACAACATTCAAAGAACTGCAGGCTTCACTTGCCTCAGTTAAGGTCAGTGTTCATGACTTCACCATAAGAAAGAGACTGCGCAAAAATGGCCTGCATGGCAGAGTTCCAAGACGAAAACCACTGCTGAGCAAAAAGAACATAAAGGCTCGTCTCAGTTTTGCCAGAAAACATCTTGATGATCCCCAAGACTTTTGGGAAAATACTCTGTGGACTGACGAGACAAAAGTTGAACTTTTTGGAAGGTGTGTGTCCCATTACATCTGGCGTAAAAGTAACACAGCATTTCAGAAAAGGAACATCATACCAACAGTAAAATATGGTGGTGGTAGTGTGATGGTCTGGGGCTGTTTTGCTGCTTCAGGACCTGGAAGACTTGCTGTGGTAAATGGAACCATGAATTCTGCTGTCTACCAAAAAATCCTGAAGGAGAATGTCCGGCAATCTGTTCATGACCTCAAGCTGAAGCGCACTTGGGTTCTGCAGCAGGACAATGATCCAAAACACACCAGCAAGTCCACCTCTGAATGGCTTAAGAAAAACAAAATGAAGACTTTGGAGTGGCCTAGTCAAAGTCCTGACCTGAATCCAATTGAGATGTTGTGGCCTGACCTTCAAAAAAGCGGTTAAGGCTCGAAAACCCTCCAATGTGGCTGAATTACAACAATTCTGCAAAGATGAGTGGGCCAAAATTCCTCCACAGTGCTGTAAAAGACTCATTGCCAGTTATCGCAAACGCTTGATTGCTGTTGTTGCTGCTAAGGGTGGCCCAACCAGTTATTAGGTTTAGGGGGCAATCACTTTTTCACACAGGGCCATGTAGGTTTGCATTTTTTTTCCCTTAATAATAAAAACCTTAATTTAAAAACTGCATTTTCTGTTTACTTGTGTTATCCTTGTCTAATATTTCAATTTGTTTGATGATCTGAAACATTTCAGTGTGACAAACATGCAAAAAAATAAGAGATCAGGAAGGGGGCAAACACTTTTTGACACCACTGTATAATTAAACACGCGTTTGCGATTTAAATCAAAACACAATTTAAATCAATAAAAATATTTATATTGTATCGCATACTGTCCAGCCTCCATTTCTCTATAAAAATGTACTCTATTACACACACACACAATAGAAGCAGGAAGCAGAAGCAGGGACCGTTGTCAGAAGGGAAGAAGGTGACTATTCATTGTTATCAAAAATGACTTAGAATCGATCATGTTGCGATATTTTGAAATATAAAAGTCAATTGATTTTCCATAATATCGCTATTCTATTTTTTCGAAGAAATGTTTGTTAAAAGAAAAGTCCAGCACCAGCTGGATTTGAACACACAACCTGCAAGTTGTTAATCAAGCACGTAGACCAGTAGGCTACAAGACAACTCGCATGAACAGGGAGGCGAAACAGCCCTACACAGCCCTGTCGCAGTACACGAATATAATCATATCGTTATTAAATTCTTTAGATACGCGATTCCATATTATATTAGCAGAAAAGCTTAAAACTACCACTTTTTCACACGCTATTTCACATGCTAGTTAAATACTTCGATGCTTGAAATGTTTAGGGAGAAATGGAATACTGGTGTGTATTTTTCCTTTAAAGTACCGATTCCTGGAATCTGACTGGCTGACACCCTTCTGAAGTGGTTCCATAAAATCTGGTATACGGAAAAGAAAGCATTGATAAAAAAAGCCTGAATTCTCATGTATCTCATACAAGTATCTTTTAATACAGTCTTTGCTGTGCTCTTGAGGATCCTTGTGATATTTTGAGCTCTAGATGAATGATAAGTGTCGCATTTTAAATCATTTTCATAGTTAGAAATTATGAAACGCCCTGTTAAAAGCAGGGGAGTTTTTATGCCCATTGAAGTAAAACAAAATGCCTGACAAAGTATGGCTTGGATAGATTCCAAGTGCTTGTACAAATGTGCTAAAGAAATTATACTTTGAGTATACAGCTTGTCCAAAGTCATTCATTATTAATACTATTAGTAATATCTTCGGTAAAGGCTTTGATGCATAAATATTTCTGATAAAGGTAGGTTGTGTACTTTTGTCCAGCTGAGCAATCTTGCTTTCATAAAATATATACGCGATTCAATATTATATTCCCTTTTAATCAAATTCTAAAAGTATGCCTGTTGACACCGGTATCTCTTTAGTTAAAGACTTCGATGCTTAAAATGTTTAGGGAGAAATGGAATACTGGTGTGTATTTTTTCTTTAAAGTACCAAGACCAGCCATATACTGTATGTTTATGTTCCAAAATTAATATCGTTTATGGCCTTCACACGCGTTACAGTATGCTCCTATTCTTTTTATGCTCAGCTACTAAGATTTCCTTTCAGTGGTAAAATTCAATATCTACAACGGGCACAGCAAAGACGTTTACTGTAAGTCTTTCTACAACAGACCAACGGACCACGAGTGCCCCTGTCGGTCAACCAATCACGTACTGCGGTGCCTCGCGTCATCTTGCGTCACAATGCGTGACGCCACCTGCAGTACGTGTCTGTAACGCGCACTTTGAATGGCTGCATCTGTACATAAGTTGGTGTGTTAAAAGCACCAGTAGTTCACAAAAGTGAGAAATGCTTTGCTGGAGAAGCACCACGTTGCCTTTTGTTGCCTAAACGGATCGCGGAAATCAAATATTCGGATCAATTCAGAGTGTGCTTTACAGCCTTTGTGTATTATTTTTAATTGTTTTTAAAAAAGTGTGTGCTGTGTACTACGTTTAGGACTAGTTAGTGTGGTAGAACATGGAAATCATCTCCAGCTCTGAGCTCAACTGCAACAAGAAGTCGTGCTGAACAAGTCAGAGCCCAGCTGTACGTGTGCTCAGTGTGGTGCTCAGGACTCAGGGGTATTGTTGTGGTTCTAATTTGCATGAACTGCAGGGGCTCTGAATCCGAACATTTCAATTTATCTGTTCAGTAAGTTAAAATGCAGGACACGTTAAAATAGGATTATTACTTTGTCTCTGTCCCGTTTGTATATAACTGAATGTCCCTTACATTTTTAAGGACACATACCTACTAATGCGATACTCATTGCAAATAGTCCCAAAACAAGCACGTCTGGCAGCTGTGGGGTTGAAGGTGAACATGTATCGTATTCTAATGGCTTCTATTTCCACTGATGAATGAGACAGATTCACAAGGAGATCCTTCACACAATTAAGCAAACACATTGCCTTTTCTGTCTGATGTAGAGGCTACATTTGTGTCAGCAGTACTATACAGGTAAGTCGAATACACTTTCAGGGGCTGCATCTGTAGCGCTTCATCTAAGAGGATTGTTAGAGCACAGTTACATTCACCCACCCAACTTATTCTTTGATCATCTAAGAGGATTTTTTTACTTTCGCACATGGTTACATTCGCCCACACAACATATACTCTCTGAATGTCCAATGGCTCAATAACCCCGTTTTCCCCTGGGAACCACCAGTGTACAGTCCCATCCCATTCAAAAATATAACAGATATACTCAATTGATATATTCAATTAACAAATATAAAAAGATATTATGAACAAGAGAACTCTTGTTCATATAGATCCAGGTTTACACAATTAATTTCATTCGTACTCGAAGTGCCTGAAGTCTTGCTCTGCTGTTTTAAAAATACCTCCAAAGCATTTAGTTGTGTTAACTATCAAATTATTCGAACTAATTTAACGTCATATTCAGAAAATTCAGAGGAAGTCTTCAGACTTGTCATGGCTATTGAAGAAGCCACCGGTTGAATCTCACCCGGGATTTCTTGAGAGATTGTTCAGCGAGCGAGTCCTTCTTCTGCACTCCGCACCGAGCTGAAAGCTGCATCGTATAAAATATCCATGGTACAACTCGAGAAAAAACTGAAGGACTAAACAACGACTTTTGATGATTACAAGAGATTCAAGCAACACAACCGTCCACACACGGGCTTGGATCCTGAACGCTTAAGTTAAAAGACAAAACGAAGGATACGAATTGTAAACTCTCTTCACGTCTTACAGTTTATGAAATAAAACAATTTCTTAATAATTTCTTACTGCTGATAGACGATTTATTGCATTTGAACAAAATCACAATTACAAACATTTTGGGTTAAACTGTTATTCACATACTCTAACGGAGAGAAATGTTAGTGTCTTCAGGTGTGTGAGCCCATTTAAAAAAAAATAAAAAATAAAAGTTATATGAATTTAATTGTTCTACTTTTTAGGCTTGCATAGCATTATGAATGTTTCGGTTAAATCTTTTTTTCTGTAGTAATTTTAGTTGATATTAATATTAGTCATGATTTACAATTTTTGGACATGGTTCATCTTAAAAAAATTTGTAATTAGTTTCAGTTTTGGAAAATTGCACCCAGAAGCTACCAAAACTGGTAATGTTCATATAATGTGTAATGCAATAGCAGCATTTTGGGTGGGAAAACAAAAAGTATTTCTTGGTATGAATCCCAACACTTCATAAGCAGCGTTCGAGGACTTCTCACTTCAAATAAAGCTGTCAATACATCATAGATTTTTACTCAATCAATATCAGCAGTGTTATCACTACCGAACGCTAAATATAGATCCTGGCAATACTTCTTGAGATCTTCGTAAGAAAATCCAAAATACTACAGAAGCAATCAAATGTATACGTTTCTTTTGGATCGAGAAGAGGATAATTATGAGACTCAAAACATGCCTGTCTTTTCTTTTTTCGAGGACAAATGGATTATTGAGGTGTAAAGATGGGTTCAAAACCAAAATCATCTGCTGTTTCTTTAATAGTTTCTTCAAATCCTTCAACTGATCATCGATATCAAGGAAAAATATTATACAAATTGTTGTTTTCTGTTAATTGTCAATTTTATTGTAATTATATCTTCGTTTACAGATGTCTTGCATGTAGTCCACAGCTAAAATGTTTTAAAAAGTACGACAAAAGTACAATATGCTTAACAACATTTATGGTTATATCTATATTAAAATGAAGGTAAATAAACCAAGATATTAAAATACAATTTTACAGTCCTAACCTAATAATGCTTGTGAAGTTTTCCAATAAATCCGAACTATAATTTTGAAATATTATTTCTGAGAAAGCAAAGAGTGTTCAAAGATCAAATTCAATGAGTGAAAATACAAAAGTAGTTCACTATACTGAGTTTCTTCCCTGAAATGATTTGCTTGCGAAGCACTAAGCAGCTTTGAAGGGATCGCGGGAATCAAATATACAGATGGGTTCAGAATGTGCTTTCCAGCTTTTGTGTAACATTTTCCTTTGATAGGGCAGAGTTGTCTTCACAATCTGGGTTACATAAAAAGGAGTGATGTCAGTACAAAACAGCTTTCCTTCTTGGGGATCAACGGTTGTGTTCCATATTTCTAACTATTTTGGTTTCAAGATCTCAATTTAGTGTGAAACATAAAAGCCAAGTGGATAAATCTGTTACACATCATTTACAATGGCCTTACAGCTTAACACTTCTCGGTCTCAGTGAAAGTGATACACTCCGTAAAATTTTTACTACTGGAGTTTTTTACATTCTATACTGCGTTTTCTGAAGGGTACCCTGTGAAAATACGAGTTTTTACGAGAAGGGATGGACATATAAGGTCAGCAGGCTTAGGGAATTGGACTTTAAGGTGAAGACTGTGGGTTCAGCAGCAGCAGAAGAACCTGATCAGTATCAGTTGACTCGCATGTACTTTGAAAATTAACTTCGGGATTTAGAGTCAGACGTGCTACCGTTGCACCATGGGGTATTTAATTAAAAAAAATAGAAAAACAGTCAGTGTTCCTGGATCTGTTATCGAGAACAACACCTGCACAAGAGCTGCGCATGAAGAATGAAATGTGGTCTGGGAAGAAGATACTCTCTTCAGAAGAGCGGTGCTCCTCACAGGAGAGAATGAAATAAAAAAAATTTCGCGACGTTGATTTTTCTCTTTTGGGGGTTTAAAAGGGGGTGGGGGGGGGGAATTGGTATGACCTCGTGGCCCAGCGGTAGCAGGTCTAACTCCAAATCTGAAGGCTGCGCGTTCAAATCACGTCAGGGTCAGTTCTTTGTTTTTCAGGTTCTGCTGGTGCTGAACCCGGAATTCTCACTATGCAGTTGAGTTCTGTCTGTACATCACATAGATAATCTAAATGAAAGAGCGAATACCCTTGAACACAAGATAAAAGGCACAGTTGACATCTGCGAAACATCACGTCCGACTTGAGAGACAGCTACATCAGAGAATGAAACCCTGGAAGTTTCAGATCACTTTTTATTACAGGTTTAAACAAACCTGAAAGTTAGGGAGTTTCAGGATACTTTTGTTTTATTAAAAAGTGTCTGATCCCTATAAATGTCACTTGAAAAAAAAAACGCTATTGGACATGAGCTGGAAAGGAAACAGACCCAGCGTTTGCTTTCAGGTGCACTTCATTACATAATAGACATCTATTGCTGAGGAGCTTGAATAACATTTACACGAGCCAGGTAGAAGTCAAACTTACAATCTTATGATCCGAAATCAGACGCGTTATTTATTAAACCTCTTGTACATCATATAACCTGAATTGCACCGTTGTGAGCTCAGCGCTTCTACTAATAATACACCATCACGTCTAAAATTTAAAGTGAGAAACGTGTTTTCTAAAATTTTATGAGTTTTAAAATATAATCTCTTTAAATCAGACAAAGAGTTTATGTGTTGCATTGAAATTCCGATTGATTTAGAATTCAAAGAAAGACTGTTTCTTCCACAACTCATATCACATCCACCAGACTCTCCAACTTCTCCAGACCTTGTTGGGTGAGCATTTGCTCTGGTAAATTAGGTCACATATCATGTTAAATCATTTCTTCTCAACACAACATTTCCTGGTGCACGTTTTCTCTATGAAAAAAAAACATTTTTCCCTTGCACGATTTCTAGTTTTGTTATCAAAGCGTACAGAAAGAAAAAAAAAGAAATAGTGTCGCAAAAGAACTCTGTCGCCCTTGGTAGATGTCAAAAGTATTGGACATGAAAAATGCCAGATAAAAGGCATTACTCTTCGTTTCTCAGTGTCGGGGCTGCTATGTAAAAGAGGCAATTTGTGCTGAGAGAAGGCTCAGCGCTTACTGAAGGCAGATGTCTCAGAGCGGTCTGTCCAAGTGGCTGTAAAAGGACAGCAGCAAGAATACGTAAAACAGGTGTAAAAGAAATATAAAACAATTTTAAAAATAAATACTAAATGGGTTTAAAATTCAGGAATGTGATTGGTCAGATGCTTACGATGAGTGTTGTTGGTGTTTCTTGTGACTTAGCGAATTGAAAAAAATATTCAATTTAAAAACGGCAAGAGCTCGTAAGGAAAAAAAAAATAGTTTGTAAGTATCTTTGTTGTAACTGCTGCGCCAGAACTATTCAGATGAATCAGAAAAGTACCTGAACTTGACTGGTTTATATTCAGTAATGTGCATTGGGAACGAAAGGAAGACTTACATGGATTTTATTAGGTTTTAGGAATCAGAAAAGTTATTTTTACACGTTATTGCCTACGAGCAGAACTAACTTCCTGCTTTCAACGCTTTTTTTGTTTCTGCTTGTAACCTCGAACAGAAAAACCCAGTACTGACTCACAAAAACGCCGAGGAGTTTCGGTGTTTCTGGGATTTAAGAGGGATGTATGAAGACAGTAAAGGGGAGTTTTTTTTCCCCGCTGTAGAGTATGTAGGCGGTGTGACGAGTCAGGAGGGAAGAGACGCGCATTCCGCACGGGGAGCGCAGAGCAATGAGCCGCACCTGTTGCGCGCCGAGTCTTGTCCTATATAACCGCTGAGCCCGGACACAGAGAGTCTCCTGCCAGTGTTGGAGAATTATAGGGTTAAAGCCCAGAAGTTGAGAGTAGAGTTTTTGTACGAGTATAAGATTAAGGGAATAGGGTTTGGTTGTTGTTTGTTTTTGACACATTTGTAACGGCCATGGCGGCCTGTAGGGTCGGCATGCGCCGTTACTTTTGCGCGCGTTTGGTGTACAAGTGTGGTGAGGGCTCGGCTCACTCGGGTGATATTTCACGGTTAGACTTTTCAAGGAAGGTGTTACAGAAAGAGTTAAAGGTTAAGGCATTAGATGTCAATTGCTTAATTACTTTGCCGAAGGGAATTGGTTTTGACATTAGTTTCAAATCGGCAAAGTTATTGGAAGAATTTTGGAGAAGAATAGAAGAGAAAAAAGATGTGGGCCTGATTAGAATGTTTGAATGGCAGACGCTGACAGATCTTTCTAATAGGACTGTGATTGTTTGCATGTTTAATGAGATGGTGATGAAGGAAGATATTGTGACATGGTTGTCTAAGTATTGTTTAGTGAAAGGTGAGCCTCAAAGTCTTGGATGATGATGGGATCTGGAACTGTGCATGGAGAGTACCTATTTCGTTGCATGAAGACAAAAATGGTTATGGTGGATTTAAACACATTCCTTCTTTGATTGGATTAGGTGAACATAGAGGCCTTGTGTTCTACCAAGGGCAGCCAAAACTGTGCAGGAGGTGTGGGGAGCTGGGTCACTTTGTGGATGCCTGTACAAAGGTGGTGTGTGGTAAGTGCAAGGAAATTGGACATGCATATACTGAATGTACAAGCGTGAGGAAATGCAATCTCTGTGAGTGTGAAGGTCATGTGTTTAAAGACTGTCCAAATTCCTTTGCAAATAGAACAAAACTGGGAAGACCGATGCAAAAACAGGAAGAGTTTGAAGAGGCATTTAGGGCTGGAGCAGTGGTTCTGGATCAGGAACTGGATGTGGTTGACGTTGAAGAAAGTAGTGGAAAAGAGAGCGAGGGTTCAGAATGGAGTGAAGGAGATGAGGCTCAGGTAGAAGAGAATGATAATGATGTGGAAAGTGAGGTGGACTCTGAATTGAGTGGTAGCATCTCTCCTGATCGTCTGCCACCCGTGGAGACTGAAAGCGCTCAAATGGAATGTATAGAACAGAGGGTGCAGTCTAAAAGGTCTGCTGAGACATCTGATTTAGAAAGTGATCTAACTCCGAGTGGGAAAAGTGAGGGAAGATCATTTTCAGAGTCCTCAGATGGCAGGTTCTCCCATGGGATTAGTTCTCTCCAATCCTACTGATCCAGCTTTAGAACTAGAGACTCAAGGAGGGCAGGTGGAGAACCATCCTATTGATGGCGGGGGTGGTGGAGGAGGAGGCAAGGAGAGCAAATGGAAAAAGAAAAAGGCCTGTATAGTAGGTGTCACAGACTGAACGATTCTAGCCAGAGTTTTTAGTCTTCCCTGGTCTAACTTTAAGTATGGCTCTGAACATTGTGTCCATAAATGTGAGAAGCATTCACTCCAAGTTAAGGGCAAGGACTATACTATCACTTGTGAGTAAGGTAAATGCTGATATTATGTTGTTACAGGAGTGTGGATTACTTTTAAAAACAGCTATAAGGATATGGAAGAACTGTGGACATTGGGCCCATCAATTTGGAGTGGGTCCAATGAGAATAAATCTGATGGTATAGCTGTTTTAATTAAAAATAAGATGGCAGAGGTACATCAGTACCTTGTAGTGAAACCAGGGAGAGCACTGGTGGTGTATCTGGGTTTCATGAATGTCAAATTTAAAATTTTAAATGTGTATTGTCCGAGTTGCCCACACGACAGATATGTCCTAATTCAGGAATTGAGAGAATATTTATTGGGATGGGAACCACTGGTTTTAGCTGGGGATTTTAATTGCCTTTTAGAAAGAGAAGGCAGAATGAGGGGTGAGAAACAGGTCCAATTTGATAAATCATCAATATTATTGCAAACGGTATGTAAAGATTTTAAACTGAAAGATGCCCTCAAACTTCATAGTCAGGGGAGGGCAGGTTTCACATGGCACAAGTCTAATGGGACCCAAGCCTCACGCATAGATTTTGTTTTGATACGTGATTTTACTTGCACAACTGCAGGCTTAACCCCTGTTTTTTTCTCTGACCATTGTTTACTGTCATGTACACTTGCTATTCCAACGGTTGTTACTGTGGGGAAGGGTGTGTGGAAGCTGAATATTTCACTTCTGGAGGATGAGGAAGTGAGGAGCAGGTTCAGGGAAAGATATAAGGAATGGCAGTCTTTGTACGACCTGTTTGGCACAAGAGCACAGTGGTGGGAGGAGGTGAAGGAGCGTACAAAAGCATTCTTCATAGAGATGGGGAGGAGAAAACAGGCTAGGATACGAAGGGTTGAAAACGGATTACAAAAGAGATTGCAGAGGTATGTTAAGTTATTAGAAGAGGGGTGGGACTTCAGTGAGGAAATTAAAGAATGAGCTTTTAAATCTCTCTAGAGAAAAGATGAAAAAAATCATGTTTCAAAGCAAAGTGAAAGAGCTTGAAGAAGGTGAAAAATGTACAAGATTCTTTTTCAAGAAAAGGGTCGTAGGGAGGGGACTAATGTCTACATTGAAGGGACGAGAGGGGGTTTTGAAAACTAGTATGGAAGACATGTTGACTGTAGCTGAGGATTTCTATGGGGAGTTGTTTGGAAAGAAACAAGTGTCTAAGGATTTGTTAGAAAAATTTGTGCAAGTCATTCCAAAAAGTGTAAAAGACGATACTGTGTTATCAAAAGGCCTTTCTGTTGAAGAGTTAATGGAAAGTTTGAAGACCTTCAAAACGGGTAAGACTCCAGGGTTGGATGGTCTACCCATTGAGTTTTACAGGGCCTTTTGGGATATTTTAGCATTGGATCTTTTAACCATTTTTAAAGAATTTGAGTTTTTAGAAGAACTGCCGGACAGCTTTAAGACGGGAGTTGTGATCTTACTTTTCAAAAAGAATGATCGCACAGACCTGGCAAATTGGCGACCGATAACTTTATTGAATTGTGATCTTAAACTGCTCTCCAAGTGTTTAACGCTTCGACTAAAATCTGTCCTGGGGGGGAAGTCATTCATCCAGATCAAGCTTGTGGTGTGGCAGGGAGGAGGATCACGGACAGCCTGATACTGATTAGAGATACCATAGGTTATGTGAGAGAGAGGAATATTAGATTAGCTGTCCTAAACTTGGATTTTGAGAAAGCTTACGATTGTATCTCTTATGAGTATATGTTTAGAGTACTACAAAAAATAGGGCTTTCAACCAGGTTCCTCACTTGGGTAAGGTTATTATATAAGGGTATAGGAAGTAGAATAATGATTAATGGAAGCATGTCAAATGTGGTTAATGTGAATTGCGGTTAAGGGGCGTGAAAGTATTAAAGTGGGTCTGACTGAGCTCATTACTGACTTCCGTCACGTAATCTCTGTAAAGGTTTATGAGTTTACGAGTCTCCGTCAGTGGCTAAGTGAGTGGCTAAGTGAGTTGAAGGAAGAGCTCCCCCTTGTGGTGTATCAAGAATACACCTAACCAACCATTTTGTTTAAATACCAAAATGGAATTTGAACAAGAGCAAGTAGAGCACTGCTGGAGTTTATAAACTGTGGTAGGAGTAACTGGGAGAGGAAAGACGGCAGGTCAGGAGGGCTAGAGCTCTACAGGAGCACATCCCTTCCCCTCCCCCGTTTCACTCTCACACCAGGGTCTGTTATACCCCAGTGTGAAATCCAGCCTCCTGCAGTTTAGCTGATCTAGAAGACTGTTGATTGAGCTTTTAAGAACCCAGCTGAGCTACAGGGTCAGTCCTGAGAATAAGGGGTAAATATAGGAGCCACACCAGATTAGAGGGAGGGTCTTTAAACCCAAGCGATAACTTGTTTTACAACAGCAGACAATGTAAAGAAACACAATCCCCCCATCTCCTGGTTCTACTGGGAACCAGAGGGGCCTGAAGGTCATGAACACTAATATGGGTTATAGCCCCAGGGGGGAGCTGGAGGAAGTGAGATGAAAAGTGTCCAGTTTTGTTAAGGGCAGTAAAGCTCATTAGATCTGACTGACTAGTTAAAATGAATTGATCTGCTTTCTAGACAGAAGCCAGTGCTCTCTTCTCGATATCTGGGAGAGTCAGTCAGTGTCAACAGCTAAGCAGTACAAACACTCCCTCAATGTGTTCTATGATCTGTTTTGTCTCCTGTTACCGCATCTTCCAAAGATGACAGTCCAATCCAACCTGGAGTGTCTTGGACTGCTCTGTCTGTGTCTGTGTCAGTAGGAGGTCTCTTGTCCGGCCAGCATATAAGAGATGGTGACCACTAAATGCAGTAAAATTTAGCTTTTGTAGCTGATTACAGCATCTACAGTAGCAATGTTAAGGTTGCTTGGAACCCTTAGTGTGCCCACACTCATAGAGACTCATAGAGACACTGGCCAGTCAATACCAACCTCCAGTCAGCACAGACCCGACACCTCTTGTCTTGGAGAGAAGACCTGGGTGAGACAATAAAAAAGACAGCTCACAGGAGGCATCTGGACTAAACAAATGGCTGGGTGAGATCCCTAAAACAATTCACAAGGAATGACAGCCAAAGATTGAGAGAAAGTAGAATTGTTTAATGAGATGTGAAGACTCTTAGCTGATGGCCAACCTCCCATAAATGAACCAAGTGGGACCCCAACCACCAGTGCAGAAAAAACAATGGACATTGACCTAAGTTCATCTGAGGAGAGAAAATGCTTGTTTTAGGATATCAGGATTGGTTTTAATATATGCATGATGGGCTTCTGAGGACCAGCGGCCGAGTTGTTTGATAAGATACTCTGGGATGCCTTGTCAAGCAGCTGAGGAAGAGGCCCTGAAGCCAGAGAATTAATCAGGAAATCCAGCAGGTGTACATTGTGATGGAGAAACCAGCCACGGGTCCCTTCTCATTCACAAACAGAGGATCAGTAGGCAAAGCTCTGGTGTGAAGTTGCACATAATGGGATAGAGACTCATATGGGCTGATGTAAGAATGGATTTTGAAATAATATGTAAGGGTGCTAGACCCTAACTGATCAGTTTTGCTTTTCTTGAGATAGAAGGTTAACGTATTGGGAGATAAGTTATTGATCTTAGATAAACAAGGCTTGGAAGAAGGATCAAAGGATGCAGAAGTAGCAGTAAATTCAGAGCATCTCAGGAAGCTGAAGAATGCTAGCATGAGTAAAGATTCGAGTGTGCTGTCAACCCAGGGTGTGTGATAATCAGATCTGAGAACATAAATGCAGGATGCCAGGATGTCTTAGGTAAATGGTGTGCATTGATTTGGAAGGGGTTTCTCGGATCGTTGGAAGCATTTTAGAAAGAGAGTGATTTGAGGGTGAATAAGAGATGGACAAGTCATGCCAAAAAGGAGTTTGTGGAAGAACTGGATGGAGGTATGCCTTAGTAGTGGATACCTGCATTTTGAGCAAGTTTCTATAATGGCAGATAAAAGGGTGAGAATATCGAAAGATAGAAACTTTGTTTGTTTAGAGGTGAAAGGATTGGAAACTTTTCCAGGCAGTCCAGTAAGAGCCAAGAGTGTGAGGAGCAATCCCTGACAGGACAGGATGGCCCAGTGCCACCTGGAGATAGTGATGGAAAGGATGATTGAGAAGAATGAGAGTTCTGAATAACGAGGTATTGTACAAGGTTTCAAGTATGCATCTGGTTCCCAAATTTCTTTTAAAATTTGCTGCTGGAGTAAGAGAGGAATGGAAGGAGGACGAAACACCAGTGTATTAGGAGGAGCTGAAAGAGGAAAAGCTGTTCGGAGAAAAAAAATCTCTGTTAAGGGGGAATGAGGCAGGAGAGATGGAAGCAGGAGCATGACCAGCAGGTGGTGTGGGAGAGAATGATGGAATAGATGAAGTAGAAGGTAGGGGTTGAACAGTTGGAGCTGCCACTGAGCTATGTTGGATGGCAGGGGATAGGAGAGACAAAATATTTAATAGGACGCCCGCAGGTTGGGGCTGAGGTAAGAGGCTGAGGCACTATTAGTAGAGTGGGCAGAGAGATTGAAATCCGGGGCCAAAGGCATGAGATGACTGATGCCAGGTTGGATGCCGGGGATAGGGGAAGAAAAGGAGGAAAAAAGAGCAGAAAGAAGATTGTGCTAGGTGGGGTTAGATAGGGGTCCTGAAGCTCAGTGGCTTGGGTGAAAGAACTCAAAGGATGTTGTAGAGAAGCTTGAGTCTTAGGTTGGGCTGGAGGATGAGCAGAGGTGGCAACCAAGTTGTCTTGGATGCCAGGGGGTAAAGAAGGGTGCAGGCTACTTGCTAGCTATGCTGAAGGTAGTTTGCTGGATGAACTCGGGGCCATGGGGACAGCAGCAGGTACAACAGGGGCATAAACAGAAGAAACTGGTGCCGAAGTCACCAAGCAAGTAGAACTTTGGCCACGTTGGATGCCGGAGGCAGAGACAGAGGAGAGTGTGGAAATGAAATTAAATAGAGAGGAAGGGAATGGGGGAAGGGCATGGACCTGAGGCCTTAGACTCAACAGCACAGTCAGCAATAATCGAAATACAAGTGTAAATAGCACAGGGCAGAGCACAGACTTTTGTTTTGCACCAGCTAAGTTTAATGACCCCGGCTGTCTTCATTCCTCCTGAACGTTCATTTAAAAACTCCATTTGACTGCTTTTTTTGCTGTTGAAAATGAACCTTGAATGCGGTTTTCCTCTTCTGATATTCTCACCCAAATCGATGCATTGTGTTTTTACTATTCCTTAGACTACAACATTTTGAAGAGCTCAATTGCATTAGGTTATGTAGTCAATGTATGTTTTCATTCAGTCCAAAAGGTAGAAAAGGTGTTGGTGTTTTCCCTGCAATATGAACTATGATGCACCAGATGTATTTAATGTTATAAAAATACTGTAATAATTACAGGAACTCATCAGACACTCTAATTATTTCAACAAACCTTGTATCCTACTGTTCTGTACTTCTCCAGGAGCCAGTTCAGAACACAGAGATTCTTGGTCAAACAAATGCTGTAATTGCTTGATAAAAGCCATTTCTCATCTTTTCTCTTAGTGTCGGTGCTGCTATTGCATGTAAAGGAGGCGACTTGAAAATGAAATGTGTAATTGCCTTACAGAGAGTCTCCTTGAAGATGTGCATCGGCTAGCTCTCCACTGTCAATCAACTTGACTTTTGAAGAAACCAATGTCATTCAACGACCATACAAATTGTACATTCGAAGGCACGTGACGAGAAATCTTTGTGCTGATTGACACCAAAAATGTTGTTTCAGATTGTTAGACAAACTGTTTTACTTGTCCAACCATCTCGTTCTTTCCTAATTTCCAGTGAGCACAATTCTTTCAGTTTCTTCTCTTGTATTTCATTACTATTTTACTGTTCCCTTCCCCAATATGGAGATGGATCCACAACCAAAACCCCGTGTTTCAACCTGTATTTGTGCATCACCTTAACCACTTGGCCACCTTGGCACGCAACTGCCAATGAGGGGGTATGCTCAAGATAATCATCTTTCTCCATATGCGAGGGTCATTTTCCTCTTTCCTCTTTTCGAAGAGGAAAACATATTGAGCTCATTGGACATGAAAGTGCCAGATAAAAGCCATTTCTTATCATTCTCTTAGTTTCAGTGCTGCCATTGAAGGTAAAGGAGGCAAATTGAAAATGAAGCTTGGTATCACTTTTAAAGGAGTCTTCATGATGGCGTGTGTTGGCTGTCAATTAGCTCAACTTTTGAGAAGCCAATCACAAACAATGAACATACAAACATGCTTTTTTTCCATAGAGTCCAAGCATGATTTTCACCATTAAATATCTAAAAGCGTTGTAACACAGGAAAAAAAATAGATACAAATGAGATGGTTAAAGGTAGAAAGATGCCAAGTCCTTATGCTTTTGTTAGAAACTGCAAGCTGCAGTACTGGAATTTGTCAGTAGGTGGAGGTGTGACGCAGGAAAAAATTATGCAGTCTTGGAGCGCTGTTGTGCCTGATAAGTATAGGAACAGAATAGGCACCACAGTCATGTATTTCTCTATATTTCCAAAACTGTAAAATAACAGTGTTGACCATTCTACTATTATACTACCTTTTAAGAGATATATATGAGCTATAAGTTATAATGTATGCTTCCTATTCCTTTTTCTCAAATGGTTACATACAGATCCAGACATTCAAAAACGTGAGATATGCTGTGTTAAAACCTGGGGGGGCATGGTGCAATATACCACATCATACCGCATGTTAACTGAAATATGATAATAGTATCTGGAAGCACCTTGTAAAACTGCCAGGTAAAGCTAATAAAGCTTAACTTCTCATGTACAGCATTTGGTCTGTTGCAAGAAAACGCCCTCTTTCGAATCCCAGTTGGTGCTTAGGGAAAATCTTTTTCCAATTAATGAGTTGTATACTCTTTAGAGTTTTAATAATTTTAAACTGTGTATTACAGCATGTTAATCATTATACATTTAAAAGTCTGAATATTTTATTAAAGCAAGATTGCTAAGTAGGACAAAAGTACACAACCCTCCACCTTCATCAGAAATATTTTAATTATGCTTGAATATTTTATGCATCTGTTACAACCCCAAATGTCTAGGGGTAAAGGGGTGTAACATTTAGGATAATTTTTGGAAGCAGGTGGGTTCTGGTGAGGGACTAGGAAGCTTGATATTAAGGGTCGGTAAAAAAGTGATGATTTTAAGTTGAATAAGTGACTGGTATGAAATAAGACAATAACACATAGGGGTCAGGAACTAGAGTGGTGCCAAAGAAGAGAAAATAACAAACAAAATGGAGCTGGTTAGGAAAGTGAGGGAAAGCTAACCTGACTACAAAAGAAAACCCAAAACACACGGTCTTCGGCGTCTTCAACACCCTAGTTAACCTCCACTGTCTGCCCAAAACCATACAAGACAAACAGAACTCACCCGTACTAAACTAGTGTTACTAATACAAAATCAACTAAGTGTGTAGAATGTACTCAACAACCTAAACTAACCTTATACACAAAAGTTCACACAAAAACATGAGTGAACTAGGAATACAAATAAGGGAAAACGAGAGTAATCAACAGGAACAGGGTACAAAGGAACACAAAAGGTGAACATATAACACGTTAGGGCAAGGTAATGGCAAAACAAGGATAAACACACAAACAAACGAAAGTACAAAGAAACAAACAGAAACCAACAAACCAACAAAGCCAAAGCAAAATCAAAAGTGAAGCGATAACCAAAGCCAAGCGGAATTGAAGTCAAACGAAAGGCCTCTTCCTTCTGAAAGCCACCATGTTTTATACTGAATAAGATGCACTCTGATTGGCTGAGAAGCTGATTGATGATGACATCATACTGAAACAGTGGTGTAATGGTGGGCCAATGGGGGAGGGAGAACAATCAAAGGTCAGCAGTGTGGAACATAACAAAAACACACTGGGACGTATCAGCATCAAAGTCTTTAACTTGGTAACTTACATGGGTTCTGGTTTTAATGTGTTTGTTCTAACATTATTAATCTTATATTCTGTACTTCATAAAAAGTTATAACGTTTTATCCTTTTCTAAGAATACATAGTAAGAACACCAGTTTCTGTTATTGTAAAAAAATAAATGTTGTAGTGATTTAACATCACTTGATTACTTGATTGTTATATTAATATGGAATCGTATAACTAAGCAGCTAAAGTATTACAAGTGGACATTTTGGAAACAGTTTGACATTTGTTTCTTTTAAAAAAAAACTTCTATTGTCCTTGTAGTGGTAATGTAGTGAGCTGCACCCAGACGGTTCAAAGCGCGATCAGAGAATTACTTTGTTTCTTACATAGCCGAATATATAAAAATAGTCCACTATTATAGCATGTTGTTGGTGTGAGTGTGTGTATCTGGATTAATTATTAAAAGTTATGGTTTTGTGATTTAGGATTTCTTCATGCAATTCTTTAAGTTAAAGGAGGGACAAAGGTTATATATATTTGTAAAAACATTCCAATTTAAATGCAATACAGAATATATTATTAATAACATTATAACAAATTCAGATTCTTGGGCTTGTGCCTTCAGTGCTCCTGCCCCAGTTCACCCTTCAACACATGGGCTCAAACCCAGGTCTCCTGTGTTGCTTAACAGAAGGTTTTTTCAGCTGAGCTACAGAAAACCTCCTTCAGTACTAGTGGCTGCAACCGGCTTGTACCATCTGTATGCCTGCCGTTTGTTACAATATTAATAATGAACGACCATCAATGAACTGTAAACTGAAGAGTTAGAGACGACATGTTGAGTCTTGTCTTTTCAGCTTGGAATGTAACCTTTGCAGCGATCCTTTTGGCCATATTTTTTCCATAGCCGGATTAGTAAAAATAGATCGGATTAATAACTGGAGTAAGACGAGATATTTCACACATACTTTGAAACCATACAGCTTTGGAACAGCAGGAGGCGAGACCCATCTGGGAGGGGGGGAAGGTATTTTGTTTTTCCTGCGCAAACCGTATTTGCTACAATACTAAAATGAGTCCCTGAGGCATACCATTCAAATTTTGGAATTATAAAAAATATATCTGTGTTGAGTTTGCATGAGAGACAAAAGGTACCTTTTGAGAAGTCGTGTACTGCTTGCAAAATAGCAGATTTTGACGAACAGCTAATTTTGCTTGAAGAATTTAAAATCTGTCTGTACTGTAGCTTTATTTAGTTTAGAAGAAAGTCACCTTTCTCTTACAAGCGGCTCTGTTAAGCAGAGTTTGTGTTAACACACCACTCCCTTTTGAATGATTTTTAATCAACTTCGTCTGTCAGTGAAAAAAAATGACAGCGGGCACTTTTCCTTCCCCCCTGGTGCGAGGTGATAATGTGGAAAACGTTTTTTTTATTTTACTGGGAGTGTGAACATTGAGTGAGCACTGGGGGGTACAGTGAGACTAACATAGTGAGATTGCTGAGATGGATAGTTTTAGTAAATATGTTGACAAATATCACAATTTTTGCAAGATAAAATTATATCCAGTTTTGAATGAGCTATGTGACCTTGCCCTGTGAAATTGTGGGAAAGAGGTTTAGTGAACAGCATTACTCACAGTGTAGTGACCATAGACTGTTTTATTACACTGTACAGTATAACAGTGTAAAGCAAGTATGTTTTTTTAATGTTTGTAATCGCTATTCTTGCAAGTACATTTTGTATTCAGTTTGGTTCTGTGTGTCAGCTGGTGGGCAAATATCCGAGGTGAAAATTCTTCCACAAGGAGTGTACCTTTAAAGCAGAGAAGACGGCACCAAACTTTTTCGGCTCTGTATGTCTCTCAAGCCTTTTCTCTTTGGCAGTTTAGTCATAAAGGTGGGAAGACGCCTCCCTTCTCCCCCCTCCCCCTTCCCTCTGCCTGCCTGACCTGTTCCCATTTTTAACCATTCTGTGTCTGAATCATAGTGGGTGAGAGAGAGTAGCAAGAGACAGAAAAAAAATTAACCCTGGTTTAATTTTAAATTATATTTTACCTTCTTTTTTATTTTATAAGTTAATATTTTACTTGTTTTTATAGTCGGATTTAATGTATATTTGAACACAGTTTTGCAAATTAATGTTTTTACAAGATGCGGAAGTGCAACAATTTGTCACAGTGAGAATTTTAATACTAATTATTGATTACTAATAGTTATGCACCTGATGCCTGACTTTTAGATGTATATAAAATATTGAACTGTGACTTAACATTCAGAAATACAATCCAAAATAGTCTGTGATATCCGTGTAGATTAAACTCTTCTAAAATGTATTTAAAAAAATAAAAATGATTAAACTGTATCATCTTTCCATGTGTAATGTCATTAGAAAGTACAACAATGTTTTGTTTAACGATGGTTTCAAATATAAAACTAACTGGTAAGAAAGCTATGTTTAATGATAATTAAAAGATTTCAAGTTAAACTAAATGATTGACATTCCTTTTCTATGTTTTAAAGGCAGACACACTCAGTGCCATAAACACTGCAAGCTGCAGAACAGTCTTCTTACAGCACCACCTCTTCTCTGACTGAGCTCAGTGGGTGCACTATTTTCTCAGCGACCTGCTAAGTTTCTTCATACCATGGGAAGAAATGAGAATGTGATTGTACTGTATCTGTATGAAATGTGTGTTGCGTTTACAAAATTAAAGTGTTTAAAATGTTTAATTAAAAATTTTTAAAAATTACAGCTAACACAAAGATTCTAATCTGATCACAAGGAAAATCACCCATTTTTAGTGGATTTTGTGTTTTTAGCTATTTAGATTTTAAAATCATGCAGTGTCTGTTTTAGGCAGACACGTTTTTTCTTAGTTTTGATTTTCTTTAAAATTAAAAGAATCAGTTGCCCATCATGCCACACAATATTATGTTACATTTTTATGTTTTTGAGAGACTTCAGAAGGCTTCAACTGATGCATAAAAAATATAGCATAATGCCTTCTCGCGTTATGAAGTCACTTGCACCTGGGATCTGGTTTATTCAAACTAAGGTTTCTAAAAATGCAACCAGGTACCGCTTTGTTATTCTCGATTTTAATTACAATCTATATGATTTCGTGTTAAGACTTGAGGCGTCTGTTAAATTGCCCCACTGAATAAAATGTTTTGAATTAAACTGGTTGAACAGTTGACAGTATTCACGTTTCCTTATTCACATTTTTATTCCATTATTAATATAATTTAACATTGAATATGTTATAATATATATACAAAAAAAAACATTTTAATACAGTGTGCATTATATTTGCTATTTCATTTTTTAAAAAGTATTTGTTAGAAGAAAAACTTGTGTAGTAAGCAGGTATTGAACCCAGTTCATCTAGACAGACCGTCAATTGACAAATCCACTGCACTACCGGGAAATGCATCTGAGATGAACTGCTTAAAATGTTTAGAAAGTAATCATGCATGACTACCAATACCAGCCATTTACAGTATACATAATATGTTTATATTCCTAAATAAATATCGTTTATGTCCTTAAGACACGTTATGCTCCTTTTCTTTTTATGCTCAGCTACTGAAATTCCCCATTCAATTGTAAAATTCCGTATTAATATTCAATATTAAGCAGATTAAAACATGCATAGTTAAGAGATTAAATGAAGCAATCGTTTCACTGACAAGCAATGCATCATGAGTGCCGCCTGTCGGTCATTTTGGCCAGCCAATCACGTACTGCGGTATAACTGTAGATAATTTCACATGGTACGGGGTTCTACCGTGCATTTTGAATGGCTGCATCTGTATCCTTACATCTCACATGGTTATACAAAGTATGTTATCTGTATATTTAGCCTTTATTAGAACATTACTCCCAGTTGCAATCTATAAAAGGTGATTTGAAGTACACTAGAACAAGATTGAGACAAAATGGAAGTTATTATATAGAAGAAAGTGTTTTTTTTTACAAGAAGAGACAGTAAGAGACGAAGATGCCTTTTTTAAAATATGTCTCAATGGCAAAATTATAATTAAAATAATAAACAAAACCACATTCTAGTTGTATTTGATGAAATGTCAAAATCAGCTTGAGCACTGTATTTAATGTTGTACAAGTGAATTAACTATTCAGCAAAAAGCACATATACTTTTGTTATTAATTTCAAAGATAGTTCTTTATTTAACAACATCAAACAATAATCAAAAACAGATAATCTGAGGATTCCATCCAGCTGTTTCCTGAAAATATCCAATGAATCCACTTTAACAACATGGCTGGGTATCTTGGTTTACATTCCCACCTCCCACATTTATATCTTATTAAAAAACATATTAAACATGTTACAGAGGAAAACAGTATACATTCAGTCACAGCGATCTGTCTAGGCTACAGAAATAAAGCATGTTCTATTCACAGACATATGAATTAGGTTAAACAGAAATGGAACAATATTCAATACACAATTTTAAACTTGTGTTCAGCTAGTATGTATCCAAAATACATGACTGAAGTATTTCTGAATGTCATTACACAGGAGAATATTAAATATTAATTTCAATTTGTATTAAGATTTTATCAGACTTAAATGACTACAATTTTTTGTGTAATAGCAAGTCCTCTTTCAGATGTGTAGGCAGCCTTCTGACTACAGTGCAGTGTTGTTTAAAGGTTCTGTGCATGGTGTCATCATGATTCACAATAGATTATCCATTCACACAGTTTCCAGAGTCTCATTTCTTTCTTTTGTAGCATTTGTATCGTACACCGTGTCTCTTCTTTTGATGTCTTCGCTTGTCTGATTATCATTTTTTAAATTTCTGGAAATGCTGTAGTATTAATTTGAATGATTTGCATTTATTTTACAGTCATTGAATTGAATGCATTGTGTTGTTTTCCAATTTAGTAGCATTTGATACATTTAATGCAATAATTTACTCATTTATTTACAGTATTCATAAAGGTTCAGTGAATAGAAAATGATGATTGCTGTGCATCGATTAACGTATTTGCATTGGTGGATATTGACATCTTTCATGACAAAGTGTCTTTTAGAAACTGAATCTTACTGTGAACCAAATATGCTTTAAGATTGTTTTACTTCTACATGGAATTTGGGTGGATCAATGCTGTGGATACTACAGTATTTTGAAGTTCTACTGCATTATTTCCTGTACTTTTCGATTTGTGTTTTTTTTCTTAATTTGTGTGGTTGATCTCTTACTCCTTTTGTAATTTCTTTTAATCATTGTTTTTGATAGGTCAAGCAAGATCTTCAAAATTATCACAGCATATTGTACTACTTAGTTTTTCAAACTTTTGTATGTGCTCATCAATTTGATTGAGATCCTTTTCAACGTCTGTTATCAAATGATTTATTTGTTTAGCAATTTCAGAACCATCTTTGAATTCCTTTGCTTTATTTTTAATGATTATGATATCAAAAATCATGGTGGCTGCGGCAAGAATTCCACCAGCCACTCTGACAACGCGGCCTGCAACGTTGGCCCCCGCAGCTATAATGTCATCTAAAGGCCCAAGTAAGTTCACAGCCTGGAAGCACTGACACAGCATATTATTTGCCATATTTTCAATGTAAGAAGCATGATCTTCTCTAAATACTTTCATCATTTGGCCAACATATTCAATTATGTTTTGGAGCTCCCTCATGTGTTTCTGTATTTCTTCCTGAATTTTTTTAGCATCGTCTGTCTTGTTCTTGGTAACAAAGTACTTAGTGAGATCTGAGGTTAGGACAGTGGCACCACCGCTTACTCCTGCAGCAACCCCTCCAACTGTAAGTGCTAAAGAGGCACCAGCAGTAAAAGGAGCAAGTAGTATCCCACCAATAGTAGCAGCTGATCCTGCAATTCCAACACCAGCTCCCACAATGCTGCCTACTGCAGTGCCCTTGTGGGTTTTTTCAATGCCCTCTGCCAGGGTTTTCATAGATCCCACAAAGTTGTCAATTTCTGTCTTCTTTTTGTGGTACAGAAGGACTGTGTAATATGTGAATGTCTGTTGAAAGACACAGAAATTAGAAAAAAAACAATGCATTGTACTAAACATAAAGGAACACTGTTGTATACAACCTCTAGAAGAATCAGAATTATTTTAGATATTATATATTATACAATTAGTATACATTTACAGAACATTACATTTGAACATTACTACATAATAAAACATTGTATCTTATTTGTACCATTTTGATATCTCATGTACTTCGACACACAAGACAGGACCCTGAAAATGGTCCTGTGATCAATGGTCCTTGATCAGACTATATTTAGGTTTCTCATTGCGTTATTTACCCACATCCAGAAAATATCTACCAGATTTCATGTGCCTTCAGGTTTAAATTTTTTTTCCAATTTGTGATTAATAAGGTAAATGCAGTTTATTTAGTTTTTTGATAGCGTACCAACTGCTATCATAATAAAAAAATAAAATATTTATACTGATTTAGTTTTATGTGTTTTCAAATGTTTTACGTTAAGATGCAATTACCAGATCTGTTGTGTTCATTTAAAACATCATAAATTACAGTTTTGGAAAAAATGACAAGAACCTAAAGTATTATTCAGTGAATCTGTGATGATGGTAAGATAGTGATAGTAGATCCATTCAGTTGATTTCTCCTTAGTGTAACAGTTTATGTCTGTTAATTCATCCTCAGAAAAGTATTGACATTCTTCCACAGATTAATTAATGTGAAATTCAGATATTTGTTTTGCTTTGTGAGTTAAATGTTTACAATCATGACCTATTATATCTGTTATGACTAAACCGTCTTATACAAAAGCATATCAATTTTTTTATTACACTAATATATAAATATGGTGTGCTGTGGCCTCTAAAATATTTAGCTTTTTTCCAAAAAAGTTGGAGAGTAAATTAGGTTCAACCCTGAAAAACTGCACTGCAAAATTAGGAGATTATTTAAGTCATGAGACTGTTTCTTAATGTGTTCTTGCATTTCTCCAATGCTTTATGTTGTGCATCTTATTTTCCTAAGCAATTTTTGCACATAAGTTTGTACTAGTGAAAGACGTTGTGATTTATATACAGATGCAGCCATTTAAAATGCGCTGGCGATACCGCATTATTTTGCGGTGCGCTTTACGCAGTCTACCGCGAGTTACCGTAAATTCTCCTATAATACCGCAAGCAAAATAATACTATCCGGAATTTCCGCATGGTGGAGCTAATAAAGCCCAACCTCTCATGTTTGAGCTGTGGCCATCAAAATCTTTAACGAAGATATTACTAATAGTATTAATAATGAATGACCTTGGACAAGCTGTAAACTCAAAGTATTGCCCTGGTCCACATTCTTTTTTTCATTGACCGTCTTTGTAAAAGTAATACCACAGCATTTCGCAATCACGCATTTGTTTCCAATCATGCAAAGTACAGTAATTTTTGAGAATCGATTCACCATGCCTTTCACATGCTCATAAAAGAGATTGATTTAGGAACATAAACATATTACCGTATGCAAACTGTACTGTATACAGTATGTATATGTATATTTAATGTCTTTACTGTGCCCGTTTAAGTATTGAATATTTATATGGAATTTTACCACTGAAAGGAAATCTTAGTACCTGAGCATAAAAAGAATAGGAGCATACTGTAATGCGTGTGAAGGCCATAAACGATATTAATTTTGGAACTTAAACATACAGTATATGGCTGGTCTCGGTACTTTAAAGAAAACATACAGATGCAGCCATTCAAAGTGCGCGGTACAGACACGTACCGGAGGTAATTGACTACGGCGTTGCGCATTGTGACGCACGATGACGCGCGGTACCGCGGTACGTGATTGGTTGACCGACAGGGGCACTCGTGGTCCGTTGGTCTGTCGTAGAAAGATTTACAGTAAACGTCTTTATGGTGTCCGTTTTAGTATTGAATATTTATATGGAATTTTACCACTGAAGGGAAATCTTAGTAGCTGAGCATAAAAAGAATAGGAGCATACTGTAACGCATGTGAAGGCCATAAACGATATTCATTTTGGAACATAAACATACAGTATATGGCTGGTCTTGGTACTTTAAAGAAAAAATACACACCAGTATTCCATTTCTGCCTAAACATTTTAAGCATCGAAGTCTTTAACTAACGTGATACCGGAGTCAACAAGCATACTTTTAGAATTTGATTAAAAGGGAATATAATATGGAATCGCGTATCTAAAGAAATTAATAACGATATAATTATATTCATGTACCGCAACACAAGAATAATACATGCTGTACATTGTCTGTTGATAATGTTTCTGTAGTGCTTTTTCAGCACTTGGTATGTGACCTTGCCGGTGGCGCAGTTGGTTAGGTTCCTGACTCCCATGTCATATGGTCTGTGATCAAATCCCACTGGAGCCATGAATATCCTTTAACAAACATTTCTTTGAAAAAATGAAACGTTTCCCTGCGTCAGAGATTAAATAAGACCTCACTCGCACCAAACAAATTTATATTTCTAAATATCACAACATGATCGAATTTAAGTCATTTTAATAACAATGAATAGTCACCTAGGCGTTACAATATAAACATTTATATTGATTTAAATCGCAAACGCGGGTTTAAATATATGTGTTTTTTGATTCACAATCAGACAAATGCAACATAAATTGATATCTTTGTCTTCTAAGTATCTTAATAAACTTTCAGCATAGCTTTCTCCCCGTTTAGATTTATTTTTCTTGGGATCTTGGGATCAAACATGGAAAGATTACATTGTAATCGTTCTTATTTTTTAAATACATTTTAGAAATGTGTAATCTATACTAAAAGGCTGTACACCTGCTATAAAGATACATATTGTAATACTTTCAAATTCGGATAGGACAGACGAGAACTCAGACTTGCGGAGTTAGAGAAAGTTAAAGCCTTGATTTTATATATCACCTTTAAAAGTGGCATCTCAAAGCAAAGTAAATACCCAACACTGATTGTATCCATCTGTCATGCTAATAAAGCACCTTGAATTGAATTGAATTGAGGGAGAGAGGGGGGAGGGCGAGCGAGAGACCCAGGACAGACAAGCAAATAAGATACACTCCACAGACATTCACAACAGCGACATATCATAAAACGTTTGCACATATAGTTAAGTTATTACTTGGTTTTCAAAATGCAATGAAGTTTGTCACTAGTATACTTTTAATACAGTCTTTGCTTATTATTGTTATAGAGAAACATGATCAGATTTTCCCTGGTTCAGAAAAAAGACGATTAAAATCTGTAATCTTTCCACTTGTATGTCATCGGAAAATACAAGAAGTTTCTGCTTTGTGTAAGGATGGTATCAAAAAGTAATCTAAGTGGTGAGAAAGCTGTGCTCCTTAAAGCGCTTTACAGGATAAAAACAATAACAATAATAGTGTTAGGCTGGGCAAACGATTTTTTTATAGAAATACAAAATGAGATATAATGATGTGTTCCGGCTAAGACATTAACGAGTACAACCCCCCTCTCTGCGGGAGTGCTGGCTGTGACGAATTAAACCGGTTTCACAGGTATTTTCAAAGTAGAAGGGGGCGGGATTTCCAGCGAAAGACACCTCCCCCTCCAAAACCAAGGAAGTACAGTACTTACTAGTTAAGAAAGCTAGGCTCCTCAATGAAATCGCTTTAACATGCTAATGAGTTGGTGTAACAGTCCGGGCGTGGCAAGCTTCTAATGTCAACTCGACTCGATTGGAAGACAATGAACATATTCTAGCCCTAAATGAATTAATAGCAAACATGGTTTACATAAAATACATTTTTCCAAGAAAGTTTATAATAATACGATCTATAGTTGAAATCTGAGCCTTAATAAAAAGAAAAAGCATTTTCAGAGAGCAATTACGCTGTGTTTATGTAGAAAAAGTGATTAGGTTTATGAGCAATCTAATTACTTATTCGTTTAAAACGCTATATAAAATAAAGTTTATTACTAATTTGCTGGACAGAGCGGTGAACATTATTATGGATAAGACAAAGATAACGATCCTGATCAGTTTAGAAATCTGTGTACGCTGTAAGGTTTTTACTTCTTAAACTTTTAAAATACACGTTTCGAATAGAAAGAAATCATCTTCCTGGTACAGTATGTATAGCAAACCAGCACATCTTTTTTCTCCAATCAGAGGGGTTAGATGCTCGGTTAAAGCAAAGGAGATTGTTTGTTATAGTGGACATAAAAACAAGAGTTCCCTGGCATTATATCCTAGAAGACACAGACCGGCACCAGACCGGGAGAATGCCCGCAGCGTAAAAGAAAATGCCTGATGAACTAGGGATTGGACAGTTTCCAAGTGCTAGTACAATCGATGGAAATGTTCAAATAAATGTGCAAAAGAAATAAACAAAATAATCATTTATTTCTTTATCATATTGGCTAGCTAATGTCCTCTCTTTGCTAGTTAGTGGCTGTGTTTCTGCGTTGGGTAGCAACGGGTGACTGTTCTCAGGCGGAAGATGTAAACAGCTTAATTTTCGTGTTAAATAATTTTTTAAGATTAAAATTCATCCTATACAGCAATCGCAGATTTGGGTACCGTTTCATAAAACTTTCATGCTTAAAATGTTTAGGGAGAAATGGAAGACTGGTGTGTATTTTTTCTTTAAACTACCAAGACCAGCCATACACAGTACAGTTTACGTACATACAGTAAAGTTTATGTTCCTAAATTAATATCGTTTATGACCTTCAGATGCATTATGCTCCTCTTCTTCTTGTGCTCAGCTACTAAAATTTCCCTTTAGTGGTAAAATTCCATATAAATATTCAAAACTAAGCTGATAAAAATGTGCACAGTAAAGACATTAAATGATTAAATCTTTTCACTACCAACCAATGCACCACGAGTGCCCCTGTCGGTCATTTTGGCCACCCAATCACTTATCGTGGTGCCCTACGGTGCCCTGCGGTGGCTTGTGGGTAGATTACCGTACTGCGGGTTTGTACCGCCATTTTGAATGGCTGCATCTGTATCAATAGTACCACTATTCTGTAATAGGTCTTTCAGTAAACCGGTGGACCAAACAATTCAATAAGAAGTTTTTAATTTAATGACATTTACCTTCAAGGAGTCTTTAAGCAAAGGGTCCAGGTGAAGGGTGCCAAGTTCAGAAAACACAGTCTTGCTTATATCATCAGACCCTAAATGAAAACATTTTAAGTGCTTTACTCCAACAGCATAAAGCACATTAACAAAAAACGTAGCCTGTGAATATCAATGTTTAAAGATGTACACAATCTTTAGAAAATGTGTCTTTATAAACACATGTATAGTTCTCAAGTGAATGACTGATACCTTTTATGTTCATTAAGTTCAGTGAGAATTTCAGAAATTTTAAATTTTTTTGTTTTGGAATCTTAATGCATGACAACCCCTGTAATACAGTACAAGCACCAGTAAAAAATAGCAAAACTTTGTATTCATTAATCACAGTGTTTTGTCGATTCAATATACAACAGGACAGGATTATTAAAAAAATGAAAGGTTAGTTCAAATGAAAATAATGATTGTATAATTTTAGGACAGCACTAAAAGTCAAACAAATCGGATACATCTCATACAGTTTTGGATCTTGGATAGAAAGAACATCTTTGCATGTACAACAGGAAAGACTAAGCTGTCAGAAGTGAAATCTCTTTGTATTCTGTGAGTCCTAGAACCTAAATAAATTGCTATTATCTCACACCAGAAAGGAAAGATTGTTGAGTTCACATTCATGACATTCATATCACATGAACTGATAAAGGTAATTCTCTAGAACAGGTAAACCATAGCACAGTGTTGAAGGTATTAGTGCTTAATGTGTAAGCCTCTTGAACTGGTTTTCAATTGGCTTGAAGGAAGGCTTGCTTAGAACATTGGACTGTGTCTGGGATCTACTTCCATCGGATTTCAGCTCTGCCATCAGTAGGAAAGAAAACTGTAAACTAACAAACTAAATATTTGAACAATTTTTTTTTTGGTAACCAGACTGAGATTCTGTGTCCCCTTCTCCTCAAGATATACTGAGTTAAGGAAACTTTTTTTTAACTTAAAAATTACTAACCACCTGTAAGAGATGATTATATTGTTTTTTTAATCAATTAAAATTAATGAATACTCTAACAAGGCAGAATCTCACCAGAGTATTCAATAAAATGCAGAATATAAGGTGATCCTATAGCTTGCCCTGACTCTCCTGTAAGGCATGAGGTTATTCAACAAGAAAATCAGGAAGGCATGGCAGAAGAGCACAATAATGTTCTGCAGTGAAGGGGTTCTGATGAGCCAACAGCTGCTCCAGTCAGGCTCACTGCCAGTATAGAGCCCAGCCACAAGAAGAGTGAAGAAACTGACCCAAGTGTGATTACAGACCAACATGTCTGACTTCTACATCTAAGATTATGGAAATAATTAGAATAATTCAGCCCATTTTTCAAGGTTTTCAGTTTGTACTTTCAGAAGGTAGGAGCATTTGGTTTTTACTTGGAGGCTGTCTGTTAAAATGTGTAAATAAAGCTAAAAGAAAATTCATATTTAATAAGTCTTTATTTCGCCCAGGTCAGGATTTTACATAATGTTGGATTTATGTAAATCTTGCATAACGCTGGGGAGTTATTTTATTCCTGGTAAATCATCCATATGTTATTTCTGGGTAAGTTATGCATACGTTTGATCAGATTATAACAACAACTTACTTTGTGTTCCATTGATTTCAAGTCACCATAAGTACCGAGACACATCCACTTTAAGTTAAAAACGTAATCACTTGAGATGCTTTAATAAGATGTTTTAATGAGCAAAACAGGATAGTTTTGTCCATTCTTTCTATTCCCCCCCCCCCCCCATTATATTAAATGCTGCTCAATTGGATTTGACTTGGACTGTCTGAGATAACTCGAGGTTTGCTGGGATGGTGTGTTTCAGGTCACTGTCATTCTGATGGTGGTGATGGAAGTAATTTCTTCAAAATAATGGCCCAAATATTTCTGTAAACCTCAGAATTCACTCTGCTGCTGCCTCATTATTTATATAATTAATACATTATCTATCAAAAGTATTCACTCCCGTTGGATATATTTATGTATTATTGGGTTACAATATGGAATCATTGAGTATTTAATTGGGATTTTATGCCATTGATCTGCACAAAATACTTTATAATATCGAAGTGTAGCCAATTCTACAGATCCTGCCAAATGAATTATGGATATAAACCAGAAAATAACTGATTGAATAAGTATTCATACTTAAAAAAAAAACACACACACAAGTGTTTCAATCAATGTGAGATGAGCTCTTAAAATAATGCAAGAGGGAATCTGTAAATTCAACTGACCAGTGCTTTCAATTTATCCAATATTAAAGCCTTCCAACATCATTTTTCATGCTTTGATGCGGAGATTAAATATTTTGTCCTACAGATACAGCCATTCAAAATAAGCGGGGTACACTGCGGTACAACGCAGTGGGCATGTTGCATCAAACAAGCGTCATAACAAGTCATTTCACGTCATACCGCATTTTACCTCTTGGAAATTAGATTATGTTAATAGTATCCGGAATCACCTTATAAAACCGCCAGGTGGAGTTACAGAAGCAGCCATTCAAAACAAGCGGGCGATACTGCGTTATAACGCTTGTCGCAGTATAACTCGTTACCGTATAATACTGTATTAATACCGTATATTCTTGCATAATACCGCATGGCACCGCAAGTAAAATAATAGTATCTGGAATTTCCGCAAGCTGGAGCTAATAAAGCTCAACCTCTCATGTACAGCGTTTGAGCTGTCGCCATCAAAGTCTTTACCAAAGATAATACTAATAGTATTAATAATGGATGACCTTGGACAAGCTGTAAACTCAAAGTATTACCCTGGTCCACATTCTTTGAAAACGAAAAGATTTAATTTTCCACTCATCATGTGAGTGGTGTGATGGTCTAAGTGCCTGACTTCTAAGTGAGAGGTAGGCTGTTTGAATCCAGCTAGTGCTATGAATTTTCTTTTAACAAACATTTCTTTGAAAAAATAAAACAGCAATATTATGGACAATTAACTGACTTTTTTATATTTCTAAATATCACAACATGTTCGAATCTAAGTCATTTTTTAATAACAATGAATAATCACCGTCTTGCCCTCTGATCGTGTGGGGGTCCGTTTAGATCTCCCTTCAGATTTAAAAGGTTATTAATAATATTTTCGGTGTCACATCTTCAAATTTAGCTGATATTTTGCTGCCTTCGCATGCTTACACAGCTCCATGGGTAAACTATCGTACTTGACTGAGAAAGCTTTAGAGAACTTAACATTTTTATTATCAACAAATTGTAAATACTATGTTTACATTGGCATTATTAATTTTTCACTTAAGTGTATGGAGGAGTGTCAGCTGTCAATGAGAGCAGACCCCCCCCCTTAGACTGCGCAAACAATTTTTAAAAATTTAATAAAGAAATGGAGGCTGTATGCGTTACAATATAAACATTTACTGTCAAACTTTAAATCAACAATTAATTTAAAGACGATCTGTCAATGTGCAATGAAATACAATATTGTTGTTGTTGTTATTGTTGTTTTCATCCTGTAAAGCGCTTTGAGAAGCCACCTTTAAAGGCGCTATATAAAGGCGCTGATTCTTATGGAATGTGTTTTCTTACAGCACCCAGACAAACGCAAACGCGTTTTTAATAAAATGCTTTTATTCATTCTTAATCTGACTCACATAACTCACAGCCTTCACTATGTTGTTTTTAAGCCATTTATTTGACCACGCTCGAATATTCTTCTGTCCATATATTTGGAAGGGAAACACAGAAAGCCTTCAAAACAAATGCACTTTGAAGACCATGACTTGTGAAAATGTTCACAGCCTCCACATAAAACTATCAGTGAGCTAATTCTTTTTATTTAAACCTCCGGTTTTTCACTGATGCGTAATCACGCACTAACTGGAACCTGGGGGGACCGCTGTGTGTTAAGAAAGTTAGGTGTTGGCATAAACTATTAGTGAGTGGCTCTGGTGAAATTTAGCTGTGAACTGAAGAGTTAAAGTGTAAAAAGTTTCCTCTTTTTATCGGGAAGAGACATGGTGCTTGAAACAAGAGAGTGTGTGTTTTTTTTTTAATCCCTGGTGGAATCGGGCTTCCATTAGAATCAAGTAATAGGTTTATTCCATGCTGAAAAAAAGAAGAAAGAAACACATTCCATAAGAATCAGCACCCTTATATAGCGCCTTTATATAGCACCTTTCAAGGTGGCTTCTCAAAGCGCTTTACAGGATAAAAACAGCAATAACAACAACAACAACATTGTATTTCATTGCACTTTGACAGATCGTCTTTAAATCAATTGTTGTCAGAATATCCCTGCCTCCAAATAAGAACAAAATTGCGACCATTTTATTAACGAGCTGTTTCAGTAACTCAATGTATATATTTAAAGTAATAATTTAACAATATATGTAAATGTTTTATGATATGTCTATGTTGTGAATGTCTGTAGATTGTATCTTATTTTTAGTTTTTGTTTGTTTCACATTAATTTTATAAGGGAGGGTGTCATAGATAAGACTTCCTTGCCCCCATCTTGATTAAAATACTTTTATTTTTTCAAAATCTGGCAATGCCAGACAGAATTCTCATTCGCCAAAGCGAGAGAGAATTTGACGTTTACATTGGCATTATTAATTTTTCACTTGAGTGTATGGAGGAGTGTCAGCTGACCCCACCTCTTAGGCTGGGCAAACCTGTTTTTAATACCTGAAGAAGGCTCCACGGCCGAAACGTTGTGTTCTCTTTCTTCTTTTTTTCAGCATGGAATAAACCTATTACTTGTTCCTTTGCAGCCTACGCATGCTGACGCAGCTACCCACCTGTTTTTAATACATCTACTTAAGAAAGTTAGGTGTTAGCATAAACTATTAGTAATCAATAATATTAAATTTAGCACTGTAATAAATTGTTGCACTTTTCCCCACATCTTGTAATACCATATTTTTATTGTTCAAATATACATTTAATCTTTCTATCATAAAATAAGTTAAATACAAAATTAAAGAAAAAATAGGGTAAATATAATTCAAAATATTTTGCTAAAAATGTTAACTGTTTATAAAAATAAAATTTGTTAACTAAGGAATAGGATGGCACAGTTGTTAGTATGCTTTTTGTATGTTTTTTTTCATAAATACAACAGTAGTACCAGATGTCTCAGTGGCTCTCAAAATTAAATTATGCATGCAAACCTGTGAATTAGAAAGATAACTAAGATATCCATCCATTTTTAACGGTGGTGAAGTGGTTAGCATTGCTACCTTGCAGCACTGGGTCTGTAATGTAGGGCACTCTGAACGAGTTAAACTTTGATGCAGGAAAAATGTATTTCTATACATTCTATATAAATGTAAGCTATACTGATTCTCCCCAATGTAGTGCAGTTAAAAAAATATCTCTGATGCAGTTCCTAAATTAATATAGTTTATGACCATCACACGCTTTATGCTTCTCTTCTTTTTATGCTCAGCTACTAAAGTTTCCCTTTAGTTTCCCTACCGGCCATGTAGTACACAGCATTGTGGGATAATCGTTTATTTTAAAGGGAACATAGAGAAACTAGGAACTAGAGAAATCAAGAAAGGCTTTTTTCAATACAATTAATAGATGCACAACCTGTTCACTAGGTTATTTAACTCCACACTGAGCAATCTCCAATATGTTCAGAATTTGATAGCCAGAATCCTGTATTGCTTTGAGATGCCAGTTGTAAAGGTGTTATATAAAATAAAGTAATATATTTACAGTAATTTAAAGTATATATTTAAAGTAATAACTTAACAATATATGTAAATGTTTTATGATATGTCTTTGTTGTAAATGTCTGTAATACAGATGCAGCCATTCAAAAGTTTTTTATACATAGCATTCAGAAATACAATCGAAAATAGTTTTGTGGTGTATGCGTAGATGAAACTTTTCTAAAATGTATAACAAAATTAAAGACGATTAAAATCTGTAATCTGTAATCTTTCCACATGTAATGTACAATAAGTTCCTGCTTTGTCTAACGATGGTATCGAAGAAGAAACCTGTGCTTGATGATAATAAAGGGACTTAGAAGTCAAAGAAAATTATTTACGTTGTTTAATTTTAAACACTAAGTTATGAACGCAATTGGTGCTTCACAGCCATTGTGCATTATTGAGCTCCGCGCTTTCTCCTTTCCAATGCTACCTCTCCCTCTGACACAGTGCAGTGGGCAGAACACTGTTTTCAGAGCCTCTGATAGGGGGAAAAAAACCTGCTGATCTGTTCTACATACCAGGAAGATAACAGAATATTTTTTTTTATTCGATACGTGTGTTGTTTTTATGAAATTCGTGTATTTTAAACGTTTAATTAAGTAGTAAAAACCTTACAGTGTAAACAGAGATTCTAAGCTGATCACGAGGAAGAAAAATCAAGTGGTTATTAACTATCGAAACCTGTTTTTTAAGCTTTTAAAGTCGTGCAATGTCTAAGTAGGAACACATCATTATATCTTGTTTTTTATTTATTTTTTAAGAATTAAAATAATCATTTGACCAGCCTAATTTTAAAGACCTCTTTTTGTGAAACTTTTCACAGCCTGTACAAAAAAACTATATACACAATACTGCTGACAGCAGGAAAATTCCTATTCTTTACTCAGCAGCTTATTAAAAACAGCCCCCATGGTGTTCAAACCGATTTTCTTTACACATAAGACTGACACAGCTTCGCACTGTGAACCTGTTTTACTAAGAAAACATGTGTCCGTGGGGGAAGGTGGAGTGTCTTTTGCTGGAAGACTCGTCCTATCCTACTTTGAAAAAAACAGTGAAACCGGTTTAATTCGGCACAGCCAGCACTCCTGCAGAGAGAGATGTAAACCGCGCAGCGCCAGGCAAATGCACAACGTTAATGTAGGGCTTTCGGGCTCATGTGGATTTACGCCCTACAACCTGTGGTACCGCTGTGTACATACAGTACGAACATGTGATATTTAGCAATATAAAAAATGTCAATATACTGTAGTGTCCATAATATTTGCTATTTAAGTTTTTCAAAGAAATGTTTATTTGTTAAAAGAAAACTCACAGAGTTTGCTGGATTGAAACATCCAACCTCATGCTTATACATCAGTCACTTAAGCTGTTACGCCACCAAGGCGAATCATAAGACATCCACTGAAACAGCAATACACATATCAATATAGAACTATAGTTATACCGTTATTAATTTATTTAGATACACAAATCCATTTTTTATTCCCTATTTATCCAATTCTAAAAGTATGCTTTTGTTTATTCGATAACGAGCGTATTAGCAAAGGTTAAAAAGATCAATTTTTCACAAAGTATATAAATGTACAGTAATATGGTCAGAAGGAGCAAGTAAAAACGTTTCAAAATAACCACATGTACTGTAAGACTTTGATGCTTAAAATGTTTAGGGAGAAATGGAATACTGGTGTGTATTTTTTCTTTAAAATACCAAGACCAGCCATATACAGTACAGTTTGCATACAGTAATATGTTTATGTTCCTAAATTAATATCGTTTATGACCTTCAGATGCGTTATGTTCCTCTTCTTTTTATGCTCAGCTACTAAAATTTCCCTTTAGTGGTAAAATTCCATATAAATATTCAATACTAAGCAGATTAAAATGTGCACAGTAAAGAGATTAAATGATTAAATCTTTTCACTACTGACCAATGCACCACGAGTGCCCCTGTCTGTATTTTTGGACAGCCAATCACTTACCGCGGCATATGCTTGTGGTTAGTTGCGTGCGGTACGGGTTTGTACTGTGAACCTTGAATGGCTGCTTCTGTATATACTGTATACTGTATCATATAAATATACCACGATCCTTGAGCAGAGAATTAACTTTCTGCTGCGTTTGTGGAAGACACAAGACAACTTAAAGTCAATTGCTGGTCCGCAGTCATACCAAGCAACAGTTTAAAGGTACAGCCTTGTGGAAACAAGTTTAAACACTGAGTTTAAACACTCAAGTGCACAAAGCACGTCAGGCCAAAAACTAAGAGCACCATGGGAGCTCATTCTTTGTGTACTGAAATGTTCTTAAAAAAACAGAAGTAAACTGTAACAATTGATAAAACAACTTTAAAAGTATTGTTTTCAATTAAATTGAGCCGACAATTTAACTTACTGTGAAACCTGAAGTATTCTTCTCTGATCTTCTTTATGCTCTTCATTGTTTCATTAAATATTTCTTTGTCTTTGTGATTCTGAAGACCTCTAGTGTATTTATCCTTTAGATTCGTAAATCTTTTCATGCAATTCTTTTTACAAAGTTCATTCAGCCATTGGTCTTTCAGTTTCTAAGTGGAATGGTAAAATTTGATGGAAATTCATGTTTTAATAAGCAAAGAAAAGGGAATATAAACAATAATTACAGGTTTCCTAAAGTGCTTTTCCTAAAGTTTCAATTAACAATATGTTTGCTGCTTCAATGAAGATATACACTTTGTTCTTTCCTTTTTCTGCACTAGACCATATCTACTAAGGCATACAAAACCATAATGTCACTTTTCCCTTTATTTTATTATCAAACTTGTGCATCTATGTATTCTTTTTCTGTTAATGATAAAACAATTTGAAAAACTTTTGTGAAATGTGATACAACACACAGCATGGCATGATGAAAATTAATTTAGGAGGCGAATGTTACTTGGGAAATATTGGTGAATGTGTTGCAATGCATTGCTGTTCCTTAATGTGACACAGTTGATTTTAAAATGGAGCAACCAATGTCTCCTTCACCTCTGGTACTCTAATTCTCTATTACATCACTTCCTAAAGATCAGTAAATACCTCTGTGGTTGTCTGTTTTTTTTTCCTGGACTACTGATGGCATGAATGAGTCTTGTTGTTAACCAGGCAATTTGTTTTACTCAAGCAGGGCAAACCTTCACCATTCTTGCATAAAAAACCCATGTATTTTGGCTTTTTATACAGATTTTTAAGGAACTCGTTAACATCGGTCATCTGTGCTTTGAGCTCAGTATTTTGCTATCCCAAAGAACATATAACACACCTATCTGCTGACTAATTAATATTCATGTATGCAATGAAGGAGCTATTAATGTAAAACCTAGACACTTATACTTTCATTGCTCTTCAATAAACAGTGTAATTATTTTCACTAGATTAAAAAATTATTTAGGAAGATGGGAGATATTCAGGTTTTCAGAAAATATTAGCATTTCAGCCTTATTGATATTTATATGTAGCAAATGTGTATGCTTTTTATAAACAAAGTAAACAAGTTAGAACTATTTAACAATGAAATCAAGTACAGTATTCATTCTCTACTGATATTTTAATTTAGTATTTAGTATTTACTGACAAACTTTATTTTTTAGATTTACCTGTAACTCCTTCTTCTTTTCTTCCTTTTGATTCATGCCACTGGTATATTCCAGCTTTTTCATGAACTCCTCAATTACTTTGTCACATTTTTCATTGTAGTCTTTGCACAGTGCATCTTCATTGTGTGGAAGGTGAACTTCCATCTCTGTTACAATATTTTCCATGTTATCTTTTGCTAATAGAAATGTTTTGTTTATCCAGGCCTCATTCATTTCCAGAGCAGCTACTGTCAGACAGACATTGTCTTGTTTGTTCAGCATGTTGATGTAGGAGCGAGCCAGCTCCACAACAGCTTCACAGAGGGGAAAAGAGTAATGTCAGGTGGTGATATGTTGAGATTAAGCAAATGAGAACAAACAAAATGTGTATATTTATACTAAAAAACCATAAAAATACAACCAGTAATTACTGGAACTGACAGCACCTGTAATGCTTTTAATGCCTCAAACACTTAATAAAATAATGAAAAGTTCTTTGTAATATTTCCTGGATTTTAAAAATATTTAATAATATTACAGGGCAGTAAACATTAATATTTATAATGCTTTGTGTGAGATCCATATTTGCACTTTGAGGCATTAAGAGACACATCTGATTGACATTCCCAGACATAAAGTTGGGGCAACATGTCAAAAGAAATTAAAGACCAAGGGGCTGAGTTTCCTTTCTTCACTGAATGAGTCCAATACTGGAGAATCTTTGTGTCCTCCAGGTGCTGCTGTCAGTGGCCACATGGACTTTTTTGATATTACAGAAGCATTTCTTTCTCTCTGGGAAATCTTCTTCCACCTGGTGAAGGGGGTGAGATTACATTTTGACTTCTTCCCAGAAGATTGCTTATATCTCACTTCTTATATCTTATATATATTATATTCTTCTTATATCTTATATATATAAGAATATATCTAATATTCTTATATTTCTCAGCAGTAAAATAAGTGCTGAGACAAGTTTTTACATTTGGTTAACTGATTTTTCAGAAATTAATAAAATTAGTTTTTAATGTCGTTTACAACATTAAAAACAAAGATGGATTTTCCCTCAGCTGCTCTAATTTGTGAGCATTCCTGAAGTAATTTCCTTAATTAAAAAATACACATTCTTTCATTAACACACTTTTCATATTATTACTATCAATATACAGTAATGAAACACATTAGTGTTGCAACAATTGCAGTGATAACATTCAGAATTATTTGAAACATTAATGACGTAAAAATTCATTGGTTGTCCCTATTTAAAAAAAAAACACATTTCTGCACGAAAATGTAACAAAGCAAATAAGTATTTTCAGGGAAAATATCACATCTTTCACCAGAAACTGAGGAATAAAAATGAAACTGCAATTAGAAATCTGCAATTTAATTATTTGTTCTTTGAATTCTGATGAGGACAGCATTTTAAATTCTAGTTTCTTCAAGGTAATATAAGAAGAAGAATCATACATACAATCACAAAACATTATTGCTACAAAATGTGACGATTTTTCCTTACTATTATTTATTTAATGTGCACCAGCACTGACACAATGATCAGTGTATATCAGTGTATATACTGTAAACGTAAAGGTTTTCTCCTCCTTGCTCATGAATTCATTCCTCCCCCTGTCTCCACCTCTGCACCAGCCCCTCACTCTTCTCTGAACTGGGCTTAAAGTTTCCTCGCCCTATAGCCTGGGAACATGGCTTCAGCCAAGTCTCTCTATGCATTGACATCTTAGTTTACTCATTTAATGATCACTCTTGAATACACTATATAATTCTGGGGAACCAAAACCATGTATGATATTTTATTACCTCCCAGTATAAAAGAGGTTAATTTGTCCCATAAATATGCTAAAACAAAGGATGAAAATGGAGACATTTTCAATGTGCCAATGTAACAGACCCCTCCCTCCACCCCAACATCCTTTGCAGCAGGTCCCCTGGCTCATCCTTCTTCAGTAAGGTGGCAACACTAATCTCCGACCAGCACTGTCAGTTCCTCAGCCAGGTGTACTGTCCAAAGTGTAAAGCCAAAGTGCTAAAAAAGTGCTTTTTTACGTCAGCTCATTCCATTTTTAGAATTTGAACAAGAAAATCAAGAGATGTAATTGACAACAGTCGCATAACTGAATATCCACTGTCATTTAACAGAGCTGCTTGTGAAGGCTTTACCTCCTGGTGTGCAGACGTGACTTTTCACTGCCTTGGGAGCAGACTGTTTATCACGAACAGTGGTCACAAAGGTGTTGAGTGATGTTAGAAAGTCATGGTCTAAATCTTCATCTTTCATTTCCGGGAGGTTTCTGAAGAGGAATCAAGTACATATGTTAAAAACACTTAAGTAAGCATGCTCTTATTACCAAACTTACATATAATAAAGAAATGTAAATAGAAATTATAGTTTACTTAAATTTATAAATTATAGTTTACTTCTTAAAATGTGGATCCATCAGGTAAGATAGAATAGGATTTTAGGAACAGTAGAATGTTATAATTATTATAATAATTAGAGTGATAATTAATATCATATTATGATGTCAGGCAAATCAAAATAATAGGGGTACAGGGGTAAGACTAAGTGACAGAAAACAAAACTGTTTAGCAGAGGTGAAAACCAAATAAGGAAGAAAAGATGATCTATGAATAGATTGTGCCTCATTTGTTTTTTCCTCACCAAAACAAATCCTAATACATTAGCAAGGATGTGAGGGGACAACAAAAACAGAAGGTTTGAGTTTGAGAGGAAATTACAGACAGAAGTAAGCAGAGTCTGTTGAGTACAGATGATATTTGACCCTTCCTTTCAAATACTGTACACACACTGGAAAGGAGAAATTATATAAAGCACAGCAAACTTTCAATAACAAGAACAGAATGTTTAAGTGCTTGGCAATTCCTGAATAGTTTATTATATTATTATATATAAATAAAAAGTATACTTACTTGAGCGCTTTCCCAAGAGCTGGTTGTGGCAGAATATGAATTTCTGTTTTGTCAAAGACTTCCTTATATTTTGTCTTTGTTTCTTTATCCAAGGCATTCAGAAACTTGTCCTTAAACTTATCATGATCAAATTCTTCAAACTGGAAATCTCTTATCAGCATATAGAACAAGTTCGGAAGGTAATCTTTAAGTGACTTATTTTTCTCCTCACTGACGAAAGACATCTGATGTACAACCTGTAAGAGGCAGCTGTACTGGGTTTCAGGAAAAAAAAATCTATGACGTCACATTGATAATGGCCTTTAATTAAAAAATAGAGTTTAACATTGCTGATATTTTTAAATCACTGAACAGTTCCTATTTGAAAAATTCTTAACACTGCATCACTTACAATAAGCACTTGTCCATTTCAGAGTCCCAGGGGAGCTGGATCCTACCCAGGAATCAATGTGCAAAAGGCAGGATACACCCTGGACAGGACATCAATCCATCGCAGGGCACACACTCACACCAGGGCCAACTCTACCAAACCACTTGGTTAAGCACCTGGAGGAAACCCATGCAAAGAGTATGCAGAGAGCACCCCAAGAATTACACCAAGGGCCCAGTGCTGCAAGGCTGCAATGATAATCACAGTGCCAATGCACCACCTGGTTTTAACATGGATAATAATATTTTCTTATTTATAATCTCTTTGTTAGTCAGAAACAATAATTTTGATATTTGTTTTAAATTCCAATATAAGTCTTCATTGTCCTTTTTTTCCTGTAATGTCCTGTTGAAATGCTCCAGAAATCTGATTTTGGCTTTTATTTTGGCTTTTGTTGGACTTTTACAGTTCTAGATAATTAGATTGTTTCAGTTTCAGTTTCATATGATTAGAAGCTGTCATAAGATTATAAAAAATATTTTACAGCAGACTTCATTAACACTCTGACTGCACATATGTACTTGTGGTTCAGTACTGAAAGGGGTGAAGTGAAGTGACCCAGCAATGATATTAACTAATTCTCCAATTAGACAACTCCACACAGCTGGTACAGTAACAGTACTGGGCATCATGGGTGACACAAATCAGCATAAACAAAGATCACCACAGCTCACCCCAGAATTCACTTTAAACTGAAAACTAAATCTGCTCATGAAATTGGAGGATTATGTAAAGCTCAAGATTTCTTTTTTAGTAATTTATATTGTTGTATAGTTTAAAATGTTTTCTTCCCAAGGATACAGAATTTCTTCAATAGCGCTTCTGTCTATACATCCTTTGATGTTGAAGATTATACTGCTGGACAGCAGTGTTGTCAGTAAAAATATAGTCTTATCAGTTATGAGCCTATTTTCACAGTCATCCAATCCCTCAGTATCCAGAAGCAGGAGACAGGCATTTGTGTGGAAAGGGTGTGGTCTGGACCACATCCAAATGCCTTTGGTACATCCTTCCACTCCATGTCCAACTTTGAATCCTTGGTCTTGGTTAAAGAACCGAGACAGCAGGTAAGACTTTCCAGTCCTGTGCTTACCCACAATGCCAATCACCTCTGCAACACCTGTCATTCCTGACAGAACTTCAGCTGCCCTCTCATTGAGTACAACTTTATCATTCTGGATCTCAATGAATATCTGTGGAGTTGCCATCATGCCTATTCTGCTCCTGGTAAAATAAGAGAAAACTAACTTAAGAATACATTAACTCATTTTTCACTATTTTATACTATGTGAATTTTGTAAAAATTCTATAGGTTCTGATTCTTATTAATTCATTCAGGATACCTGTGCCACAACAAATTGACTGTAAAAACATATATACGTACTATAGCTGTCAACAGTTAATGTATATTGATTAGTCTTACACATTATCACAATTCCTTGAACCAGCAATACAAATTGATTCTGAAATTTGCATTATAAGTCAAAGTCATAACTTGGAAGTGATTATATAATGGAACAGTGTTATAAGTTGGGGACTAACTCCTGATTCAACAGCAGCTAGGCAACATTCATTATTTTGTGATCACAAATAACTTAAGGGAGTAGACAGAGTTCTGATTTATGCAAGATTATTTGAAACCATGAAGTCAGCTCTGACTGGATGGCATAAAAATGTGACCTGTGGGAAAACTGGTTTGCCTATGGTTATACTCGATTAGAGCAATATAAATATGAAAAATGCCATTTGGCTAATTTTCCCATTTGGTAGTTAGTTAATTGATCTGGGGACTCATTCAGCTGTTTCTTGAAAAATAAAGACAGGTGTCACATAGAAAACAAAATAAATTCACCTCCCAAATCACCTCCCAAATCTCTAATCACCACCAGAGGGCCCCACACGAGAAAACCAATATCACTCTTCCCTAACAGCCAAGTGAATATCTCTCTAATCATCATCACCTTTAATTAGGAGCATTATATTAAAGGCTCAAGTGGCTACTTAAGCATTCATGCCAGGACCATGAGCCCTCAGCTCAGAAAATCCTCTCTTCTCTACTTCAGAGAAATAAAATCCTTAACTGAGTTTTAACATTTGCCCTAAAAACCTTCCGAAAAGCTAAATATGGAGCGACTACACGCTGACTTTCTACTTCTGTCTGGGATATTGAGCCTGAAACCGGTGAAAGGTGTCGCTAAAACCCACACAATGTCACACAGGCTGTTAAATTTAACCATATTACTGTCTAGCTTGTTCCAAACTTTGCTAACAAGTCTGCATGCCTGCATCTCTGAATAATGGGGTTATTATATTATACTTTGTGTTTCTACAAAGGCTAGAAGGACTGTGAACCTCTCTCAAGGAGAGATAAGAATTGTACTGAAACAGACATAAAACCATTTAGCCATAAACAAAACAGGGCTAGTGATTCTCAAGTCAAGAGAGGTGATTTCCCAACACCTGACACGAGGCCATAATTTAAGGGCCACTACTTAGTAAGAAATGCAAGAAGAACTTTTTTTAAGATTCATTTTAAAGGAACTGCCCAAACATACCTTAAAATCATCCATAAATAGATATTTTATTTATCACATTTAAAAGAAACAGAACCAACTGCATTAAACTAAGAGAAACAATGGATATCTGAGCAAATGCCTGTAACTACTGTATCACTTGTATGGTCTTAAATTAAAGGGCAATTTATAATTAAATAGATGGAACAATCGGAATCCTGGTTACAACAAGCATTACTGAAAGGATTTTTCAGATTATTCTGATCCATCAACATCGATTGAGGGTCCAGGTTTGAGTCTAGTGAATACATGAGGATACAATCCTCTCCAATTGCTTGTAAAGCAAGTCAGAATTTTGACCTATTAAAATTGCATCCTTCATTCTGTATTGATAAAAGACTATATTAAGTACTGGATGTGTTGCCACATGTTTCATTCCCTTACGAAAGCTTAAACCTAAATTATTAAATTAAAATACAATATAATTCATCATTATCATTTCAGAAATAAACAGGCTGTACTTGTTTGGTATCAAATGAATGGGCAAAGCATGAGTAGGTCAGAAATCTAATAATCTAATATTAAATTTGTAAGTTTTACTCAGAAGAAGTTTTGAGTTTTCTCAATTATTGGATATTTTATCCTGTCTTTCCTGTTAGAAGCAATAAAAATTTCTGAAGGAGAGATATGCAAATCACAGGTTTGAACTGGCCAACCAGAACCCTGGAAGAAAAGACTCTGGTATGTCTTTGTCTGAGGCTAATCAATAGAGCAAGCCAAGGGCCACACTTTGGAAGTCTGGAAGTTTTAGAAGACGTTAGGTCCTACTAGTGGATGTCAAGTCTAAAGGAAGTCAACAGACAAGGGAGAAGAAGTAACAAAGAGCTCAGCTAGACAAGAGGAGTAAAGTCTGATCCGCTGCTCCACCCTCTCCAGCCAGCAGCCCATCTACTTGAGCTCCACAGCAACTCTGGATCAGCTTCTGAGCAGAGTCACAGCAGTCTTCTACTTAACAAATCCGCACCAGATGATGCCTACTTCCCCGCTATCCAAGACATAAGCAATACAGACGCAAAGCTTTTTTAGTTTGCACTGTTCCTTAATATATATATTTATTAACTTTGTGTTTGGTTTATCTTGATAAAGACTTAATGTAACATGATGCCTTCTGCCTCAAATTAGAATTTGACTTTGTTAACACTACTCTATAACTTAGCAACTTGCACTTTTCAAATTCTCTATTTCCAACCATTTCCACTTTACTTTCCAAAGGCCTTTGTTGTATTAATTGTATTTCTAATAAACTCATCTGTTTTAATAAACTGAAGGAATCTGGATTTGAATTCACACAGATCAACCTCACCTTTATCTTGAATTTGGAATGTTCAGCACAGTGTTAATTATCACATTAAACTGGCTGTGTTTTCAGAGGATATGGTCATCTAAGGGTTGGTGTGGTGATAAACACCAGATCACAAGACCTGTTTTATCCTTCTATTGGTGTTTCAGTAACCTAGGACACATGGTTTTGGACTTGTGCTGGAAAGTGCTTACAGCAGTGCCTAAGCTTTGGTCACATGTGCTGTACATGATTTACTGAAGATTCAGGCAACCCTCCAAAACCATCTGATGCACAGCTTCCTGTTCTCAGCTTTACATATAGTTCCATGTAGTCCTCACTTGTGTCTTCTAATTTGTATTTAATTGTGATGAATTTGTCAGTGCCTTTGAGGATATTGAATACTTTATCAAATCCCCTTGATCTTCTCTGTTCAAGACATAAAGGCTTTGGTCCTTCAGTCTGTCAGTGTAGGACATTCTCCTGAGTCCCAAACTGTATCTGGTAGTTATCAGACCTAATTCTAACAGAAATATATATATATATTGTTGTTGTTTTAGTGTGGTGACCAAAAGTGTACACAGTATACCAAATGAGGCCTTACTATTACTATATTGTGTGATTTTAACCTTTTAGTACTCCTGTTTGTCATATGTCCAGAGGCCATTTCCAGATGGAATAATGTCCCCTGAAACATTCTGTATTAATTTTGTAAGTTCAGACAGTTGAGGCCTGGTTGACAGCTTAAATTGAAACTAATATAACATTCCCTGATTTGCATTCTGCTCTAATAGATGTATAATCTAACATTTTGTTTTGCGTTTCTTTCTTAATGTTTTTATTATTTCCAGCAATTGTCTAGAAGATATGTGCTCATATTATCCAATGTGTATACATTGCATGTTCATGACTCGCTTGTGAGCATGTTTCCACACCTGTCTTTTCCTGATAATAACAGCAAAGCTGACCCATGTAAAACTATCCTCACTGTGAGGAAAAGGACTGCCTACCTTCCTCTTCTCAAGAAAATATGTTACACAGGCTCCACTGTGACTCTGCCATGTAGGAATGTTAATTAATTTGGGTAGTGTGGTGTCTCTGTGGCTAAGGATCTGCACCTATGGCTGGAAGGTTGCCCGTTCGTATCCGGTGGCAGGAAGAGGATTCCTGCTCTGTTGGGCCCCTAAGCAAGGCCCTTAACCCCAGCTGCTCCAGTGGTGCTATATAAATGACTGACCCTGCACTCTGACCCCACGGATTCTTTTGATAGTAAGTAAAGAAATAGTGTGTAGAGTAGGAGGAATCCACTGTAGTGGACTAAGGGGTATAGTGTGAAGGTTGTGAAAGCTGGTGGCTATGTGTGTGAGTTCCCCAGACCACAAAGGAGGTTGACATTTCTCCTGGAGAAATGTCTGCAGTGCCTCAAGCATTCAATTCCATCATACCCAGTCAACTGGTGACAAAGCTCAGGGGATTAGGTCTGTGCAACTCTGTCTGCAACTGGCTGCTGGACTTTCTTATCAAGAGACCACAGGTGGTGCGGATAGGCAATAAAACATCAACACCACTCACCCTGAGCACTGGAACCCCACAAGGCTGCTGTCTGAGTCCAAGGTTGTACTCCCTGTCCACTCACGACTGCACAGCAAGACACAGCGACAACCGCATCATTAAGTTTGCAGATACCACCACTATAATAGGACTGATCAGTGATGATGACGAGTCCACTTACAGGGATAAAGTTGTACAGCTGCTTAGGCACTGCAGAGAATGGTCAATATGGCCCAGAAGATCATCGGCTGCGGTCTCACCGAGATTAAACAGCTCTATGAGGACCGCTGCTGTGGTAGAATTCTGGCCATCACAGAGGACAGTCACCACCCTGGGCATGAGCTCTTCACCCCACTGCCCTCAGGCAAGAGATATAAGAGCATACGGACACTGACCACCAGATTCCTCAATAGCTTCTACCCACAAGCAGTGAGACTGGCGAACACATTTAGCCATCCCCCTCGGACCACACCTACACTATCACCATCTACCTCTTTATGATTTCTTATCTATTGCACATCTCCAGGCATTGTTTAAACGTCTGTATTGTGTACATTCAAACTGTCTACATGTTTACTTGCACATTGTCTATTGTTTGTTTGTATATTGTCTTGATGCACTGTTTGCACTTTGTTTTGTTTTTTACACTTGTTTTACAATCGAGAGACTTTCTGTAAGTAAGAATTCCATTGTATCAGTACCGGTTACATATGGCAATAAAGTTCAAGTTCAAGTTCAAGTACAAGTCGGAAGGGGAGAGAAGGAAGTGAGTGAGACTGGGGACTCATTCTGAAGGAGTGCTGAAGGCCCAGGGCTGTGGAAGTGGCAAAGCTGCTTGTCAGGCTTGTGTGAATGGAACTTAAACCATGTGAATCAACAGTCTATGTGTAAAACCAGTTAAAGGCCTAGCCCCCCAGAGGTCATTTCTGCCTGTAACAGACGACTTCTCAAACCCAGCACTGCAGAGACTCGCAGTTTATCAATATGAATAAAACTCAGCAGGAGGATTTTTCCTAAAGACTTCTCCTCCTTCAAAAGCTCAGGACATATGAACAGTGACTCACTCACCTGGGAACTGACAGGCAGCTGTAGCACCAGACAGTTGCACAGAGAAATTCAATATAAGAATTGCACTCTCCATTCAACAAGATATATTAACATGTCCAACAACTGCATAGCTGCTTGTTTTAATTTTCATAGTAAGGGACACACTGTCACAAATACAGAAAGGGCTCTGTTTCAGTCTCATTACGTTTGTTTCCACTGTGCATTTAAAACAGCCTTAAACTTTGAATAATACAATTTTATCTGTCAACATTGTAGTATGTACTGCATATTTCCAAACTTCAGTATCTCAGATTTACTGGTTTAACTGTAATTAACAATAAAACAGGACGGTTTTGAGACTTTATCTACTTACATGGGATCTCACTTGTTTAATGTTTTGATAATTTAATATCCTTATTTTTAACTTAATCTCAGCAAAATGTTTCCAGTGCTTTGGGTTTTACAAAAGAAACACAAATCTGGAAATAATTTCTCCTGGTGGCATAACTCAAGGGACCAATTGCATCGACCCCAAAGCAGCGAACCAACTGGAGTTCAGCCTGTGCAAAACTAGTGAGCAAACTTAAGATCAAATGCAATGAACATGGCTGAAATTTGTCCACAGCTCCATTCTGAACCTGTCCTGAATTGCAATGAACCCAAAGTAACAACTGCTGCCCTCTAGATATTATTGTAGTAGTAGATTAATTTAAACCACCTCTTCACAGGTTTTAAGCAACTCAGTAGCGGACTAAGCACTGGATCCCATTAGAACTTTCCTGAACATAGTGGAAATGATACCTTCACTAAATGATGAACTTAGCATCTTTAGCTTGACATTTATTGTAAAATTTACCTAAAATTGCTTTCCAGACACAACAATTATTTATCAATACAAGTATTTATTAATAAAAGTGTAATCTGTTAATAATGAAGTTTAATATCTATCTTTATCAGTAGCTGTACTACAGATAATGCATGTTTAACCTAACACTAACCCTTTTGTATGTGATAGTTAATTTTTCAGATAACCAGGGGAGGGAAGAGAACTGAAATCAAGGAAATACAAATTGAAATGTAGTGTAATTCTTACATGTGTTCTGTTACATCTGGGAGTTAATTGAATAGATTTGTTGTATTTTTCTTTGCGATTTGAGTCTTCACTTGTGTTTCTCAGGGAAAGCAGGGATATTGGGGATGCAAAGAATAAGTTGTACTGTATAGGCAAAGGTATGGGTAAGTTAAAGAAAAAAAACATATTATTAAAAGTGATAATCTAAGACAATTCTTTGGAACAGTGTCCTTTCTCGTATCTGTGGCTGTGGTCCAACAATAATGGTGTTGAAATGTGCGGAAAGATTTGGAGACGAACAGGAGACCCATCCAGTCGGTAACAGGGTTGAGCAAGACCGCACATGCCTCAGTGACGGTGCTGTTAATGGAATAGTACACACACAGACCACATGAAAGGCAAGGAAAAGGTGGTTTTAAAATTTCAAGATCAGAGGAACAGCAATTAACTGAAAAGATCTGTTACAGAGCTCTAAGTTTTTCTTTTTAGAGCTGTAAATGTAACTTGTTTTTGTAGATCAAATCCACATATTGATGTTAATTCTATTTAAAAAATAAAATGACTAACGCTGTTCGACATTAGATGATGCTTTGTGTAACATTTGTTTTCACTCAGCTGTAAGGAAAATGCACTACGCGCCTTTATTTTAATTAAAAACTCTTAATGTAGATGAGTTGTACAACAAACATTACAACAAATGCAGCCCCTGAAGTTGCATAACATTTACGTTAAAATTATTGCAGACACAAAAGTAGCTTATGCCTATTATAACACCGAAATAGCAATGTGTTTGCTTTATTTGTCTGAAGGATCTCTGTATGAATCAGTATAACTTATCAATGGAAATAAAAACTGCTATAAAACATGTTCAAGCTTAACACGCAGCTGCTATTATAGTTTGTTCGTTTGTGATTAAATGCAATTGAGTATCTCATAAGCAGTTACCTTCTCTGGTTTATTTCAATATAAATGCCGTTCTTAAATTCAAATTAACATTAAATTGCCAAGAACATTCAGTTATATACTAACACAAGATAGATAAATGAATAATTATGGCTGACATATTAACGCACTGAACAGACTAATTGAAAAGCTCTGATTCAGAGCACCGGCAGTTCTTGCTAATTTGAACAACAACGATGCTGAACCCTCAGCACCGTACTAAACACAAGTTCATTTGGTCCCCAGCTTTTTTTGGTCCCCAGCAGTTTTCGTTGCATCTGAACTCAGAGCTGGAAATGATCTCCTGATAGTACCGCATTAAGTACTCCGGAGCTTAAGCAGAGCGTGCTAAATCTGAAAGTTCGTTGAAATTGAATGATCTTGACACAGCGGCCTGTCTTGTAATCATGAGCCGAAAAGGTCGAAAGATACATCCTCACAATAAACACCTTTGCATTTCTGGGCACTTGTGCCATCGTTACTAATCTATTCTATCTGTGCTTCCAAACTATTCAATGTCGAGATTTTGACAGCTACATTTATGTATATGAAATACAAAGGCAAACATAGGATTAGTGGGACTATTAGAAGCAGAACTAGAAGAAAGCAAAAACATTATAGGAGTCCCATTTACTAAGGTGTATTTGCCTAGATTTTAGTTCACTTCACTCCATAGAATATTAATCTACGTCACAGTATGTCTCCCAGAAATCTATCACAAATTATCAAAATGATGACACTTGCTTCAAGACTGGAATACAATTTCAGTTTTATATTTCAATACAGTATATTAACAGCCACTAATGTTTAAATTAAGTTCATATTAACGATATTATTTCAGTAATGCGTTTCTCCGTCATTCAGAACTTTCCCTTGCGATCCGCTTAGCACTGTACTAACTTGGTTAGTGTAGTAACCTCTAGACGGCAGCAGCTGTTTGTGTTTGTTGCAACAGAGGATATATTTTAGTGCAGAGATAGCGACTAATTTCAGCTGCCAAGTCCTCTGCAATCGGTATTAGGAGTGATTTCCTTCGCTCACCTTTGTGCCGGAATCGGTCAGTACGATTCAATTTCTGTGCGGTTCCCCTCTGGTCCTGACCACAGCTCAGTTCTACAACGATGATCTGGTGTGCACAATAAATCAGCTATATTATATGTTGCTTTTAACCACAAAAAAATGCATTTGTGTTAGTCAGTTAGGTTAAATATTTTTATATCTGTAGCTTCTCCGATAAGAGGAGAAATCAGAAATGATAAAATGTCTAATTTAAAGCAAACAGATACCCATTTCTCTAACGTAAATGTGGGTGGAGACACTTCTATGGATTTTGTATTGTTTCAAAGTATTTGAAAATGAAATTAGAACGGGAGTTCTTGAATCTGTTTAACGAATAATCTCGCTTTCTCTATAATGTAAAAGGTGCAGGAAGAGATTCTTTTATGCTTAAAACATTAAGATTAAAAGGTTGAACGATGTTTAACGATGCTCTGCTTGTGCCATTTTGTGAACATTCTGCACTATTGTTCTTCATAGAGTGATGTTTATTACACATTCAGGGAAGTCATTAAAAAAATGATTATCTAAATTTCACTATAAATGACGATTTTCATCCATCTATGTCTTTAAAATTGGTTTAAGGAAGTCTTTAGATCCTCGACAATTTAAAAGATGAGTTCAGTGGAAATGTGTGCTTTACTAACTGAGAAGACCCCTTTGCACAGTTTTTACTACCCCTTTGCACTACCTTAAAGTACTACAACGCGTATTTTTCCCCTTTTACACTTAATTAAGCTCAGCTAAGCCAATTTGAAGGGGGAAACTATTTGTTTTCAGACCAAAGCACCTCTGCGGTACAGAGGCTCTCTGAGTTGGGTTCTAGATTTTCACTCGATTGCTCACTCCTCTCACACCTGTATCATGCAGTGACAGCATGGTCTTGCGCGGTGGCGGATCCTGTCTGCGATTCTCTTTAACTTGTTATCCGATGTAAACACGCTTGATCATCAAAACAAGGATAAATCGTGACTTTATTTCAAAATGCTTGTTGCTGTCAGATATGTGGTGACTGACTGGAAAAAAAGATTTTCAGTCCTAATCAGATTTTAATTTCCTCGAGGGCCACATTTGCTTCGGAAGAAAGGCCAGATGGCCAGACACTGGGAGGGTAGGTATTTTATGATGGAGGAATACGTAATAAACAACACAATTTACACTTATAATAAATTAAATGAAACCCCTTATATTGTAATATTCAAATGAACAAATAGAACTAGAAGAAATATTCACATACATGTGTGCAAATTTAATGCGATATTTGGAATTGCTTCAGTGACAGAATGTCCTCAAATTCTGGTTCAAACTTAGTCGCCCCCGAATCAAAATCTGCTTAAGGTGCTCATCAGAAAGTTATGTTCAACATTTGGATTTTACATATTTCATCTTTGTAAATGTTTGTTCACACAAAATGTGGAGGCAGAAGACAGAAAACGTTAGAAAAGTTGCTCGTGGAATGTTCTTAAAACACCTTTCAGGCAGTGATTTATATGTTTAACAAATCATTTTCCTTAAACAGATCCCTATACAAGTTATTCGCAGCAAAGTCAATTACTTCGAGCGGCAACTCAGGCTGAAGATCTTCAACTTCACTTGCAAAAGGGTTCTTGAACAATCTTAGGTTCTGTGAGATACTGTTAAAATCTTGAAAACGGTCCTGAAATTGCTGCTTCAAATGTGAAATCACATGTAAAGCGAACGGAATCGGAAAAGGTTCGGCACATTCATTTCTTTCATTTACTTTTCACAAGTTGCGAACTGAACAAAATTGTTTGCTGCCACTTGTTTGTCCAAAAAGAATTATTGTCTGAAGAATTTTTGTCTGAAGGATTTTACGAGTGAAAACAAATCTGAAATTATAGAATCTGAAACAAATCTGAAATTATAGAATAGGTCGTGTCCTTTGAGTCATGAAAATATCGAATTCTGTGCGTAATTCACTAAATCTCTAGTACTTGGCTTTGCTGATCCAGCGAACCCCTCAGTGGTACGGAACGTCCAGATATTCACTCTCGATTTCAGATAGGACGTTTTTAAACTGACGACGATTAAGGGAGGACTGTCATATAAAATTCACTGTCACTATCCATTACTTCAGATAATTGTAATTTTTTACCGCACAAAGCCTGCTGATGAATGATGATGAATACAGTGCAAAATAATCGTTTTTTCCCGGGTCTTCTGTGCGACGAGCAGTTGTATTAGATGACAGGCATATTTGTTCGAGCAAAGCAACTTTTTCTTTGTATATGCTGCCCATCAGTAAATAGTTTCCCTGCCTTAGCTATGACGTGCTATTTTGAAACTCGCCCTTACAATGGATTCTGATTGTTGTGATCGCTTTTTTAAATATTTCACGCTGATAAATTAAGTTTTTCTTCAGTGCTTCTACTTTATCTGAAAGCATTTTGCCAATCACATCTGAGTATTTCTGTGCTTCGTATCGTAATGCCTTCGGATATTATATTCCTTGAGAACAGCGACGGTTTCTCTGCGTATTAAGCACAACGCTTTGTTATTGCTTTCAATCACGAAATAGTTTTCTTATTAATAATACGGCACTCTTCGTCAACGTTTCTCCACTTAGCTCGTGACATTTCGATGTAAAATAAACAATGCAAGAAAACTCACGCACAACAAACGTGAACCTGAGGTAAAGGTTATTTAATTTAACACTTGCGCGTAAGCATGCAGTGGTGATGCTTTCCTCTGTTCTCGGGCCGGATAAAGATACCGTAGGTTGGAGACACTTGGGTTAATCCATTCGATCGCTGCATATTGTTAAACACGGTGAACTCAGCGTTCTGTATAATGCGATTCTGTTTAAAACCGTTCCTACAGCTGTATCTGAACAGGAGGAGGAGACAGTTCCAAGCTGTACAGCTCTATCCTGTCCGGCGCCCTTTACCCTGGAGTTTTCGATAGTTACGTTTAAATCTCCTGTCAGTAACAAAAAAAGCCTAGACTCCAAACTAATCTCATTTCTTGTACTTGAAACAGGTCCAGAGTGGGAGATCTTTCTATTAGTTTCAAAACTATTATTAGTTCAGATGTATTTAAAGCAGAAATCTAACATGCCAGCAATCTGCGCCACACGATACCTCCTTGTCTGAAGGCTGTGCTGAGTTTGAGATTGTGACTGATCGAAACAAATGATCATCTCACCTGTATCCTCCGGTCCTCCTCTGTGGTGCGAATCTGTAAGGTGGTGAAGGAGATTACCGCGCTGGAGTTTTATAGACACACATTTCCTTTCACTTTCGAGTTTTATCATGACTAGAACAGGGAGTAAGTAACTATCCCTCCTTTCACTTTCAACTTTTCATACTGATAAACTACTCGCGGAAATCCCAGAGAAAGAAAACTTCCTATAGAGACTACTACATTTTTCTAATATAAAACTTTGAAATATAAGCACTAAACAGTTAATCATAACAGGTTTTAGACTACTTTGTATGTTAATTGAATTGTTTCCATAAAGCACCTGCAATTGAAACAACTCACATAATCTGGTTATATTAAAGGGTCTAAGGTGCAGTTCATAAACCTGTCTAAATATTGTTGGATTGGGATTGATGGGTTAAACTAGTGTAGCGCTCTTGCCCAGTGGTGAGGAGGAAGTTTGGAGATACTGTGGAAATGTCTATAGAGATAGGCCCCGTAGAAATGTGCAGTACACAAAATATGTCAGTTTACTTTGACTTTATCCTGTCCATACAGACAAGATTATTTTATTCTCAGAAACTAACCACACAGTGCTCTATAACCACCAATGAGGACAATGTCTGAACAAGTCAAGTCTTTATCTGTAGCTGGAGACATACTGTATCAGCAACAGCCAGTCTCGTCTCTTCTGTGACCTCTAGCATACCTCCTGTCTGACATGATGTAATTGTTTTAACCCTGTGTACCGTACATTTCTTTACACAGAAAAATACTTAAATTACAATTGCAATCAGCTAACTCCCGTCAGAGCCCTGACTCCTAGAGACCCTGACTAAACGCAGCCAAGCCGCCTCAGAAAGGTCCTTTCCTGTAGCATCAAGGATAACCACACAGTTGACAGCAGGACATAGGGAGGACCCTAGCTAAGAATGGAAAAGGCCCTGCAAATAATTTCACAGTGCGTCCTCTAAACCACTGCTTGTTACGAAATAGCAGAGCCCTATGCAGAAAACCATAACGATCTCCAGAGATGTAGTCGATATAACAATCCGAGGTCCGAAAGCCGTATTAAACAAGCTGGTGCAAAAGTACAAAACCAGATGTGGAGCCATGAGGAAGCCGAGAGTAGAAACCAGAATGGTTTTTTTTTGTACCCAACAAAACGTACAAAAACCAAAACCAGGAGACGTAGTCAGAGAACAAACCAGGGTCAGGAAGCCAAAAACCAAGTAGTAAGTCGTAGTAAAAATAGAAGTAGCTCTAACCAGGAAAAACCCTCATATGAGCCCAGGGGAGAGTGTGAAGAAGCATTAAGTAGGCAGGGGTAAATGGGCAAATTGGGAACTGTGTTGGAATGTGAGGTGGAATGATGAGTCCTCCGGGGCCGTGGCATAACAGTATGGAGTTTTCTTTCAGCAAGTGAGTCTCCTATTCCTGTGAATTGTGTAGGTCCACATATTAATGCCTGCAGGTTTTCAGTGTGACTGGATTGTTCAGGTGGGTGTTGGTGCTGTAGTGAGTCTCACCTGAGAACCGCTCTGACTCATCTGTAATGGAGAGGAGACTCTGGGGTCTCAGGTGCTGGGTAAGCTAAGCTATCTGAGCTGAGACCTGGGCCGTTAGAAATAACGGACAGACAGGATAAAGTGAAAGTTTAAGCTGTCCTGGACTGCTAATTAAAATAGTTAACACCTCAGTACTACTGTAATAATTACAGAGGTGAAGCTCAGCCTTATTGTCATGGTCACTGCTAACTGAAGTGATAAAAACCCACTATGGAGGTGTAGCGGCAATGCTTGTTAATAAGACAGAATTAAGTGTTGGTATGCTGTCCTAAGGGAGGCCCCATCTCACCCTCCATCTCTGTGGTGCAGCCACAGAGAAAGTATTCATGCAGGCTGATTTAGGATGTTTTCTATTGATAAGGAACAAGCTCCCAGACGGGGATGCACTTAGCTAAGCCTGGCTATCATGATCAATGGTCATCCATTGGCACCTATCAGTCTAGGGAGTGCCAAATGGACATCTGGACTGCATTCTTAAGTGTCAAGAGTAAGTGACTTATATCTCACCTTGACCAACCAATCAGGGACTGGCAGGGTGTGGTAATACCACGTGGGTCTCCAATGCCCGCCAAACTCTCAACCAATCAGCACACATCTGGGTCTTGGTCAAAAAGGGAGCGCAAGCTCAGATCGGGGCTCTCCTTGGCCATTTTCGCGCATCCTCAGAGACAATCACGTGACAACTGCTGTTGTCTGCAAAGGGACTTGGACTTTGTTCTAAGCGCGAGGCCGAGGATCCCGTACGTACTCAGAATTCTACCAACGGGAATGCTCCGCTTGATCAACGGCAGCCTACAGTTGGACCCTCGTCGACAACCGGAATAGCTTATTCAGAAGCAGCGCTGGACCGGGAACGAACCAGCTTCTTCCCAGGCAAAAGAGTGACTTGTGAGGACTCGCGGTCACACTCTGTGCATAGAGACTTTCTACTAGCCAGCCGGACTGCTGGTAGATCCCCTCGGAGCAACGACTGCCCTGCACGCCGCAGTCAGATTCCTCTGCCCGTCCTACTCCAAGCTGCTCCTCGACTGGTTGGCCGGTAGCCAGAGGACGCCAGGACAACGCCCATTGGACAACCGCTGCAACAGAGGCTGCAACAGAGCCTGTCAGCTGGTTTGGTGTTCGTGCCGGGAGATTCCACATCCATACACAGTGGATAAGTAAACCCCATGTTCTACATTGCGTCTCGAGAATTCAATTGTACCTCAACACAAGTTGTTATCAATTTAATTCATGAGTAATGTATTTACTTCCGAGTTTAGAGTAACAGTGGGTAATAACACTGATTAGCGATTTGGTAACCGAACGATATATATTGACATATATTCTCTGTTGTGTATCTCTTTGTGTTGGCATCTCTTCGAGATTATATACCTTGTATATTGATAACCCTCACAGTAAGGTCTGCCGCTCGTATCCAGGCAGACTAGTATATGTTTGGTGCACAGTTTATATTAATAAATGTATCTCGTGTATTGAACCCGTGTGTGTGCGTTGTTAGTTGTTCTGACGATTGATTTTCTAAAAGCCCCAACGAACAACCTCGTGATTACTGCTACAATTAATAATTGTCTCAGTAAACCCATCAAACCACTACAAGACCAAGGGCAGTGGGCGGTGCCCGGCAAGAGGGGCAGAGGCGGTAAGACATGATGCCGAGAAGCATGAAGCGAGGGGGATTAGCTCAAATGGTAGAGCGCTCGCTTAGCATGCGAGAGGTAGCGGGATTGATTCCCGCATCCTCCAGGTCTGAGTTTGGAGCTCCAGGAGCCCGGTGCTCTCGTTTAGCCTCTGCAACTTCTGACAGGTGCTCCTCCGTTGCGGAGAGAATGTGCTTCAGTTGTCAAGCGTTGAAGGGCCACACCTCCTTCCCAACCTCAGTCTGCACTGAGTGTGTCTCCAGCATTTTCTCGTCCAATTTGTCAGCTTAGCAAGTGAAAAGTATATCCGAGTGAAAACAGTGCTGATAATACTCTCACAGATTGTTAGAAGACGTGCTTTTGATCATCGATTGCTTAACAATCACATTCGTTCGACTTGAGCCATCAAGCTCGTAGTTTTCCTTCAAATCTTGAAAGCTCTCAGTGAGAACATCATAGGCTGCAGGACACCCCGTAACTTGAGTACTTCAACAGAAAGAAGAGCAGACAGCTCCACAAATATGCGAGGCGCAGAGAGCGCAAGGCGAGCCGCACACGTTTCGGTGGCTGAGAGAGGGCAGTTTTTGCTTCTGCATTTCCCAAGTAAGGACGCATGACAACAAGCAATCGCGGTCCTCATCTACGACATAGTGGTGATGAGTTCTCAGGACGTGTTCTTTTGAACGAGCAATGAGGTTGCCGCCTTGGACGGCTGACTGCACACTCTCATTGTGCCACGTGATGAGAATTCACCAGGCTCGTTCAGTCATTAGTCACATTCCATTGTTTGCCATAAGCAGACACTGCGAAGTGATGTGGATATCAGTTCCCAGATTTGTGGACGAGGAGGAAAGGAGCACACAAGGGCGCGCCCGGGAGTTGAACCCGGGACCTCTCATACCCTAAGCAAGAATCATATCACTAGACCAATGAGCCACAGCAGCACTTGTCATTTCAATCTGTCAGCAAACTTGAGGACGGGGGAGAGGCGTCATTCGCTCGTCCAGTCAGACCTTCATCAATTAGTCAAGAATGCCGCAATTACACGACTGCCTTGCAGACGAAGGGCAGTGAACTGCGCCCGGTAAGAGGGGAACAAGCGGCACTAGGCGACACCGAGGCATGAGCCCCAGCGAGGGGGGTTAGCTTGCGTGGTACAGCGCTCGCTTTGCATGCGAGAGGTAGCGGGATTGATTCCCGCATCCTCCAGGTGTGTGCTTAGAGCTTAATGTGCCGAAAGGTGTCCTTTAGCCTGTGGTCACGCCTTGCATGGAGAGCGTCGTGCAGCTGTCAAGCGTTTCGCAGCCACGCCCCCTTTTCATCTTCTCTCTGGCTTAAGCGTCTCCGCCATTCTCTCCTGACGTTTCATGTCAGCATGTCAGAAGTCCGAGTGACGTTTTTAATGGCTGAGTGAGGGCACGATGCTGAAGCAGAGAGGCCACTTCAGCCAGAGAGACTTGTGCTAGGTGAGTTCTGAAAGACGGACTCGCAACAGAAACAGACCAAAAATGTATTGGTGAGACAAACACTTGCGGCAACTGGTCGCTCATAACCACGTCTGGAATGCGTGACTAAAGAACATTCACATTCAGAAATAAGTCAAGAAATTTGCCATTACTTTCGCTCGCGCTGCTGTCAGCCTGCCCATGTTGCCAAAGAAAGATTCACTCGGCGTCAGCATGACAGAACAGCGATCACTTCAAAACAATGCTCCACACTCCGTAAGCAAGAACTTCAGTGTTTGCAGTCACCCGATATGCCGATGGTCAAAGGAGCGCAAAACACGAAGCATCAAAAGACAAGATGAGTTGATGGAAAGAGCATTGAATTGATGAGCACAAAAGTTCAGCTCGTACAATAGGCAACGAAGGTCCCGGCATCGTCATCGCACTTGAAAGGACGGCCTTGCAGACTAAGGGCAGTGGGAGGTTGCTGTTGTGAGATGGAGGCATTGGGATGGTGGGCCGAGATCTATTCTTCTTAAGGAATTCTTCATCGTGAAAGATCGGTCCACAGGTCATCTAAAGAACTTACAAATTTTTTGGACTCAGGGAATCATGTGCTACTGAAGGGAGTGAAGTGCTGAAACACATGACATGCCCCCTTGATCTCACATGCACAATTCTGCTGCAACATGCACAGCTACCGTCCACACCAGGCAGTGGGGCTTCAGCAGAATTTGCTACGCCACCTGCAATTACATATCCAGCTGCACACATATACATGGCCCCTCTGTCCTTTTCAGGATCTAAAAAAAAAAAAGCATAGCGTGGTTTTCCTGCAACCTGATTGACCTCATCTCCCTCAGAATGTGCCCCGCTGCATTCATTGCTGAAGCAGGACGGAGGCTAACGGACATGCCAGAACAGTGAGGTTCAGCGATCTCTCCAAAATATTGTGGTTGTAGAGGAAGAAATATGGTTTAAATTGTACCTTGGTATTTCAAACTCTCCCTAGAATGTTATCCATTTCTATTTTATTTTGATAGGAACTGTTAAAAGGCTAATGACACTAGATGAAAAGAGAAGAAAGAAAACACAATGTTTCGGCCGTGGAGCCTTCTTCAGGTTTGAGGGCTCCACGGCTGAAATGTTGTGTTTTCTTTCTTCTCTTTTAAGCATGGAATAGACCTATTACTTGTTCCTTTGCAGCCTAAAACATGCTGACACAGCTCCCCACCTGAACTGCTAATAATACTAGATGCCTAGTAGTTTGTGGTACTTGGTTATTGTCTTATGTTTGCTCAAACTGCATATGTGTGATTGCATATTTTTGTGTATTTTCATATGCCAATATTTAATTCACTGAAATTTCTGTATGCTTGGAAGGAAGGCAGATGCTCATATATGTTGATCTTTGTTGGGCTGGAAAAACTGATAAAAAGTGTATGAAAAAAGCTCTCCCCAACATTTCCCTTCTCTTGGCCATGGTTGCACTGCCCTTTCTTTCCATCTTTTGTCCTTCTACAAAGATTCCAGGGCTCTTTTTCCACCATAATATCAGAAGCCAAAAATAACCATCTAATGTGTAAACAGCATTTGTAATGTTGGTAGCTGGAAGAGGTTAAGTATGTTTGCAAGACCTAGTTGATTACACCACAGACTTACTTTGTTGTTGTCAGTTTTTTTTTCTCTTTTAAAGGCTGTAGGTGGGGTGTGATGGACTGTACCACTATCATAGAAGATTTTTTCAGGACACATCGCAGTACCATAGTAGAATTTATCAATAGTAGAATTCCATAGGACATTATTTATCAACATATAACATTACCCAGTGTGAGACTCTGCCAGTAAACCTCAGAGCATTGAGTTCTCCACTGGTGAAGATGGCTTTCTGAAGTCATGAAATCCACTGCTGGGATGCCTGAGAGACAGTGATTGAAACCTGGCTGGAATTAGACTCTCTGTTAGTGTGTGGGAATTATGTGGTAAAAAGGGAAAACTCCTTTACTTTAGTCACTTTGAAAGTTCAAATGTACAGAACCTGCAAAAATAAGCAATGAAAAAAATCCATCACCACTCTCATGATAGCATAACTCAGAGTCTCTGCTGTTGTGTAACAATACACACTTTCAACTTTCTTCTCACCTGTCTCCAGAGAGAATGTTGTTAGTGCTGATGACCTTGAATTAGACCTTGTTGACTCTGTAAAACAATCTTCCTCTGCTTAGATTTTCACTCAGATTGATTTTGTTCTCAGAATATTCCTGGCAGCACTGAGTTTCTAGGAAATGAAAAGTGAAAGAAAAAGTACAGAAGATCAGCCCTTGAATAAACAACATTGTGCAGTATTAGCTACTATCCTGTGCTAGAGCCTGTCGTGGTAAGCAGTCGATGACAGGATCTAGCACAGATACTAATGAAAAACTGTTAATGAAAGATAAAACACTTGAGTCTTATTTTAGTTTTCCATTTCCCTTTCATTTGTGATGTACTGTACAGCAGGCCACAGAACATGTACAGAAACAGATATGCACACATTCACACCAGGCAATGACAGTCTGCCCAGTCAGAATCTGAGCTGTGAGTTATTAGAATTCTGTTTGTCACGGATCATCCACAGAAAGGGCAATGTTTGAACACAAGGATCCCCAGGAGAGAGCCTAGTAACATAAACCCTTGGAGCAAAAGCAGATGATTAACGTCATAGTTTGTGTGGTTGAGCCAAAGGTGAGCATGGGGATATGTGAGTCACCATTCTTAGAAATGGATCCAACTTCAGACAGGCGTCCAAAGTAAGACTATACAGTGCTGGGGCAATGACACTTTAATGATCAGAAGGATAGCAAGATTTTTAATGCTTAGAAATTGATTTTCTGGTGATGCACACGACAGCTGCAACATTTTAAAGGGAGCAAAAAGTTTTCATTTGTGTAAGAAAAGACAAACAAATATTTGGCTTACTGAAGTATCCACCTGTCATTCTTGTCATTCAGTTGATACTCTGTGCTTTGCACCTTTTGCAGCAATGACAACTTTTAGTCTTCCTGTGTCAGTCTTGCACATCTAGAGTTCAGAATGCTCGGCCAGTCTTACTTGCAGTTTTGCTCGAGCTCTGTCAGGTTGGATGGGTGAACTGGAATCAAGTACTTCTACAGATTGTCAATGGAATTCAAGTCTTGTCTATGGCTGGACCACTGAAGAACATTTACTCACTTGTTCTGAAGCTACTCCAGTACTGTCTTGGCTATATGCTTGGGGTCGTTGTCCCATTGGATTGTGAATCTTCAGAAACCCCAGTCTGAAGGATGAAGCAGGTTCTGCTCAAGGAGTTGTCTACGTCTTGCTCCATTCACTCCAAGCAGATAGTCCAACATTTGCCTTCTCTCGGCCATGATTACACTGCCCTTTCTTTCATCTTTGTCCTTCTACAAAGATTCCAGGACTCTTAATCCACCATAATATCAGAAGCCAAAATTAACCTTCTAACATGTAGAAATCATTTGCAATGAAAGGAGGTTGAAGGGTTTAGAACGTTTGTAAGACCTGGTTGATTACCACAAATAGACATACTTTGTTGTCAGTTTTTTTTCTCTTTGAAAGGCTATAGGAGGGGCGTGATGGACTGTACCACTATCATAGAAGATGTTTTTCTTCTAAGGATACTTCTGTAGCGACAAGGCTTATTTAAAATACAGGAATTAAGTTTGCTGCTCCCTTGCCAGTCCCTCTCTCCCTCATCTCAGTGCAGCTGGATACAGAGAGGCCATTCCATCTGGTTCACATTTGAGGTGCTTTTCTAGCTGATAGAGTTTCCTGATAAGGAACAGCTCCCAAGGCTGAGATTCACCAGCCACCCTAATAAATGGTCATCTCTGGCACCTTACTGTCTGGGAGATTCCATGGGAGAGTCACATCCCAAGGTTTACAACCCTAAGGTCAGAGGTCATTGTTACTCATCCTCCACCTCAATCAGAACGATCAGAACTGTCGACAACTGAATCTCAGGATTCAGGACTAGCGCTACATCGGGAACAAACTGGTCTTCTTCCCGTCTAAAGAATGTGACTTGCTTGGACCCACAGTCACTTTCTATGTGCACAAGCTCTGCTAGTTCAGCCGGGACTAACTAGCTGGTCTTCAGAGAGCCCACTGCCTGCGCGCAGCAGCAAGAATCTCCCCTTCCTTCTTCCACACCTCACGCCGAACCAGGACTGCCTGGCACAGGGCCGGAGGACGCCAATTGGATGCAGCAACAGCCTGTCGCTGTTCCCTTGTGTCTGCTGGAGATCTGAATCCACACAGACTGGATGAGTATTCAACATTCTGCATTACAGCTCGAGAATTCAATTGTTACCTCAACCTGAGTTGATATCAATTTAATTCCTATGAGTGACGTACTTCCTTGCGAGTATCTAGTGTAAAAGTTGTAATCAAAGCTCATTTACGAAACAGTCTAAAAGAATGGTATACTGAATGTATGTCCCTCTTGGTTTGTAACTCTTCGTTATTGAATATACACCTTTTGTATTCTGCTAACCCTCACTATAAGATCTGTTATGTTTATATGCACATTTTATGTATTAATAAAAGTATTGTTGTTTATTAGTGTTCATGTGTGTGCTGTCACGATTGTAGTCCCTCCCCCTGAAGGGCGCTCCGGTTCTTTCACTTCGGACTTGATTTTGTGGACCTGCCCCGTTTCAGCTTCCTTCCAGCCCCCCTTAAAAGCCAGATGCCCACTCAGTTCGGGGCTCTGCATTGATTCCCGCATCGTGCGAGCCCGGGATCTGGATGCGCCTGGCTCCGTTATGGTTTTAAGTTCCTGTTCCTGTTCCCGTTCCCATTTCCCCTGCCGGTCCTGACCCCGGCTCTGGTTTTAATCGTCAGTCTCGTTTGTACCGCCCGGCTTTGGACCTTTTGCCTTCGTCTTGGATTTTCCCATTTTGAATCTGTTTTGGATTGTTTGCCCCGGACTCACCCCCCCTGGACACCTGCGCACTTTGGACACGCCCCCCGTTTTCATTCCCGTCTCCTGCCTGCCTTTTTTTCCTGTGTTCTCTTCACTCCACCCCGGATCGTGTTGTCTGCATAGGGCAACTGAAAGAACGCTTTCGTTACATGTGCGTTGCCGAGTTCTTCCGCAAGGTCAGTTTTCTAATAGCCATCAAAGAATCATTTTGTGACTTACTGCTACAATTATTAATTGTCTCGGTAAATGCACAAAACCCCTACACTTCCATAGTGATAGATATTAATCATCAATATATAGCATTTCCCAGTGTAAGACTCTCCCAGTAAACCCCAATGAATTGAGTTATTTACTAGTGAAAATGATTTGCTGAAGCAGTGAAATCCACTGCTGGGATTTCTTGCTGAGTTGCTGATGATTTGCTGAAGTAATTAAATCCATTGCTGGTGGAAACAATGAGGGAGCATGTCTGGGAGACAGTGACTGAATCCCGGCTGGAATCAGGCTGTCTGCTAGTATTGATCTGTGGGGACCAAATGGGACACTTTAGAGGTGACACTTTACAAGTGAAAATGCACAGCAGCTGGCCGCCTTGATAGTCAGTTAGGGGGGATTCACCTCTCTCATTATGACTTACCTGATAATTTCTGCTGTTATATAACAATATACAGACTTCCAGTTTTCTTCTCATCTGTCTCCAGAAAGAATTTTGATAGTGCTAATAACCTTGGATTAGTCTGTTTTCACTCTGTAAAAGAATCTTCCTTCCATAATTGCAACCTGTAACATGTAAATACAGACCTTTTCACTCCAGTTCATTTTGTTCTCAGAATATTGCTGACAACACATTGCTTACAGGAAATGGAAAGTGAAAGTAAAATTTCCCCTTTGCTGCTAATTGTCTATCATTTGCGATAGGAGACCTGAAGAGTTGCTTTACAAAGGACTGAAAAAATGTACTGTAGCAGACATTTATTAGGTTGTGTAGGAAATTTTGTGAGTATGGTGCCTTGCAAAACTATTTGGACACTTAATATTAATATTCCGAAATGTTATTAAACTTAATATCTGAACTTAAGATATGCTATAGAAAATGTCTGCAAAAAAATAAAATATGATGATTGACATGTATTTGGGCAGACCAGGCTACCCAGAGAACACAGAACCAGTGACCACAGCCTAGCCATGGAAACTGGACACACACAAACCTGACTGCTCAGACAGGACAGGCTCAGTGACCACAGTCTGGACACAGAAACTGGTCACAGACAGACCTGACTGTCCAGAGAGCACAAATTGTGCTCCCACTGCCAGCAGGAGAAGCAGAGATAGAGATGCACTTTCTGCAGTACTGATGAAACACTGTACAATTGTTCCACATTGCTATCACACAGGTGTTATTCCAGTCTTTCTTAGCTGTAAAAAAAATGTTATGTAAATTTTTGTTTTTCCAGATATACACTGTCTATTATCTAAAGGGGTTGTTTCCCATTGTTATTGTCTATGAAATGGTCACTTCTTGTGCCCTAAATGTTCCCTGAGATTCAGAGATTTTCTCATTCCTGGATTGAGCAGTGAGAATTTTTTTTCCAACTTTTAAGTTCAAATACAGAACAAACACATACAGTATAAACCTTTACAGCATTATATATCGAAAATGGTAAATATGCACGCATGAGCAAAACAAAACCAAAAGAGAAAATACATTTTGCTCTGGTCAATAAAAACAACATTTTCAGTTGGAAGCTTTTCACAAGCATGTTTTTCTTCCTTTTTTTTTCTAATTGTTTTCTCGCGCAACATTTAAGGGAAAGAGAGATGTAGTTGTTTAATAGAGCAGTTGTATCTTTCTTTCTCCTATTATGAGTGGCCCTGCCATCATTCTGCTCCGATTACTTCTTGCTATTTATGCGGCAATGGCGATTTAACAGCTCAGGCAGACTGAGTGGAGAAGAGGATCTGTGTCTTCGTAACATCTAATAGAAATTTCTCCTGGAATGTCTCTTAAGTGGTTTAATCCCATTATTTCTTACCTGAGAAAAAAAGGATTCTGTCAGGAAAACACTTGAGTTAGAGAAGAGGTATTCACCCATTTTTCATATATTTTAAAGATTTTTTTTTAAAATGACATGGGATGAAATGTGTGACTTTCTTGACAAAGTCACACACACCACAGGGAACCACCACAGGATATAGTTTGCCACAGGAAATAAGATTTTATAACTGAATCCTACAAAAACTATAAAACAGAGGCCTATTGGACATTACTGTAGCTAAAGCTCACCTTAGAAATTGTTGGTGATTGGACAGCAGTCCCGAAAGTCTATTAGCTAAACTGAGACAGAATATGCAGGGTTTTCTTTTGTGTTTTGGTTGATGTTTGTTGTTCTTGTCAACAGCAGTACAGTATGTTACTTAAAATGACCGTTACATTGATTATCTTAAAGAGCAAAATACAGTCTGTATCATGTTTTTTGAGGATGGATACATGACAAAAAGAAAGTGAAACTGACAACCGGAAACTGAGAAACTCATGAATTATTCATCTGTGGGAATGTCCCATGTTTTATACTGTGCAGAGTAGGGCAGATAAAAACAAAGTGAAAGAAAGAAGAAAGAAGAGGAGGAGGTAATGCCAATGCTAACCAAAAAAGGTTATTTAATCTCACTAAAACTGATTGGATGATGTGCTAGTGGGCAGTGCTACTGCCCACTAGCACAGATGCTGTGCTAGTTCATTAGCACTGTATATTTAGCATTTTTACCACAGAATTTAAGCATTTAATCCATGTTAAGGTAACATGGACAGGGGTGGTGTTCCAGGACACTTTGTGAGCCTCATTTAAACAAGTGAATCATATTGAAGGGTTAAGGGTTAAAAGTGCTACTATATTAACTAGATGAGGATAGGAAAATAGATTTGTTTGGAACTTTGTGTGGGAATGATTAAAAATAAGCAACTCTTTTTCTTTGTCTGTGGTCTGGTAGATTTGTGCCAATGTATGCCTTGGTAGCAAAATGTCACTGTAACTGTGCTAGAAAATTATTTCTTATTTGCAGCAGTCCTTTGATTATGAAAGTTAGACAGTAACCACAAATGATCAATTTACAGAACAGTCATTGCTGTTGTATTAATGAGTAAGGTACTGTACTCGGATTACTCAGATATTGGAAGTTGCTTTAGATGAAAAGTTTTTTGAATTTTAGAAGCAGCAACCTGTTTGTCTGCTAGTCTAAGTCTGTCAGTAAGTAAGTTTGGAGCACAGAAACAAAGTGCAGGAAGTGAATGGTTCAAAATAAATCTAGAACATTTTCACAGGCAAATTGACTCCAAATTAGGTTGTTCAAGAAAAAAACAAAAATTATTAACCAAGCATGTAAAGTTTTATTCCATACTCAAAAGAAAGCAAACACAACGCCGGCTGTGGAAACACAATGTTTTGGCTGTCTGCCCTATCTTTCTTACACCCGAAGAAGGCTCCACAGCTGAAACTTTGTGTTTAGTTTCTTCTCTTTTCAGCATTGGAATAAACCTTTACTTGTTCCTTTGCAGCCTACACATGCTGACTAATTGTATTATTAAATGAAGTTTAAGAGGAATAACAGTAACACTTTAGTCTCACCCAGCTGTTTCTAAACATATTTGTTATTTAAATTAACTATTGTCACAGAAGTCAGAAGGGACAAACCGTGGAGAGGCAGGAGAGCGAAAAAGACCCCATGTGAAGCGGCGGAACGGGGGTTAGCCGGGGTCAGCCGTGCAAAGAGTTCTGGAGTGCCGTAAAGAAACCTATGCCCTCAGGTCATGGACGGAGCGGCGACCTGGTGCTAGGCAGGTCTCAGAACATCCGAAGGTCAATGCTGAGCGAAGCAGAATAAGTGACCCGGAAATATATAGCCCCAGAAAGAGAGACAGCGGAAGGAGAGCAAAGCACAGGAAACTAGGGACAGGACAGAGAAGGAGAACCCTCTGGCTACAGAGGGCATGACAAACAATTGATTGTAAAACAATCTTCCTCTGCTTAGATTTTCACTCAGATTGATTTTGTTCTCAGAATATTCCTGGCAGCACTGAGTTTCTAGGAAATGAAAAGTGAAAGAAAAAGTACAGAAGATCAGCCCTTGAATAAACAACATTGTGCAGTATTAGCTACTATCCTGTGCTAGAGCCTGTCGTGGTAAGCAGTCGATGACAGGATCTAGCACAGATACTAATGAAAAACTGTTAATGAAAGATAAAACACTTGAGTCTTATTTTAGTTTTCCATTTCCCTTTCATTTGTGATGTACTGTACAGCAGGCCACAGAACATGTACAGAAACAGATATGCACACATTCACACCAGGCAATGACAGTCTGCCCAGTCAGAATCTGAGCTGTGAGTTATTAGAATTCTGTTTGTCACGGATCATCCACAGAAAGGGCAATGTTTGAACACAAGGATCCCCAGGAGAGAGCCTAGTAACATAAACCCTTGGAGCAAAAGCAGATGATTAACGTCATAGTTTGTGTGGTTGAGCCAAAGGTGAGCATGGGGATATGTGAGTCACCATTCTTAGAAATGGATCCAACTTCAGACAGGCGTCCAAAGTAAGACTATACAGTGCTGGGGCAATGACACTTTAATGATCAGAAGGATAGCAAGATTTTTAATGCTTAGAAATTGATTTTCTGGTGATGCACACGACAGCTGCAACATTTTAAAGGGAGCAAAAAGTTTTCATTTGTGTAAGAAAAGACAAACAAATATTTGGCTTACTGAAGTATCCACCTGTCATTCTTGTCATTCAGTTGATACTCTGTGCTTTGCACCTTTTGCAGCAATGACAACTTTTAGTCTTCCTGTGTCAGTCTTGCACATCTAGAGTTCAGAATGCTCGGCCAGTCTTACTTGCAGTTTTGCTCGAGCTCTGTCAGGTTGGATGGGTGAACTGGAATCAAGTACTTCTACAGATTGTCAATGGAATTCAAGTCTTGTCTATGGCTGGACCACTGAAGAACATTTACTCACTTGTTCTGAAGCTACTCCAGTACTGTCTTGGCTATATGCTTGGGGTCGTTGTCCCATTGGATTGTGAATCTTCAGAAACCCCAGTCTGAAGGATGAAGCAGGTTCTGCTCAAGGAGTTGTCTACGTCTTGCTCCATTCACTCCAAGCAGATAGTCCAACATTTGCCTTCTCTCGGCCATGATTACACTGCCCTTTCTTTCATCTTTGTCCTTCTACAAAGATTCCAGGACTCTTAATCCACCATAATATCAGAAGCCAAAATTAACCTTCTAACATGTAGAAATCATTTGCAATGAAAGGAGGTTGAAGGGTTTAGAACGTTTGTAAGACCTGGTTGATTACCACAAATAGACATACTTTGTTGTCAGTTTTTTTTCTCTTTGAAAGGCTATAGGAGGGGCGTGATGGACTGTACCACTATCATAGAAGATGTTTTTCTTCTAAGGATACTTCTGTAGCGACAAGGCTTATTTAAAATACAGGAATTAAGTTTGCTGCTCCCTTGCCAGTCCCTCTCTCCCTCATCTCAGTGCAGCTGGATACAGAGAGGCCATTCCATCTGGTTCACATTTGAGGTGCTTTTCTAGCTGATAGAGTTTCCTGATAAGGAACAGCTCCCAAGGCTGAGATTCACCAGCCACCCTAATAAATGGTCATCTCTGGCACCTTACTGTCTGGGAGATTCCATGGGAGAGTCACATCCCAAGGTTTACAACCCTAAGGTCAGAGGTCATTGTTACTCATCCTCCACCTCAATCAGAACGATCAGAACTGTCGACAACTGAATCTCAGGATTCAGGACTAGCGCTACATCGGGAACAAACTGGTCTTCTTCCCGTCTAAAGAATGTGACTTGCTTGGACCCACAGTCACTTTCTATGTGCACAAGCTCTGCTAGTTCAGCCGGGACTAACTAGCTGGTCTTCAGAGAGCCCACTGCCTGCGCGCAGCAGCAAGAATCTCCCCTTCCTTCTTCCACACCTCACGCCGAACCAGGACTGCCTGGCACAGGGCCGGAGGACGCCAATTGGATGCAGCAACAGCCTGTCGCTGTTCCCTTGTGTCTGCTGGAGATCTGAATCCACACAGACTGGATGAGTATTCAACATTCTGCATTACAGCTCGAGAATTCAATTGTTACCTCAACCTGAGTTGATATCAATTTAATTCCTATGAGTGACGTACTTCCTTGCGAGTATCTAGTGTAAAAGTTGTAATCAAAGCTCATTTACGAAACAGTCTAAAAGAATGGTATACTGAATGTATGTCCCTCTTGGTTTGTAACTCTTCGTTATTGAATATACACCTTTTGTATTCTGCTAACCCTCACTATAAGATCTGTTATGTTTATATGCACATTTTATGTATTAATAAAAGTATTGTTGTTTATTAGTGTTCATGTGTGTGCTGTCACGATTGTAGTCCCTCCCCCTGAAGGGCGCTCCGGTTCTTTCACTTCGGACTTGATTTTGTGGACCTGCCCCGTTTCAGCTTCCTTCCAGCCCCCCTTAAAAGCCAGATGCCCACTCAGTTCGGGGCTCTGCATTGATTCCCGCATCGTGCGAGCCCGGGATCTGGATGCGCCTGGCTCCGTTATGGTTTTAAGTTCCTGTTCCTGTTCCCGTTCCCATTTCCCCTGCCGGTCCTGACCCCGGCTCTGGTTTTAATCGTCAGTCTCGTTTGTACCGCCCGGCTTTGGACCTTTTGCCTTCGTCTTGGATTTTCCCATTTTGAATCTGTTTTGGATTGTTTGCCCCGGACTCACCCCCCCTGGACACCTGCGCACTTTGGACACGCCCCCCGTTTTCATTCCCGTCTCCTGCCTGCCTTTTTTTCCTGTGTTCTCTTCACTCCACCCCGGATCGTGTTGTCTGCATAGGGCAACTGAAAGAACGCTTTCGTTACATGTGCGTTGCCGAGTTCTTCCGCAAGGTCAGTTTTCTAATAGCCATCAAAGAATCATTTTGTGACTTACTGCTACAATTATTAATTGTCTCGGTAAATGCACAAAACCCCTACACTTCCATAGTGATAGATATTAATCATCAATATATAGCATTTCCCAGTGTAAGACTCTCCCAGTAAACCCCAATGAATTGAGTTATTTACTAGTGAAAATGATTTGCTGAAGCAGTGAAATCCACTGCTGGGATTTCTTGCTGAGTTGCTGATGATTTGCTGAAGTAATTAAATCCATTGCTGGTGGAAACAATGAGGGAGCATGTCTGGGAGACAGTGACTGAATCCCGGCTGGAATCAGGCTGTCTGCTAGTATTGATCTGTGGGGACCAAATGGGACACTTTAGAGGTGACACTTTACAAGTGAAAATGCACAGCAGCTGGCCGCCTTGATAGTCAGTTAGGGGGGATTCACCTCTCTCATTATGACTTACCTGATAATTTCTGCTGTTATATAACAATATACAGACTTCCAGTTTTCTTCTCATCTGTCTCCAGAAAGAATTTTGATAGTGCTAATAACCTTGGATTAGTCTGTTTTCACTCTGTAAAAGAATCTTCCTTCCATAATTGCAACCTGTAACATGTAAATACAGACCTTTTCACTCCAGTTCATTTTGTTCTCAGAATATTGCTGACAACACATTGCTTACAGGAAATGGAAAGTGAAAGTAAAATTTCCCCTTTGCTGCTAATTGTCTATCATTTGCGATAGGAGACCTGAAGAGTTGCTTTACAAAGGACTGAAAAAATGTACTGTAGCAGACATTTATTAGGTTGTGTAGGAAATTTTGTGAGTATGGTGCCTTGCAAAACTATTTGGACACTTAATATTAATATTCCGAAATGTTATTAAACTTAATATCTGAACTTAAGATATGCTATAGAAAATGTCTGCAAAAAAATAAAATATGATGATTGACATGTATTTGGGCAGACCAGGCTACCCAGAGAACACAGAACCAGTGACCACAGCCTAGCCATGGAAACTGGACACACACAAACCTGACTGCTCAGACAGGACAGGCTCAGTGACCACAGTCTGGACACAGAAACTGGTCACAGACAGACCTGACTGTCCAGAGAGCACAAATTGTGCTCCCACTGCCAGCAGGAGAAGCAGAGATAGAGATGCACTTTCTGCAGTACTGATGAAACACTGTACAATTGTTCCACATTGCTATCACACAGGTGTTATTCCAGTCTTTCTTAGCTGTAAAAAAAATGTTATGTAAATTTTTGTTTTTCCAGATATACACTGTCTATTATCTAAAGGGGTTGTTTCCCATTGTTATTGTCTATGAAATGGTCACTTCTTGTGCCCTAAATGTTCCCTGAGATTCAGAGATTTTCTCATTCCTGGATTGAGCAGTGAGAATTTTTTTTCCAACTTTTAAGTTCAAATACAGAACAAACACATACAGTATAAACCTTTACAGCATTATATATCGAAAATGGTAAATATGCACGCATGAGCAAAACAAAACCAAAAGAGAAAATACATTTTGCTCTGGTCAATAAAAACAACATTTTCAGTTGGAAGCTTTTCACAAGCATGTTTTTCTTCCTTTTTTTTTCTAATTGTTTTCTCGCGCAACATTTAAGGGAAAGAGAGATGTAGTTGTTTAATAGAGCAGTTGTATCTTTCTTTCTCCTATTATGAGTGGCCCTGCCATCATTCTGCTCCGATTACTTCTTGCTATTTATGCGGCAATGGCGATTTAACAGCTCAGGCAGACTGAGTGGAGAAGAGGATCTGTGTCTTCGTAACATCTAATAGAAATTTCTCCTGGAATGTCTCTTAAGTGGTTTAATCCCATTATTTCTTACCTGAGAAAAAAAGGATTCTGTCAGGAAAACACTTGAGTTAGAGAAGAGGTATTCACCCATTTTTCATATATTTTAAAGATTTTTTTTTAAAATGACATGGGATGAAATGTGTGACTTTCTTGACAAAGTCACACACACCACAGGGAACCACCACAGGATATAGTTTGCCACAGGAAATAAGATTTTATAACTGAATCCTACAAAAACTATAAAACAGAGGCCTATTGGACATTACTGTAGCTAAAGCTCACCTTAGAAATTGTTGGTGATTGGACAGCAGTCCCGAAAGTCTATTAGCTAAACTGAGACAGAATATGCAGGGTTTTCTTTTGTGTTTTGGTTGATGTTTGTTGTTCTTGTCAACAGCAGTACAGTATGTTACTTAAAATGACCGTTACATTGATTATCTTAAAGAGCAAAATACAGTCTGTATCATGTTTTTTGAGGATGGATACATGACAAAAAGAAAGTGAAACTGACAACCGGAAACTGAGAAACTCATGAATTATTCATCTGTGGGAATGTCCCATGTTTTATACTGTGCAGAGTAGGGCAGATAAAAACAAAGTGAAAGAAAGAAGAAAGAAGAGGAGGAGGTAATGCCAATGCTAACCAAAAAAGGTTATTTAATCTCACTAAAACTGATTGGATGATGTGCTAGTGGGCAGTGCTACTGCCCACTAGCACAGATGCTGTGCTAGTTCATTAGCACTGTATATTTAGCATTTTTACCACAGAATTTAAGCATTTAATCCATGTTAAGGTAACATGGACAGGGGTGGTGTTCCAGGACACTTTGTGAGCCTCATTTAAACAAGTGAATCATATTGAAGGGTTAAGGGTTAAAAGTGCTACTATATTAACTAGATGAGGATAGGAAAATAGATTTGTTTGGAACTTTGTGTGGGAATGATTAAAAATAAGCAACTCTTTTTCTTTGTCTGTGGTCTGGTAGATTTGTGCCAATGTATGCCTTGGTAGCAAAATGTCACTGTAACTGTGCTAGAAAATTATTTCTTATTTGCAGCAGTCCTTTGATTATGAAAGTTAGACAGTAACCACAAATGATCAATTTACAGAACAGTCATTGCTGTTGTATTAATGAGTAAGGTACTGTACTCGGATTACTCAGATATTGGAAGTTGCTTTAGATGAAAAGTTTTTTGAATTTTAGAAGCAGCAACCTGTTTGTCTGCTAGTCTAAGTCTGTCAGTAAGTAAGTTTGGAGCACAGAAACAAAGTGCAGGAAGTGAATGGTTCAAAATAAATCTAGAACATTTTCACAGGCAAATTGACTCCAAATTAGGTTGTTCAAGAAAAAAACAAAAATTATTAACCAAGCATGTAAAGTTTTATTCCATACTCAAAAGAAAGCAAACACAACGCCGGCTGTGGAAACACAATGTTTTGGCTGTCTGCCCTATCTTTCTTACACCCGAAGAAGGCTCCACAGCTGAAACTTTGTGTTTAGTTTCTTCTCTTTTCAGCATTGGAATAAACCTTTACTTGTTCCTTTGCAGCCTACACATGCTGACTAATTGTATTATTAAATGAAGTTTAAGAGGAATAACAGTAACACTTTAGTCTCACCCAGCTGTTTCTAAACATATTTGTTATTTAAATTAACTATTGTCACAGAAGTCAGAAGGGACAAACCGTGGAGAGGCAGGAGAGCGAAAAAGACCCCATGTGAAGCGGCGGAACGGGGGTTAGCCGGGGTCAGCCGTGCAAAGAGTTCTGGAGTGCCGTAAAGAAACCTATGCCCTCAGGTCATGGACGGAGCGGCGACCTGGTGCTAGGCAGGTCTCAGAACATCCGAAGGTCAATGCTGAGCGAAGCAGAATAAGTGACCCGGAAATATATAGCCCCAGAGAGAGAGACAGCGGAAGGAGAGCAAAGCACAGGAAACTAGGGACAGGACAGAGAAGGAGAACCCTCTGGCTACAGAGGGCATGACAGTACCCCTCCTCCACCCCTTCATGGGCGGCTCCTGACGCCCAGCAGATAAATGAGCTGCACAGCACTGGGTGGAGGAAAAACCTCATTTAACTGAAAGGAAACCTCTGGGAATCCATGGCTGAGAGCTGCCCCCTCCTCCAGGGTATAAACCTTTATTGGGTAGAGGAAGGGGGGGGTCAGGTAGAGCTCCGGAGGCTTAAAACAAAAAAAAAAGACAAGTACACAAGCACAAACCACAACAAACATAAACCTGGGAGACCAGGGTGACAACAAAAAACAGGTAGGAACCAAAAGTTCCGAGACACAGGGAGCAGGGGGGACCAAATAGGAGGGGAAACCAGAAAATGAAAAATCAAAACACCAAGCAAAAAACAAAAAATAAAAAGACTAAAACCTGGGAAAAATACCACAAACTGGGCAAAACACGTTAAACATTCTATCACTGATATCGGAATGAACAACCCGAGGAGAGCCAGGCACGAAACCCGTTCACAGACATGGATGCTCAGAGTGATATCCAGCAATGAGAACAGGAAAGCAGGAAAAAAGCTCAACATTCTATCACTGATATCGAAGTGATCTACCTGAGGAGAGCCAGGCACAGGGCCCACTCACAGGCACGGAAGAATGGAGTGATATCCAGCGATGATGACAGGAGGGCCAGCTCAACATTCAATCACGGATGCCAGGAGAGACAACCTGAGGAAAGCCAGGTATTCAGGAGTGTATGTCGGAACGGCATAACACAGAATGACCCGCTCACAGACACGGAAGTCAGGAGTAGCATCCCGCGATTAGAATAGGAGAACTGAAAAAAAAAGCCCGGAGAAAAAGAAAAAACTGCGGCAAGACAAAAAAGCGCCGCTCGCGGGGTCGTAGATGGGTCAGCATTCTGTCACAGATGTCAGAAGGGACATACCGTGGAGAGGCAGGAGAGCGAAAAGACCCTATGTGAAGCAACAGGAACGAGGGTTAGCCCAGGCTCAGCAGTACAAAGAGTTCTGGAGTTCTGAACACCTATGATTTTAGCAGGAATTGCGAGTGCTTTGCACATGTCGAACTTCAAGTACGAACTACTACAACAGTTGTAGACATAATTCAATACCACCGGAAAAGTCCAATACCGGCAACGTCGGAGAAAATCATGTTCACCCATGGAATTTGGTCTTTGAATGGCTGGCAGGAAAATTAATTTATACTCCCGTTACACTGTCAGCTAAAACATGTTAAAATAACACCTCACACCTGAAGAAGGCTCCACGGCCGAAACGTTGTGTTCTCTTTCTTCTTTTTTTCAGCATGGAATAAACCTATTACTTGTTCCTTAAAATATGTTAGCTGAGGATGCGAGGGGGGCTATTATACCTTGTGAAACACGCAAGACAACTGTAAAAAAGGCTGGTATTTGAATAAAATTGGCAATCAAAAGAAAACCACAATTCACGTGGTATTATCATCAATATCCTTCGAAATCGATGTTAAAATGAAGGATTTGAAGAAACTATGAAAAAAGCAACAGTAATAGCAGAGGAGTTTGGTTGTTGCTCTTCAATTTATTCGATTTCCGTGGAGTCGCGCCGCTACAAACAGCACAAAGGATGAAACAGCTCCCTCGTTATTGCTACGTTTGTGCCGGTTTGCGCTGTTGAAAGCATCACAGAAGATGAAGTTGCAGTCACTTCCGCACGTCATGATACCATCATTAGATCTGATGACAAGAGCTGAAGCCCCCGGCATTTTCCAAGCCAGCAACGTGAGGAAGATCGGCCCTGCAGAAGGTAGCGTGACCGAGCTGTCTAAGATGCTGGATTTAGGCTACAGTCTTTCTCGGGGCGTGGGTTTGAATCCCACCGCTGCCAAATGACACTGTTTTAAGACTTTGTTTCCTCTGATTTGCAAGACGATCAGTAAAAGAGTCTGTTGAGAGGCTGCGCAAGGTGTTCAGAGATAGACTTTCTAAAAGACAGGCTGTCAGCTTAACATCAAGGATAAGAGATCACTTATGACCCAGTGTACATGGTAGTGTGCCGGCAAGTACATTTACTATTGGCTGTGGTGGCGAGCTGCTTTTCTGGGAAACTGTCTGTGAAACTTTTACTTCTTCACGCCGAATCATCAGCAGGGGTAAAGCTTATTAAATCTTTGCGCATAGCGCTCCATCAGAAATACTTTGTCCATGTTGAAAAGCAATCTGGGGGTTTACTTCATGCTTTCACAAAGCACACCTTACAGGAAAGATTTAAATGGGGAATTGATTGTGCTTCTTGATGTTGTTCCTGTGGTTGCTTTGGTTACAATGGTGAACGTTCTTTGGCGTTAGGTTCGACACGTGCAAAACACTTACAATTCCCACAAATATTATAGGTGTTTAAGTTTCACTGAGTCTAATCGACGGAATTGAAGCCGTTTTGTTATTCGGTTGTAAAACCCAAAACAGTAGTAGCCGTTAGAAGTTTGCTGTACTTCCAGGATCATTTTCAGCCTTATAAACTGGTTATCAAGCTGCTGATCACTATATTAAGCAGTTGATAGCCTGGAGGTGTTCAGACTGCTCTTGTCATTTCTTTTAATAAGAAGTACCGAACAATTTTAGAAAGCTTTTCAAGTTCGGACATAAATTTGTTTATTTGTGGCCATCAAATGAGAGACTCCAGAATATTAAAAAGTGCTTCGACCTTTAAGTCGTGGTTTTACAAACTAGGGTACTGAGGGAGTGCCCATACATGCTCTGCAATGGGGAAGAAATCGAAATTCTCATCTCTGCTGTGAAGGAGATTCCATCATATTGCTTTCAAGCTAGGATACAAGTGTGTATAAGTGTTTGGTTTTCATTGATTCTTGTTGAAGAATTGGGGATTTACGGTGAAAGAATCAGTATCCTCGGAATGCAGAAGCTTTGTTTCTCAGCAATCGTAAGGATCCAGAAGACAGGTCTATGTAGAGCAGTGTGATGATTTGTATTCAAAAGACACCGAGTACTCAAGGTGACACCTTCCTTTACTATTGAAACTTTGAATCTTAGGAGTACATTTAGAAAGTACAGAAAGAACAGTTGTGTTAAAGCATTTTACGGTGAGTGACGCAGTGGAAGCGTTCAGGTCACATAACCCAGACATAAATGGGTCAAATTCATCCTCTGCTATGCTCGGTTCATGAGCATACCCTAGATTCACTGAAATGCGAGAGAAGACTCCCTTTCCCTGTGTTTATTAAAGCTCCGTTCTGAGTTTCTCTCTTTGCTTCACACTTATGGTACTCTCTAATCTTTAATAATATCCTGAAAGGGAAAGGAACAGAGGCACATTTAGATAGCCTTTGCTTTGTGAATTAAGAACTGTTTGGGGTGTCTGTAATCAAGGCACGATTTTACGGTAAAGTATGTATTCAAATGTGTAAGACCGAAATATAAAAGCTGCACCACAGTGTACTGTGTAACTGTTCTGCATTTTTAAGATCTGCAGTTTTCTACGCATCTTGGATTCTTTTCATTTCTTTTAATTGGATGTCTTCTTGGATTTCTTACTCGCCCGCTCGATTTGTAATATGCGCATCAAACCTCCCCACTGAATAAAACAGCTTCATGTGCCACAGCATTCCACAGTAAATAAGGTTTGCACCATGTATTATGCAACCCCGAATGAAATATTTAAGTGTTGGCTCCAATGTGAGGAATTTAATGAAACCTGAAAAAGAAATGCATGCAGAAAATGTCAGCAATTCAAAGCATGTAGGCAGTATGAATAAAACAATGCGGAGCTCAGTAAAAATAATCTGAAGTCGTAATTCCCTTTATATCCCGAGCAGTGCATTCTGACACGGTGGCTGTGCAGAAGAAAATGAGAAATGCCAAACTTTACCCACCTCATTGCTGTTACTGCTACTCCTGCTTCAGTAGCTTTAAGATTCTCCTGACATCTGATTGTCTTGCATCTAACATTAAGAGGATTTCTCTGCTGGCCACGAGACACGAACTGTGTCACAGGCACAGATCCCTAGCCACCGCACCACCCCATATATTATAGATGGTACTACGGTGCTGAGCTCACCCTGGTGCAGTTCAGCAATGTGAGAGGAAGGGCAGTAACGCAATGGATAACGCAGATCAGAAGATTGTAGGTTCATCTCCTGCTTGACTCGTGTTGCTTTTAAACCTATCAGGCTCCTCAGTAATAAATGTCCTCTGTGTAAGTGAACTGCACCTGAGAGCTATAGAACCACACATTGGGTCAATTGCAACAAACTTTCGAAAGGAGCAGACAGCTGCGGACTAGTTAACACGGTTCTATCTAGAGATCATCTCCAGCTCTGAGCTCAATTGCAACGAAAAACCACGTGGAACAAACCTGGAGAGCAGCTGAATTTATGCTCAGGTTTCAGCACTGTTGTTTTTTTCTAATCAACACTAACTGCAGGGGTTCTGAATCAAAACCTTTCAATTATTCTGATCAATGTGTTAATATGTAGGTCATAATTGTTATTTTTTCTGTCTCGTTCAAGTATATAACTGGAAATCGATATTTTAATTTAGTTATTTCCAACTCTACAACGGCATATATTTTAAAATATTGCAGATCTGGGTAAGTTTGCTCTCAAAAGCAGGAAACTTAGAACAGGACTTAACTTCCACATTCAATTTATTGGTGATTCTTTGCTACGTACTGAACCTTTTTATTTGTATCTTGAACAGAGAGAGCTATAAAGGGGCCTGAATCAAGTGTTCAGAATTATGCGGATCAGAAAATTGTAGATCTGACTCCTGCCTGGCTTGTCAATCGGGCTCCTCAGTAATAAATGTCCTTTATGTAAGGGAACTGCACCTGACAGCTATAGAACCACACATTGGGTCAATTGGAACAAACTTTTGAATGGAGCACAGAGCTGCGGACTAGTTAACCAGGTGTTAACCATACTGTCTGGAGATCATCTCCAGCTCTGAGCTCAATTGCAATGAAAAACCGTGCGGAACAAAGCTGGAGAGCAGCTGAACTTGTGCTCAGGTTGCAGCACTGTTGTTTTTCTAATTAACACTAACTGCAGGGGTTCAGAATCAAAGCTTTTTAATTATTCTGGTCAGTATGTTAATATGTAGGATATGAAGTATGTGGGTATATGTAATATCATAATCATTTTTTTTTGTCTGTTCAAGTATATAACTGGATATTGTCGATAATTTAGTTATTTCCAATTAATTATTCCATATATTTTAAAATATTGCAGATCTGGGTAAGTTTGCTCACAAAAGCAAGAAACTTAGAACGGGACTTATACAAAGAGACTTTGTTTATGTTTTTTTTCTTATACTACATTGACCAGATGGTGTGCTTAAGTCTTCCATAAAACGTCCATAGAAGAGAAGGGTTTTGCTGCATTAACTTCTGGGTTATGGGCCCAGCACGCGTCAGATGCGCCACTCTGCTGTGTGATGAGAGTGTCAACACAACTGTTCTTTCTATGCCTTCTAAAAGTACACCTGAGATGAAAAGTTGCAATGGTAAAAGATGCCACATTAAGCACTTGGTGTTCTTTAGTACAGATCTTCACACTGTGCTCTACATAGACATGCCTTCAAGATCGCTGAGAAACAGAGCTCCTGCTTTCCGACACTACTGATTCTTTAATCGTAAATCATCAATTCTTCAACAAGAATCGGCGAATCGAAACCCAAACACATATTCACATCGGTGTCCTAGTCTAATAACATTATGATGTAAGCATTAAAGAATCTGTGTGGTCTTGTGTTATTTTTCTTACCATAAGAACCATAAAATTGTTTCCCAACTTGTCGGGATCGCAGGGAGTAAGTTCAGATTAATCCATTGGGATTGTACTGGATTTGATTGAGATTTTGAAATGTTCCTTGCAAAGTTATTCGAAGTTGCTTGAACTTTTAATAAAAAGGTGATCTGAAACTTCTTAGCTTAAAATCTCTAATGTTGCTGTCACTAAACTTGGACGTGATGATCCAAAGTTGTGTAGTGTGATTTTATTCTTCAAGAATTCTCTCTGTGTGAGCCTTTACTGTGACATGAGATTTCGTTTACATTATCTACATGGAGTATGTATGAGTACACATGATTATGAGTAAATATAGTGAAATATAAACATATCAAATGCAGATGAACACGAAATCAAGAAAATCACATTAAAATCTCATGGTAAACCAAGGTTTGAGTTTTACAACTTCAAGTACAACAATTTCATTACAAAAAGAGCAGGATGAAGACATTAAACACAAAACAGACACATTAAAATACAGAATCAGGTATTTAAATTGCCACCTGGGCAGAAATGTTACTGGGTGTTAACAGGTGAGAACAGTCCTGTGACTCACCATTCATTCTGACAATGGAGCAGCAGGAGGTGAAACTCTGGACAGAAACTGCAGACAATGGAGCAGCAGGAGGTGAGACTGCAGACAAGGTGAAAAAGAGAGTGAATGAGACAGGAGCAGGTAAAGGTTTATTCCATAGTGAAAAGAAAAGAGACACAATGTTTTGGCTTTGGTGCCTCCTTCATGTATGAGGGACAGCTGATAAATCAAACAAAAGAACAAAAGACGGGAGTGGAGAGGAGACGAGCAGGAGAGAAAGAGCTTCAGCACTCAGGTGGTGTGAAGTCAATGAGACGGAGCTGGAGAGCTGTTCTCACACTGACAATACCAGCTAACAGCTCTGACCTCTCAGTCACTCTGCTCCTCTGGATAACTGAGACAATGAGTTTACAAGTGCTCTTTCTGTCAGAATGCTGCTGGTTTGTCAGAGAGCTGCAAAATGTTAAATGTGGACAAAAAATGCTTCATTCAAATCACAGTCTTTTAGGGACTTTTTTTTCTTATTCTATCAACATTGCAGTCTTTTTTCTGAAAAATGAAACAAAGGATTACTATAAATTATAGAAATCATAAATTATAATAAAACCAACCTTTATTATGAATAGAGATATAAAACTATCTATTGTAATCAGAAATATAATTTGTCTAACTAATTACATGCCATAAAGCCCATAGAACTAATGGATGCACAGAACATGTAGAATGGTGTACTTAGATTATCAGAAGGCTTTTGACCTACTTTCCATTTCACATTTTCTGTTTAAAAAATGATTTTCAATACCTGATCTCTTGGATGTCTTGGAGATATCAAACCAATTGGCAACAGGAATTGTTCACATTACCGTCTATTAGCAGACATTGTTTAGATATGAATCCATTACATTAAAAGTTTGATCCCGTTATTTCAATACACGTTTAAGTACTGTTATTTATTTCAATACAGGCGAAGGATCTGGAAATATATGAAAATACAACATATATATATTTGTATGTGTATATATATATAGATGTGTATATTTTATGTACATATATTTGTAAACAATGCTACATTATTTTTCATTGTATATTCAACAAGATACAACATACTGAAAGTCCTTCACGTGAAGTGCATAGCAACAATCACTAAGGAAGTGCGTCATGTGGCAGGATGTAGGAGGAGTGATCGCTCAGTTCCTGTTCCTGCTTCAAGTATGAATTCAAACCCTTGCAATCATATAGACCCGTAGGTGCGTAGGAGTCTTAGTGTTTGTCATTTCAGTATCCGCATAGCACTCTCTCTGTATTTGTGATCAACTTTGGTTAAATATGACAATTTTACTGTTCAATCTGGAAACTGAGCTTCACGTTTTCATGGAGGTTTTGCTCAAATCGATCGTGTATGAAGTTTCACGAGTGTTTCGAAGCAGGATGTCTGACTCTGAGGATGAGATTGAAAACAAACTCCACAGCATCTCCCAGATACTGGTAAGACGGGCCGTGTTTAAAATCACACAGTGTGTGGAGGAGAGTGTTGGGAGTGAAATGGCGCAGCTGAAGAAGGAAAACGAGAGCCTGAAGTGGAGATTGCAGCTGTGGGAGAAGGAGTCGGGAGCAGGAGGAGATCAGGGTACCCAGACGCTTCCCTGTGAAGTCCCTGCAGGAATAAAGGAAGAAATGGACACGAAACTGCAGCTCTCAGGTCAGTGGGGTGACTTGTATGTAGTCAGGGTGTGTGTGAGTTTAAAAACAGTGTCTTTAACTTCCTCACTGGTGAGAATATAGTGCAGAGACGCAGAGTGAAGTGGGAAAGACTTGCGTGATGTAACAACGGGATTCTTAACTGGAAACTGAACTGTTTTGTCCGGTTACAGTGTTTCACTGAATCAGATAATAATACAACGTAATTAAGAAAGAAGACTTATGTGTATATATATATATTGTTTTTACGTTTTATTGGTTTATATTATTATATGTATGCTAATGATTGTGTATACAAAATAATTTTAATTGGTTTAAGTATTGCAGTCCTCCAGGGCCTGTGTCTGTATTAACTAATCTCAATGCAGTCTTAATGTACTGTAGTGTCCAGTCAGTGTGTGTAATTAACCTCCCTCTCTCTCAGTGCAGTGTTAATGTACTGGAGTGTCCAGTCAGTGTGTTTGGATCAACCCCTCTCTTTCTTTCAGTGCACTGTTAGTGTAAATGTAATGTACTTGTGATATTATTACAGTAGACTTACTTTTTCATGGTAGTTAGGTTTCTAACATAGCTTGTATTTATAAAATCGCCTATAATCAGAACACCCCTTTATACCCACTTATTCCCCTCTGCTTAAACAACCCAAATCGATTGGGAGTGTACTAGTACATGCATGTATGTAGTTTAACGTATAATAAAAAGTGTGATACAGCTTAACTTCTCTTGACTTGCCTTTCCTCTTTGTACTTGTCATATCGATGGTGATGCTGCATGATAACTAGTGACTAGTTCCCAAAGAGGAACTCAGCTGCATGGTGTATAAGAGTTGAATTTTTTATGTTTCCCACATTCTTTACATTTTTATTTACAGTATTTGAATTTTTTTGTTCACCACTAAATGGCTATACATGAATTTGTGTAAAAATGTTATGTAAAGTACTTGTCTGCTGTATTTTTAATCCCTTTTCACGTTATCTGTGTTAAAAGAGATTAAATGTGTTTGAATCTTTGATGTATATCAAGTTTGGAAAATGAGTTTTTAAAACTTAAATTACATGCTACTAAATAATATCTTTGCTATCTCAAGTTTAAAATGTAAGCTACTTTTTCCGTGGATAGTACTTCCTTTTGAGCGCTACTCTAAGCTCGTATTAAAGTTCAGGGCTAAATACTAGATCACATGGCCTCAGCTATCATTATTATGCTGATTATACTCAAATATACATCCATACCAAACCTGACACTGATGTAGCTGTCTCTTTTCTATCTAATTACATCTCTGACATAAAAACTAGGATGACTGAAAATTTCCTTTATCTAAACTGTGACAAGACTGAAGTCATGCTTATTGGAACCCCCCCATCAACTTTGTAAAGCCAGTCCTGTAACCCTATCTGTAGATGGTTCTGTACTTGAGCTTCAGTCTAAATTGGAAAAACTTGGGGATGATATTTGACTCAGGCTTGACATTTGACCAACATGTGCAACATATTGTCAAAACAAACTTCTTTCTTTCGCCTCAGAAATATTGCTCAACTACACCCTATATTATCGTTAACTGGCTGAAAAGTTTTTTCTTCTTCCAAATCGACCACTATAACGCTCTGCTCTCTGGGGTTTCTAAATCCACATTGAACAAACTCCAGTAAATTTGGCAGCCAGAATCCTGACCAGGTCTAGTACAAGTGTTCACATTACTCATTATGTGAGTCTAGTACAAGTGTTCACATTACTCCTATCCTGGAGTCCTTGCACTGGCTTCCTGTTAAGTTTCGTGTCAACTTAAAATTCCTCCTGCTCACCTATAAGGCTCTGCTTGGCTTGGCACCTCAGTACCTGTCTGAGTTATTATCGCTCTACTCCCCACCTCACAGCCATCTCTCTTCTGTTTCTGGTCTCCTATCTTTCCCCCAGTCCGTCTACACTCTATGAATGAAAGGCCCTTCTGTTATGCCCTAAACTCTGGAACTCTATCCCCAAGGATATCAGAGAGTCACCTTCTCTAAACTCCTTTAAATCCAGACTCAAAACTTTCTTCTTTAGAAGAGCCTTTATTTACCTGTTCTTTACCCATCTGCTCCTACTGTATTTTGTACCACAATCTGCTGTCTCCTCAAACAGTGTATTCCCATCATGCTTATATTGTGGTTTTTTTGTTGTTGTTGTTGGCATTATGTAGAGCACTTTGAGAAGTTATTATTATTATTATTATTATTATTATTATTATTATTATTATTATTATAAAGGTCTTGTTTTCTTGTCCTGTGTTTACAGGCTCAGAGGCCAGTGCTCTCCCTGATGCTGGGGAAAGGGCTCCTCTTGAACAGCAGCACAGTGAGGAGGAGTGGGGCTCCAATCTGATGCAGGAGACAGAGCTCACTGTTGCAGAAGGGAAAGAGACACTCAGTGAGCAGCACACAGAGAGCAGACAGAGTGTCGAGGATCTGGACTCTGTGCCCATGATGAAGATAGAACCTGAGTGTGAGACACCTGGACTCTTAATATTAACGGAGAAGATTAATCATCTGGATACCAAGAATATTGCAGAACATTGTAATGAACTTTACTGCATCACTGTACATGAACTCAAAGAAGAACTGAGTAAGTTTAATGTTACAGAGCAGGACATGGAGCCCCAGTTGATTCACACTGCTGACCAGCACACTGAAGGACACGATGGAGAAAACAAATCTCAGTTTCAGCACACAGAGCAAGACCATTCCATGGAGCATTTGCAGAATAAGAGACCACAGCACGATCAGAGGATGAGGAAGAATCACTCAAGGCCTTGCTCAGAAGGAGTGGACAAACTGCCATTATGGCACAGGGAGGAGCAGCGTTTCTGTCAGTCTAGCAAATCAAAACCCGACCAGCACCTTCAAACAGGAGAGAGACCTTTCAGCTGCAGTCAGTGTGGGAAGAGTTTTAGTCACTCATACCTCTTAAAAAGACACCAGCACATTCACACAGGAGAGAGACCATTCAGCTGCAGTCAGTGTGGGAAGAGTTTTAGTCATTTGCACCTCTTAAAACGACATCAGCACATTCACACAGGAGAGAGACCATTCAGCTGCAGTCACTGTGGGAAGAGTTTTAGTCAGTCAAGTACCTTAAAAACCCACCAGCGCATTCACACAGGAGAGAGACCATTCAGCTGCAGTCAGTGTGGTAGGAGTTTTAGTCAGTCAGGTCACTTAAAAACACATCAGCGTATTCATGCAGGAGAGAGACCATTCAGCTGCAGTCAGTGTGGTAGGAGTTTTAGTCAGTCAGGTCACTTAAAAACACACCAGCATATTCACACAGGAGAGAGACCATTCAGCTGCAGTCAGAGTGGGAAGAGTTTTAATGACTGAATCACCTGAAGAGCTCACCAGCGCATAAAATAAGATCCCTTTATTGGCCATATACAATTTCTTGTATTAGGTATTTGTCTTTTCACAACATGCTCACCATGAGGCCTGCAGATAGGGAGAGAAGCTTGGTGTCAGAGCACAGGATCAGCTCTTTGTACAGCATGCCTGGAGCAATCAGGATTAAGGGCTTTGTTCAGGGGTCCAACAGAGTAGTCTTCCTCTGTCAATTGAGGAATTTGAACTGGCAGTCTTCCACCCACAGACATAGATCCTTAACCACAGAGCCACCAGACTACCCTTAATTTCACAGGAGGGATACCTTTCAGCTGCAGTCAGTGTGGAAAGGGTTTTAGTGATTCAAATACCTTAAAAGCCAACCAGCATACTCACACAGGAGACCTTCAGAATCCACCAATGCAGTCACACAGGAGCGAGTTAGTTCATTAAGCTACAGTTAGTATGGGAAAACACACCAATTTAGTCACCAGTTTTCCACTGAAATCACTATTCGTTGAAGTAGGTAGCTGCGTTAGCATGTGACATTCGTTAAAGCTTCCACAGCTGACACATTGTGTTTTTTTTCTTCACTTTTCAGCATAGAATAAACCTTTACTTGTTCCTAAAATGTCTATTTGTTATAGTCTCTTTGTAGTCACCAACTTTTGATTTAGTCTAGTCAACTAAATTTTGACTGTTATTACCCTTACTTATGGTTGATTAGAACAGAATTAGTTTTAATCATGCCATTGACTTTATGTGTATAATAAAATGTATAAAGTTTTTAGTTTTATTCAGTTTTAAAATGAATTAAGTCTAAATTGATTTCTTTATTTCTGTTTGGTCTTGGAATGTTAAGTTTAGTCCTGTTTAATTTCCAATTAAGACTGTTCTCATTGGATAGGCTTGTAATTGTGTGACAGCTTTTAACTTACATTTTACATTTTGAGCAAGAAATGTGTATAAAACAGATTAGGTTCCTTAACTGTAACTCTTAAGAAAAAAAGTCCCACATCTGATTAAAATCTACCAAAAAGCTCAAAGTCTTTGTTGCACAATCTACATTTTATTTACCCCCAGAGAGAATAAATATCAAATACAAGAAATATGTATGCAATAATGGATAAATAATGAGGAAACAGAGATATTATATGAATCTCTCTTAATAAGAAAATCTATTTTGGCACCATTACTAATCCATATTTTTATGTTTTTTAACAGTTTTTTTTCAATGCAATTTTTTTTAAACCAGACAGGACCCGCAATATATATACACTTTAACAGCCACTAAATGCAATTAAACATTATTAAACATTATTTTCTCATGACCTCGTACGAATATGATTTGCAGTTCCTGCATAGCCAGACCTTTTGGTCATCCCTACCTTAGTGAGCATCTTTGCTTTTCTCTCAAATACAACATTCACTCCACAAAGAAGATAGATTATAAAAGTTCATAGGAGTGAAGTGATTCCTCCTGGTTTCTCGTACAAATATATCTTGACCACCACAGAACAGATACCCATGTAGCTGATTCAAGATTCAACGCCTCACATCTTCGGCACATTCTTTGTTCTTTGGAGATTGTTATGATCAATAATGAACTTGTTTGGGGAAAAAAAATAATCAGATACATTGGTAGATGTTCTAAAAGCATTTAGGAGTTTTTGAAATAGCCATCAGAAAATGACAGAAAAGGAAAATTATGTACGCTTTCTCACACTGCATGAAAGATTGAAATCTGATGGGAGAAAAGCTAACAGTCTCCTTGTCGGGAAATGGAACCCCGGTCTCCCATGAGATATATGGGGATGGTCACAACTATATGAACAAGGGGTGCTTGCATGCTGCTAGAAGCCATTTCCTCTTATGGCTATTATTATTTTTTCGGGTTTCGGCTTTTATTTTCATTTTTTCCAGATTACTACAAGAAAACGGGTTTCCATCCGTACCATTCTCACTCCTCCTCTTCTATTGTCACAGCTCCTCCTCGTGCACTACCAACACCTATGGAGATGGTTCTTTCAGTTTTACTAATTAGGTTTTCAAAGGCTGGAAGTTAGAAGAGCGGAGGTTGTGAGGTGGGAGGAGGGCAATAATAGCTCAAACTGGTACTGAGGTGCCAAGCCATGCAGAGCCTTATAGCTGAGCATGAGAATTTTGAAGTCAACATGAAGCAAGAGCAAGGACTACAGGACAGGAGTAATGCAATTACTTGCTTGACCAGGTCTGGTGCTAATTCCTCCCTTGTGTCCTCGGGTTCATTTTCGATTGTTGACTCTGAAGAAGTCCTCTATTTGACTTGATCAACGCCAATCCCTAGAGGATTTCAAAAGGTTGAATCAAAATGACACGGGATGTTGGTGGGACTTGAACCCACAATTTGTAAATTGTAGAATTGTAGAAACATTTTATCATTCCGTACTTTCCTCTGCAGTCAGGCCAGTTCCACTTGAACTACGCTCAAAAATGGAGATTGATTTGAAAACACGAGAGTAAAGGGACACTGCACATCTGCACATCACGTCCGAGTTTAAGGACAGTAACATCAGAGATTGGAAGCTAGGGAGTTTCAGGTCTGTTTTTTATTATAGGATCAACAAAGTCTGAATACCTTTGCAAGAAGTATTTCAGAATCCCAGTCAAATCCAGTACGATTGCTGCACAGATCTGCATTCTACAATTAGAATACTGCGTATCTCCTTCTTAAGAATCACTTCTTTTGTTATCGCTGCCTCCAGGCGATGTAAACCAGATTCAGAAAAAAATAATTTGAACAACAATAATAATCACATTTGAGCGTGTTTTACTCCTCCTCTTCTTGCAATTTGTACTCAAAGGTTTATAGTTTTTTGTTCTGAATTTTAAAAACATTTTAGCCTTGATTGGAAGCTGTTCACTTGAAGGTGCGGTGGTCAAGTGGTAAGGCGTTGATCTCATAAACTGAAGTTGATGGGTTCAAACCCTCTCCGTGCCTGTTTTGTTTACCAAGACTTTACTTAATCTATATTGTCAATTGTCTTGCAATGTAGAAATCTCTGTAATAAGAAGAAAAGAACTATCAGTAGTTGTTAATAATCCTTCGACAAAGTAGTGGGCGCATTCAATACACCAGCCTCCACTGTTTGTCAGGATGGCTGAGTGGTCTTAGGTGCCAGACTCAAGGACTCAATCGTGTAGTGACAGTTTTATGTTATTCACAACACGGATTTCCCTTCATGTTTATTAAGATGTGTAATTTGTATGTTGGTTGTATGAGAACAGTTTCTTCAAAAGTCCCACCAATTAACAGTGGAGAGCTAGCCAACGTACATCTTCATGAAAACTCTCTTTAAGGTGATTACAAGTGTCTTGAACAAATCTGTTCATATTTTTAAAATAGTTTAGCTCAAGATGCAACGGGAGTATAAATGAATTCTCCCACCCTCCAATCCAAGATAAAACTCTATGTGTGAATCTTATTTTACTTGAAGTAGATGATGATGGTCATTATTGGAAATTGCCCATTGCTATCGACACAGGTACTCAGTTGTTATGTGCTGTAATTCGATAAATGCAAAGCATTTGTATTCCCTCCAATTATCAATAAGGTCAATAATGTTTTAAGCATTACATGCCCTTTTTTCCCTAGATGATGTTCATGTTGGATCAGTGAGAAAGGCATGCCTGGTTGTGCTTCAACCAGCACCTTACTATCATTTTAGTCCCCACCTGACTGCACTAAGCAATTGTACCACAGAGACTCCAACAGGTCAGTTTTCTCCATTTACAGTTTTTGGGGAAAAAAATAATCTGCATTAAGATTGTATTTCAAATTTCACAAAATTGTAATTATTTCTTGAAAAATGCTGTTTCAGAAAGAAACTGAGTAGACGTGAATTGCCCAGTCAGTAGAATATCGAACTTTTCATCTTAGGGTCCCTATTCAGGGGGCTGATTTTCTTGCAACTACTTATTCCATGCTGAAACAAAAACGAGAAACAATGTTTCAGCAGTGGAGTCTTCTTTGGGTGTGATACAGAATAAACCTTTACTTGTTTCTTTCAAATTAATTTAAACCTCCTCTCCAGCACCTAAACTCGTCAGTTGCTTTCAGTAGCTAAAGACACAGACCACACTGCTCCAGGTGAGGTTTGAATTCACAACCTCAGCATAACTCTGCTGTGTACTGCTGTATAAGTACCACATGCTGATCGATTGCGCCACTGAAGCTGTATAACTCCCTCTCCTCATACAGACTGCAGCTGCAGAAACACATGGTGAAAACATGGTTTCGATTGTGGATCCATCGCCACATGGGGGAAAGGGACAGTAAAATAGCAAGGAAAATACAAGAGAAGAACTGAAAGAATTGTGCTCACGGCAAAGTAGGAAGGAAAGAGGTGCCAGGATACATAAAACAGCTCAGCGTATAATTTGTAACGATGATATATATTTTTTTAACTAAGCAGCCTTAATGGCAACACAATGTTAGGAGTTCGGCTTTTCTTATTCTGCAGAACCAGCGGTATTGGAATATACTGATCCGCATAAGAAGCGCTTTCGGTTTCTGATCGATTTTATTGAGCACTGCTCTAAACTTTACATTTGCTCGTGCTAGTTTTCCCCATGAAAAAAAAGACATTTCTCTAATTACATGATTTCACTTTTTTTCTTATCAACGAGGAGAAATAAATAAAATATATAATTCATTATAAGAACCACAGGCAAGATGGCTGGTGATCTAAGGCGTTTAGGTTGCAGTTCACCCTGGAGATGTTTGTTCAAATCTCACTTCTAATAAAGAGGTCTTTCTCGTTAGAGTAGAAACGATAGAAGCCTTAAGTGGGAAAAAAAATCACAACATCTCGCATTTCACGTGTTTAATGTTAATTGTTTCAGTGGTTGCCTCGGTGATTGATGGCTCTTTTCCCTTGCAGGGTGACGGCAAACTTCTTCAGAGAGGGAGTCTCTGAATCAACAGAAACAGACTTCAAACTGAAATTTATTACTTCTTGAGTAAATTGATTACATCTCATTTATGACAGTCTTTAAAAAGCTGAGAGAAGGCTAAAACGTCAGTAGTATAGAGCGACACCTTTCATCAAACTTTTTCTCAGGCTGTACATGCATTACCTGTAATACAGCTACGAATAAAGATATTCATTAAAGTCAATAATAAATAATACTATTATTCATAAAGGCGTGCATTCATAAGATTCACCGTGAATAGTTGTGGTGTCTGGAAAGCAACTGTAGTTAAATATAGAAAAAAAGAGTTTTAGTTTTTGAGGTAATTTCAGGTAGAATGTAAGAACTAAAGTAAACTAGTCCCACAGTATAGCGTAGGGTCCTATCAATAGAAAAAAAATTGTAACCCGAAAACTACCACAAAACGAGAAGTCTTCCAGGAACCTAGGTAAATCCCTGTAGTGCTCTAACAACTATAAAAACAAACGAAAGAAATGTAGTGTGCTCTCACGAGGCACCAGTTCTGTAGGGGTTTGGGCATTTACTGGGACAATTATTAATTGTAGCAGTAAATCACAAAATTGATTCTTTTGATGGCTTTAGAATCCAACCATGCGATATAACTCAAACAACGCACACACACAGGTACTAATACACGAGGATACATTTATTAATACATAAAATATGCATATAAACCTAACAGATCTTATCGTGAGGGTTATCAGAATACAAAAGATATATATTCATTCAGTTACGAAGAGTTACCTATATCAAGAGGACATACGTTCAGTATATCATTCATTTAGACCATTTCGTAAATGAACTTGGTCACAACTTCTACACTAGATACTCAAAACAAGTACATAACTCTTAGGAATTAAATTGATATCAACTGGTTGGGATAACAATTGAATTCTCGAGCAGTAATGCAGTAAGTTGAATACTCATCCAATCTCTGGGCACAAAGAAGCAGTTGCAGGCTTGTTGCTGTCCAATCCGCGGTCCTCTTCCTGACCTGCTGGGACCCACAGTCATCTTTTCTCCTGTGCACAAACTCTTGCTAGTTTCAGCCAAAACTAACTAGCGGGTCAGTGAGCATCAGCAGCGCACCGTCGCAAGCTGCACAGCACAGCCTGGCACGGAGCCAGAGAGCGCGGATTGGACAGCAACAAGCCTGCAACTATTTCTTTGTGCCTGCAGGAGATCTGAATCCCCAAAGATTGGATGAGTATTCAACTTCACTGCATTACTGTGTGTTCACCCAGACACAGCCGCTGGGAGGTCTGTCCGTCTCACCCCTGGCCCTCCTGCTGCTGGGGGCTCTGCTCTTCGTGGTGCTGGCCCTGTTAGTGGTGTCCTGGTGCTGCCTGAGGGAGAAGGAGGCAGGAGATGAACAGGGATGACAAGTTGTGCTGTTGGGCTCATACAGGCTTTAACACATTAAAGTCCCTGAGTTTCCCATCAGGAGGTGTTAGGTCCTCAGGGTTAACCCATCTCAACAAAGAATTGTAAAGGATGCTACATCAACACTGTCAGAAAATCACTGAGAGATGAGAGAAGACACTACAGCTACACTGGGAATCTGAAGAGACTAATCTTCACACTGAGAGAGGAAAGGAGACATTACAGCTATACTGAGAATCTGAAAAGACACTGATATTCACACTGAGAGAGGAGAGGAGACACTACAGCTACACTGGGAATTTGAAGAGACAGAAAGACGGGAGTTATCAATGACAAGAAGGATTTCTGTTCACCTGTAGCTGTTGTTGGACTGGCTGTTGTCTCTGAAAGACCTGTGAAAGAGATACGAGAACTGTCAATATTTTGCCTTTGGTTTTACAGCAAGTTGAATCTACAGTGGAGCTGATAAAAAATATATTTATTTCTTGAGGTAAAACGTAAGATTGCAGAGATGAAAGAAGTCAGGTTCTGAATTGAAGAGTAGTGTTGTTCACACACACAGAGCTACACAACATCCTAGTTTTATGACTGATGATCCTAGCTGGTTCAATTAGATATTAAACAGTTATAGAATATGTGTAACTTCAGTGTATCTTCTCCATCAATCTGCTACCTTGTTCACCTACAGTGCTAAGACTCCCCTCACCTGTACAGGTAACCCCTGCATCCTCCTTGTGCCGACAGTCACTCTGATTCAGTCCAGAGTGACAGCAGTCCCACAGGTGAAGTTCACCTCGTCCAGCCAGATGGCGCCACTCCCTGGTCCGAATGAGGCCTCTATTGCTGCACTCACTGCATCCCCACAGCCCAGCTGTCTGCAGACCACCTGGGCATCCTGCAGGTCCCAGGAGTCGTCACAGATTGTCCCCCTGGAGCCCTCATACTGCAGCTCCACCCGGCCAGAGCAGTTAGTGCCTCCAACCAGGCGCAGAGCCAGCGGGACTGAAAGAGAACAGTGAGGTTACTGAGCATCCTCAGCTCTGTGACTCTAGAAGAGAGCAGAGAAGTTACTGAGTGACTGTAGTAGAGATCAGTGAGGTATTGAGTGGCTCTAGAAGAGAGCTGTATGGTTACTGTTCCTCAGTTCAGGGCTGCAGTTCTCTGATTGTTTTACACACTGAACTCACCTGGGCAGTACAGCTGAGGCTGCTCTTCCTGAGGGGCTGGAGTGCTTCTGTCAGCTTCTTTTCTAGGACCTTCAAAGATTAATGATCATATACAAAATCAAACTCACAGAAAATAGTGAAGAACAACAATAGTATTTCCTTTATTTTTATACTTGTTTGGATATACATTGCTAAGAATTCTGTTGAAAGCTCATGACGAGACAATCACTGTAGAGCTGCTCAAGAGGAAGAGAGCATCACTCTTCACTCTGTACCTGAGCAGGTGATCTCAGCCACTTCCCGGTCTTCACAATCATTCTGACCCCAGGCGGGGGAGGGACACCGCCACAGGGTGGAGTCGTGTTTGCGACAGGAGACAAAGTCCAGCCATTTGGGATCCGGGCTCAGCCTGGAGTTTGTCTCTCTGACGGTGCCCTTGTCTCCACGGCCCAGCTGTTTACAGATCACTGCAGCTGTGGAGTCAGTCATGCCATTCTGACACACACTGCCCCAGGTGCCGTTATAGTAAACCTCTGCTTGTCCTGAACAGCCTGCAGACAGTCTCAGTAGAGTGTGATCTGCCAAGACATCAGGGAAAGTCAAAGGAAACAAATCCTGAGTTTCATTCTGAACTGGTAAGAAACAACAGGCAAACAATGTGACCAATAAACAGTCCCAGTTGCTGTGTACTTCCAGTAATTCAGGATTCATGCAATGACAGCTGTACAATCACACAGCTGACATAAAGGTGACAGACATATGTATTCATGTTGATTTCAGCACCTCAACAGCACACATGGAGCCCTATCTGAGATGAGAAACGATGTGGAACAATTAAGTGACTGTAAGCTTAATTAAATGTTGCAAAACATCAAGTCAGGGTGACTGAGTCAGCGCTGTGAAGGGAGAACTTGCAGATTGGCTTCACATTCAACACAAAGAGAAGAAAACTCCTGGATCAAATAAAGATTAAACATTTGAGGATAAAAGACCACAGGTCACATTGATGGGGAAGTTTACAGATTGAGTCCTAGACATCATAGAGGACAGAAATTATGAGCTGTCCACACAACATATTCAAGTTGCTGGTGGAGGGGAGTTTCTGAAGCTGGCAGCTTCAGTGCCAGAATTTCTTTATCTGTTTACTGCAAAACAATGTGAGTGAGTGGTGACAAATGTGTCTGAAATACAGATGTTCGTTTTAAAATCCTGAATCCAGCTTGTTAAAACAATCAAGACACTAACAATGTGGGATTAAAGAATCTGGATCCTTGTAACTGTAGAATAATTGTAGTTAGCTCCCCTACCTGAACACAGGATTCTCACGTCCTCCTTGTGTCCACAGTCGTGCTGTCCCCACCATGCTGAGGGACACTCCCCCAGGGACAACTCATTCCCCAGACAGCCCACCTCGTCCAGCCAGATGGGTCCAGTCCCGTGGCTCAAGGAGGCTGGCACTGGGGCACTGAGGGCCGCCCCACACTGGAGCTGCCTGCACACCACCTGAGAGTCTGCCAGGTCCCAGGAGTCATCGCAGACTGTCCCCCAGGAGCCACTGTGATAAACCTCCAGCCTCCCTGCACAGTCGCCTCCTGCTCCAACCAGCCTGATGGACAGCTGGCCTAGGAGCAGAGAATTAGAGGTCAGAGGTCAGAAGTCAGTGCAGTACTAAGATATCACAATGATGACCTCTAGGTAGAGACGGTCTACTGTTAGAAGTTGAACATCACCTCTTGCCACTGGGGACTGCAGATACAGTACAAGCACAAGCACAGCAGATACAGTACAAAGGAACAAGTGGAGCCTTCTTCAGGTGTCTGGTAAGGTAAGGTGTCTGGTAAGACAAGGTATGTTACCTGGTAAGATACCAGGTACCTTACCTGGTAAGGTAAGGCTCCATGGCCGAAACGTTGTGTTTTCTTTCTTCTTTTTTTTCAGCATGAAATAAACCTTTTACTTGTTCCTTTGCAGCCTACGCATGCTGACGGAGCTACCCACCTGAACAGATACAGTACAAGTACAGTGTTTCTTGATTTTTGATTAATTTAATATATCCAATACTTGTAACAGACTCCGTGCTGATCATCAGCACTATACCACATGTGTTACTGTTGTGATCCACTGTTGGGCACAGAGACAATAGCTTCACATGTTTTGCTGTAGATCCCAAAGACCCAGACTGTGTGTGTGAGACACAGAGCAAACTGCACACACACACCTGCTGCCTTGCAGCTTAGTCTAGGATAGAACTGAGCAACAGAGATGTCAACACACTGAGAGCCCTGTAGATACAGAACAAGAGCCAGTTCATACCTGGTGTTAGTGAGGAAGGAACTGTTGAAGACGGGAAACCTGTCAAACACACAGAGAGAAATCAGAGTGTGAGCTGTGTGTCAGATGAGCAATTTAATACCAGTAATAAAACTACAATTAAAACAGCACTAATGTGATAAAGACAGTCCTCATTCTCTCCTTACCTGCTCCAGGTGAAATTCTGTTGATTTTTGAGGCTGTAAAAGAGATGGAATTTCAGCTGTGTGAGGGGATAAGCTGTAACATCTGTAAACCTTGATTTTCTGACTCTTTTTCTTCAGCCTCCTGTTTAATTGGGCTCTAATTATTATATTTAATATAATTATTATATTAATTATATAACATCATTTAAGGAATATATTTTTTCTCATTTCTGTCCACAGGAGTGATGTTTCACCAGCGGAGTGTCAGCTATGTGTGGGGCTAAGAAACACAATTTATAAATCTTCACTATCTGACTCTTGCTTTTTCTTCAGCCTCTTGGTGAATTAGTTGTTGGGATAAAGAACTAATTAAATGAGACAGTTGTTAGTTACTGGATACTGTATTTTAGATCATTTTATAACCATTAGTGATCTGAATATAAATATAAAACTGATTTTTAGTCCTCACTGTATTTGTGTAATGATCTGAAATAAATGCTGAAAAAAGGTGGGCTGCACATTGGTGGTGGTGAGTGGAGTGTCCAGAAAAACGCTATATGAGTGTAAGCAATTATTATTATTATTAGATGTACACACTACTGTAATAGTGTGCTGCTGTGTTTAAGTAGAGGGGGTGTTACTGTGTTTTAAACACCCAATTCTCACCAGAGCAGATGACTACTGCGTCCTGTCCATGAGAGCACCCTGCTCTCCCCCATGAAGACACAGCACAGTGTGAGAGACGGCTCTCATTGCCCCGGCACTCAAACACATCAGCCCATACTGGTCCGCTGCCCTGTCCAAACCAGGCCTGTCCTGGCGCTGCTACAGCCTCCCCACAGCCCAGCTGCTGACAGAGAACAGTAGCGTCTCTCAGGTCCCAGTAGAGATCACACACTGTTCCCCAGTCCCTGAAGAGCCACTGTAACTCCGCTCGGCCAGAGCAGGAGTCTGAGCCATTCACCAGCCTGAACTCTGTGTATCCTGCAGATAGGACAGGGGAGAGAGCAGAGACACAGCTTCACAACACAACAACAACAGCAATAACCCTCAATCACACCTTCCATTTTACTTACAATCCTGAGCTTTAAATTACTGTCCTACAAGTACCTCACTAACGTGCTACTGTTCAATCCAATTCAATCTGAAATACTTTATTCATCAGCAAGGGTGGTAATTTAAGGTATAATTAAGTTACTGTTGATCAGAAGATCAGCGTATTGAATTTTCAGTGTTAAACACCAATCCCCAGCATTGAAACAGAGCTATAGCAACACTCATCTGTTTCTCTTCTAAGCTTCAGTTTTGAGCTCCATTCAAAACAAAATGAAATGGATTATTCTCCTCTTACCAAAACACTCCAGTCCCACATCGTTCTCATGGGTGCAGCTCTGTGTCTTTGTGGAGGACTTTGGACAGAAGGACAGGTGAGATTCACTTCCCTGACACTGGAGCTCCTCTGTCCAGACCTCTCCCTCCCCCTTCCCGAAATGAGCCCCCTTCAGCACCTGTGAGGGAACCCCACAGTACAGCTCTCGACAGACAACTTCTGTGTCCTGCCAGTCGAAGTCAGAGTCACACACTGAGCCCCAGGTCTCTCCGTGCTGCACTTCCAGTCTCCCAGAGCACAGATCACTGCCTCCAACCAGTCTGACCCCTCGGTGAGCTGGAATATCAGAACAATAACAGAGATCACTGTCCCTGACCAGTCTGACCCCTCGATGAGCTGGAATATCAAAACAATAACAGAGATCACAGTCCCTGACCAGTCTGGCTCCTCAATGAGCTGGAATATCAAAACAATAACAGAGATCACAGTCCCTGACCAGTCTGACTCCTCAATGAGCTGGAATATCAAAACAATAACAGAGATCACTGTCCCTAACCAGTCTGACCCCTCGATGAGCTAGAATATCAAAACAATAACAGAGATCACTGTCCCTAAACAGTCTGACCCCTCGATGAGCTGGAATATCAGAACAATAACAGAGACCACAGTCCCTGACCAGTCTGACTCCTCAATGAGCTGGAATATCAGAACAATAACAGAGATCACAGTCCCTGACCAGTCTGACTCTTCAACGAGCTAGAATATCAAAACAATAACAGAGATCACTGTCCCTGACCAGTCTGACCCCTCAACGAGCTGGAATATCAGAACAATAACAGAGATCACGGTCCCTGACCAGTCTGACCCCTCGATGAGCTGGAATATCAGAACAATAACAGAGATCACAGTCCCTGACCAGTCTGACTCCTCAATGAGCTGGAATATCAAAACAATAACAGAGATCACTGTCCCTAACCAGTCTGACCCCTCGATGAGCTGGAATATCAGAACAATAACAGAGATCACTGTCCCTAACCAGTCTGACCCCTCAACGAGCTTGAATATCAGAACAATAACAGAGATCACAGTCCATGACCAGTCTGACCCCTCGATGAGCTGGAATATCAAAACAATAACAGATCACAGTCCCTAAACAGTCTGACTCCTCAATGAGCTGGAATATCAGAACAAAGTAACAGAGATCACTGTCCTTGACCAGTCTGACCCCTCCATGAGCTGGAATATCAAAACAATAACAGAGATCACAGTCCCTGACCAGTCTGACTCCTCAATGAGCTGGAATATCAAAACAATAACAGAGATCACTGTCCCTGACCAGTCTGACCCCTAGATGAGCTGGAATATCAGAACAAAGTAACAGAGATCACTGTCCTTGACCAGTCTGACCCCTCGATGAGCTGGAATATCAAAACAGTAACAGAGATCACAGTACCTGACCAGTCAGGTAAAGTGCCTATATATTCTTTTGTGATTTGTAAAGGGGTGAGCATGTGGAGACAGGACAAGTTTGTGATTCCTGTCAAATCCATGGAGAATGATCAGCCATCCTCAGTCACCTGTAAGGTGAGATTTAAAAGCAGGAAGCAGTTCACCCAGAGGAGATGGGAGCAGACGAACGGACTGATCACTTTTAAGAGAGATTTTAAAGAGCAACAGAGCTGGTGAGCGGCTTAACTGCCTGTTGTATTACTTCAGGTGAAGATTCTCATTCAGAAGTTTAGCTTCTACATTTTTGGTTATGTTCTTGGGTTGTTTTTATTGTTCTGTAAATAACGAAACACTACTTTGGAAATGAAGGCTGTATTTGTGTTTATCCAAAGAGCTGTTTGACACTGATTTACAAAGTGTTTTTATTTTCTGAAAGCTCAACACAAGCTCCCCTGGAAGACATGGAACAGAGGGAGAGGGACATTTTTCCCTACAGAAACAGAGTTTTATATCAGATTGTTTAGTTATTTTCTAAGAATGTGAATGTATTGAAGTGGAAATCTAATAAGTAAATTGATTCTTAAAAATGTAGAGAGCTTTGAAAAAAATATATTGGTGCTTTTAGATAATATATTTCAAGGATGTAACTGCTGTGCTACAGTACGTGCAGAATTTTAGAAAACAGTTTGTCAACAAAGTACACTGTTTAGGTTAGTTTAGAAGACAATGTACCAAAACAATATATGCTGTCTGGGTCATTAGAATTAGCTGAAAGTAACTGATAAGCTTTGAATAACAAATCTAGTTTTTCTTCTCTCGCTCTATGATGTAATCTGTTTTCTCTTAGAGAAAGGGGAAGTTTTAGAAGGGACCAAGTGCTGAACTTTTTTACAGTGCAACGTCTTATAAAAACCCTGTACTGCTTGTAACAAATTGAGTCTCTGGTTGCACTTTGCGAAGTGGCAGCAGGGCTCCCAATATTGCAATATTGAAATAAAGACCTTACTCAGGTGAGAACTCTCTCTTGTGGCTTCCTTGATAGTTATATTTCCATGACAGTATTCATATATATTTAAAAAAGGTTACATATGTACACTGAGAACTGAGGGCCCCTTTGCTAAAGGATTGTGGGAATATGGAACAAGTTACCCAGATATCCCAGCTTTCTTGAAGAAACAGTAGATGAGATCCTTGGATCAATACTGACTACCAAATGAACCAGGAAGCTGAGAAATCTCCTTTCCTTTGTAATAGGTCTTTTGAGAATACATATCAGTCATATTGCTTTTATTCTATAGTTTTTAGATATTGTTGTAACTAATTTGTTTCACTCAATCTCACAGAATGCGATCGTTGTTCTAATGTTTGTAAATATGTCAGAGAAGAGCAACTGATGTTCAATGTCAATGCTGTAAATCTTTGATCAATACAGCTCTTTGAATCTGAATTTAAATAGAGAAAAGGGAGAAGTGAGAGAGACTCAGCAGAACTGTGAGTAAAAATGATGCTGGTGAATTTCAAGAAGGACCAACTGGAGTTTTCAAAATCAAGACCAAGAATACATTTGTTCACGACAGATCTAACGGTCACATACTGTACATTTACAGACTTTCCTTTGGCCTCATTATTTGTCCATAGTAAAACCTAACAGAAAGCATACAGGTGGGATTGGGGGTTTCAGACAGTTTTCAATATGTTTTCTACACACTGGAGGAAATACAATCCAGAAGGAGAAAAGGCACACAATGACAGTGAGGAGTGTTGTCTCAGCTCTCAGCAGGACAGGAGCAGTGGGAATGGGAGGATGGACAGATGGATCATGATGATGGACTCTAGATCAGTGGAGAAGTTTTAATTGTCCTCAGTGATGGAGACTGGAAAGAGTCTGTCTCCTACCTGAACACCTCACTCCAGCATCATAGGTATGAGGGTAGCCATACTGTTTCCATTCAGTGTTTCCACAGTCCCTCAGCGCAGACTCTGACCCCCTGCAGGAGATATAACCCAGCAGGACTGATCCAGACCCTGGTCCAAAGTGAGCTCCTCCTGGTGCTGAAACAGCAGATCCACAGCCCAGCTGTCTGCACACCACTGTAGCATCATTCAGATCCCAGCCATAGTGAAGTACTGTTCCCCACTCTCCACCATGATATATCTCCACTGTGCCCTCACAGGGACTGGCTCCATTCACCAGTCTCACATTACCACTGCCTGCAGAGAGAGAGAAACAAAACTTATCAAGATGTCTACAGGATATTTTTATACTAAGACATTTTAGAAGCACACCTGAAATTTTTATTTTGTTTTACCTGTTTGATTGGATGGCTAGTCCCTCCCATGGGGAAGAAGAGACAGTGGAGTGACAGGAAGTCCACCAGCACCCATCTCACTTCTCCCTCCACACACCTGTGTCCGGATCCTGTTATATATCTCTCTGTCCATATCACTGTGTGACTGCAGAGGGCTGTTCTGCTGTGGTCAGCACAGTGGTCAGTGGCTGTAATGACTGTGTTCCTGGGTTTCTGGGGGCTGTGGTCAGTACAGTGGACAGTGGCTGTAATGATTGTGCTCCGGTGTTTCTGGGAGCTGTAGTCATTAGAGTGGAAAGTAGTTGTAATGACTGTGCTCCTGTGTTTCTAGAAGCCGTGGTCAGTATAGTGGACAGTGGGTGTAATGAGTGTGTTCCTGTGTTTCTGGAGCCGTGGTCAGTATAGTGGTCAGTGGCTGTAATGACTATGGTCCTCAGTTTTTGGAAGCTGTGGTCAGTACAGTGGACAGTGGTTGTAATGATGGTGTTCCTGAGTTTCTAGAAGCTGTGGTCAGTACAGTGGACAGCAGCTGTAATGACTGTGTTCCTGTGTTTCTGGACGCTGTGGTCAGTACAGTGGACAGTGGCTGTAATGACGGTGTTCCTGTGTTTCTGGAAGCTGTTGTCAGTATAGTGGTCAGTAGCTGTAATGACTGTGTTCCTGTGTTTCTGGGGGCTGTGGTCAGTACAATGGACAGTGGCTGTGGTGCCAGAAGACTGAATCACTGAAATCTGGTGTATCTGTGTCTCAGGCCCTGCATGTACTTAACAGTGGATACTGACCGCATGTCTGTATCAAGTAAGAGATTTAAACACTAATAAGTCTTTTCAACATTCTACTTTGAAAATAAGTTATACAATCCAAAACAGAATCAATAAAATCTTTTCTTAATAGATGGATGCTTCACAACTTGTGTGGAAATATGTGAAGTGTAATGCTGCAGAAAGTTGGAAAATCTGCAGCAGGAGATATAATTGAAACCCAGGCGCGGGACTTTGAGCTCTTTCAGAGTTTGAATGATCAGGGAGTAACAGATCGAATGCAGGCTGCTGGGCTGAATGAAAAAGGTGAGCAGAAAGAAAAAATAAAGAGGGACGCCTGTCTCCCAGCTGAAATAAAGAAAAGAGAGGCTGGCGAGTCGGAGCAGAAAAGGGAAAAAATTAAAACAGAGAAAATATTTCAGGATCGAAGAGCAGGAGCAGTGAGATATGAAAATATCAGAGTAAAAATTGACTATGAGAGGAATGTGATCGCCAGGTTCAAAAGGTTTAGCTCTATGATGGAGATTCGGTGTTCTGAACAGTTTCAATTAGAGAGGTGATTAGCGTGACTGGGAGCCTGATTGAAAGACTGAAGGTTTGATTGAAAGACGTCCTGACCCAGTCTGAATATCAGGGTGAGCGCTCGAGGGAATGTTGCTGTTGACGCGAGTCAGTCCCAGCCCAGTCTGTACGTGAAGTGTTTATACTTACTGTCCAGGGCACATTTACAGTAACTAGATTTGTTCTTTTTGATTAAATATTCAATCACCTTCAGTTTGGAGTGTGAAATATTTTTTTCTATCATATACTACAATTCATTGTAATACTACTTTTTATTCATATATGATTTTTACTATGATAACATGATATATATGTGAACAATGTGTTCTAGCTTTTACCTCTCAAGATCTTAATCCATAATTCACATTGAATTATAGTTGCATTTAATAATATATTCTAAAAGCACAGTGCACAGGTTATTTTTATTAATCATTCTTTTTTAAAATTCCATGATGTAAGAAAAATGATCCCTATCATTAGTTATCTAAGACTTACAAACACCAATTCATTTAGCTGTGAAATATCAGTCAAATGCAGAATAAACATGGAACAAGAATTAAACCTTTATCACTTTAAAATGAAGGACTTCCAGGTCAAATACACATTTCTTTCAACATAATAGACACATTTCTCAAATAAAACTTCAGTCTGAACAGATCCCAGACTTTTGTTTAAAGTTGAAAAAACTAAGATTTGCCTCAGGACTGCTGTGTTGTTACTGAAACTGGACACTGTTGTCTAAAAGCACCCAGTATGGATTCAGGTCATCAAACTACAACACACTGCAATAAAAATACTTACTACCTGAACTTGACTGTTATAACAAATAAACACAACTATATGTCTTGTCCTCAATCATGTTATAATGTTAGATCCTTCTGTAATATAATTACCATAGTATCTAAAACTACTGTAATCATTCTCAAAAATAACCATGGATCAAAAATATTTTAATACATTTACCTTCAGTACTCCTATTTGTATTAGCACATTCACCTGCAATAGGGCCCGAGTTACTAATATTATTTTTTTAATCGGAGACGGGCCTTAAATATACTTTTATCTCTGATCACCTGTCTGTAATAGTTCTTTGCACTAAAATTGTCACCTTCTCTCAAAATACTCTATTTTTTAATAACACTTCCATAATGTTATAATGTTATTATTATTAATGTTACTTTAATAATACAGTAAATATAAAATGTGTCAATAGTAATAATACTGGAGTCTCAATAATACTCTAGTATTTAATAACACATCTCAGTTAAAATATTAGTCTAAAAATACTCCAGTGTTTAATAACACATCAATTAATTACTTTAATAAAACATATTAATTCATCAGAGTGCAAAATAAAATATCAGTCAGACCAATACAACACTGTTTAAAAACACTCTGATCTCTGTTAATACACTAGTCTGTTATACCCCTTAGAGAGGGCAGAATTGAGCACAATTAAATAAACAACCCCTGGTAAATATTTTGAAGACATTGTATTATTGTTAAAACATTTGTATTCCTTTTTGTTTGCAAATGGGAAAATTTCCACAAGTCCTTGCACTTGACCCAAATTACAAACAAAATTTGGTATTTTATTATTATGGTAATAGATAAGGGATTGTCAAGTTGTACAACAGTTTTGATAAGGTTGCTAAATATCTACAATATTAATAGTTATAATAATTATATGTTAGTACTTAAAAAACATTATCCTTAGTCTGTGTTGTGTGTAATAGTGTATAACTGCATATAAAACTATTAATACAGCATTAATAGAAAATAGTTTAAAAAACATATAAACTGAATTAATATTATAGATAGATGGATAATACTTTATTAATCCCGTAGGGAAATTGATGATACAATTAATCACAATTAATTATGATTAATTGTAGAGGTGAAGTTCTTGTTAATACTGCAAATTGTTTATTATGTTTCCTTATTTATAGCACCAGAATAAAATCAATTATAATTTTAAGGAATACCCATAAAGCTGAGTTTTAAATTAAACAGAAAAGCACTTCTGCATGTTGTGTTCACTACGGTGGGCAGTGGCTGTAATGACTGTAGTGGTTCCAGGATGCTGTTGTCACCATACTGGACAATGACTGTACTTACTCTGTGGCTTCCAAGTCCTTGGACCAGTGTTACTGTGTTAGTGGGACCTGTGGTCACTACAGTGGTCAGAGGCTGACCTGTGCTTCACATGTTGTGCTGAAATGTATGTGAGGCGTATATTCCCATTTTCTAGCCTTTAACTTCCAACATCTAAACTTAACACATGCTTATCTGATTAAATCATATTAAAGAACAACATTTTTCAAAAATACTAGACAGGTTTAACAAATAGACACAGATACATTTATTGTGATGTTGTCCTGAGCAACTGCTCAAAAATCTAAACTTGAGTCCTGTGATTACGAATTAATTTTTAAATATTGCATTTGTATGATAACATGTAATGAAATATTTAATTTGTATTACTCATACTTATATAATTGCATTTGATAATAATTTCAGATTTCTAATGTAGTCAAAAACAATAAAGCATTCTTATTAAAACTTCACAATTTACAAAAAAAAAACCTGTCATTGGATAACTAACCTAAAAACACAAATTAAATTATTCAGCTGTTAAATAATAGACAAATTCTGTATAAACACAAAACACAACTACCATTTTTTAATTCCTCCAGTAATGCCACAATGTCTTGTAGCTGTTAAATTATTAATGTTACACCTCAGTTTCTGATGAGACCCCAGTTAATAATAATACACCTACAATACTAAGAATTTCTATAATTTTGTAAATATTTTTCATTTTATAGCTTATAAACCAATAATGAATGTAACGTTTATCAGCCTGTGCTTTTCAATGTGAAAACAAGCAAACCTGGGCTTTATGAACCAAGTAATACATATATCAATTTTATTTTCACAGTATAAAAATACAAGAGCTAATTGTCCTATGACTAAAAATGCTTTACATTTTCAAAATGTAATTGTATGCCTTTAAAATGAAGAATTCACACTCATGACTTCCTATCATTTTTTACTTGTTTTCACAGCAACTGAATATCACACAGCCTAACGATAGAAACCTGGACTGTTTGAGTACGCCAAAGATACAGTATAACGACAGCATTAAAACTCCAGTCTTAATTCTCTAGCATAAACACTTTAGGTGGTGACGACACATTTACTGTATATCTATTAATACATCAGTCTGTAATAATTTAATATCAGTCTCAATAATAATTCACTATTTAAAAAGACGTGTATCTCTATTAATGCACCAGTCTGTAATAATACAATACTGAGGAGTCAGAATTGATCACAATAAAACAATAAACAACCCAGGGTATTTCTGAATCATCCTGTATAATATGATATTATTCTAGAAACATTTTTTATTGCTCACACTTTTTTTGTTTTCGAGTAAATGAAGACTTTTTCACGTCACAGCATATCACTCAAATTATCACTTATATATAAAGTTTATTATTACAGTAACGAGTAAGTTAAATAACTTTTTAAAGATTTAATACACTTCATGTTTTCACAAATTATCAATAGAGGGTGATAATGGCCAGCCTCTGCTCTCTCCATCTAAAACATTATTATTATATAATGTTTAGAAATCTTAAGAATATTTTAATAAAATCCAATAAAAATTAAAAGCAACTAATTATATTTAGACACACCTAATTATATTTCCTTACTTACAGACCAAGATAAAATACAGTTCTAATATTTTTTATGAATACCCACAAAGCTGAATGTAAAATTAACATTTAAAAATTGTTCAACCCACTTATTGCTCCATTTACATCAAAACTTTACTTAATTTAATTCCAGTTGTTGTCTGTCTGTCTGGACAGGAGAAGACTGGTCACTTACTGGCTGAGCTGTGCAGCACCAGGACAGCGAGAGAGAAGATGGACAGGCAGCTCTCCATTGTCATCAGGACAGAGCGCAGCTGAGACCCCTGTCTTCACTCCTGAGCCAACAGGGCAACTGAGCTGCTGCTCCGCACCCCGGACCCCCAGTAACAACACAGCCCCCCGCCCCGCCAATCACACACAGCACTGCCTTTTCAGACTGACAGCAGGAACCTCTCACACAGGCAGGACAGCCAATCAGACAGGGCCCTTTCAGTCTTCTCCAAATATATCAGAGCCACATCACTGTTTCCTCTCCTGAAGACATTCCCAGCAGTGCGGACGGGAGGAGAGACAGGAGCAGCTCTGTGTCTCACTGGAGGAAACACAGATACAGATACAGACAGCAGGGCTACAGGTGCTGCAGGGGCAGGAAGAGATCAGATATTAAACTAAAAAAAAAATTGTAGACAAGTATTATATTTTTAAATCAGTATCAAGATAATCAATTATGTATATATGGTCCTGTAATTCTTGCTGTCTGTATCAGGAAGTGTCTAGAATGTGGTCCTGTCTTTCTGTCTGTGTAAGGCAGTGTCCAGTGACTGGTGTCCTGAATATGGTCCTGTGTGCCTTGCTGTCAGTGTCAGGCAGTGTCCAATGACTGGTGTCCTGCAGTGAGTCACAGAGTTGTTGTGTCTCCAGACAGTAATGTCTTCTGGTCCTGGTCAAGGGCAGTGTGAGGAGAGCCTGTGCTCAAGGTGGCAGTAAGGTCATTCAGGTCAGCACAGGAATACGGAGACAAGGCGGACTGAATGAGAACTGGCTGTCCTGTGACTGTGATCAGAGATCAATAGTTTAAATGAAAAAGAAAGAAAAGCTCAGCAGTAATTGCCCCCTATGTACTGAGCCTGTTGGACAGCAGCTCTTCCAGTTGAGTCCCTCAGACCCTGAGTCTGTCCCTGCGCAGCTCCAGTCCACACAGATGTTCCAGCCCCTCCAGCTGTGGCCCCAGTGTCTCTCTGTGCGGAGCCGACTGCATGACTGAGACTCTCTAACAGCACAGTGGAGCTGAACTGATACTGATACACTGATACACCACCAAGCTGAAGAGAGTGAGGACACAGCTCACCTCCTCCACCTTTCTTATAGGTAGTAGTAGCAGCAGTAGGAGCATCAGTAAAATATTAGTAGTATCAGCGGCAGCAGCAATTGTGGTAGCAGGAGTAGTATTAGTAGTTATGCTGTATTTAAATCCTCCTGTTCAATATAGCAGAGTTCTGTGTTACAGCTTCACCATAATAGCTGCAGCAGCAGGAGCCGCAGAGCAGGAGTCAGTTTCAAATTTGAAAAAGCAACAAAATTATGAAAAACAAAGTTTAGTCCTTGTTAATACAACGGTGCTTTGAAGCAGAGCTTCACTGGAGCTACAGGTCAGGCTCTGCAGTGAGTCTGTGGTTTGTGCTCCTCCGAGCTCCTCCAGCACAGGAAGCCAGGCTGTACTGTGAGGCTGTGGGTGTCAGTGTGATGAGGCAGCTGAGAGCTGAGCTGTACAGAGAGACACACAGGGAGCCCAGTATTCAGAGCTCCAGTGCTGCACAGGTAGACACAGGAGAGTCCAGTGTTCAGAGCTCCAGTGCTGCACAGGGAGACACAGGAGAGTCCAGTGTTCAGAGCTCTACAGGGTGACAGGTCTTCTCCCCACACAGCTCTCTCAGTGTGTCTCTCAGGGCTGAACAGGAGGGGCTGTTCCTGTCAGAATGGAGGCTGACTCTCAGAGCTCTAGTGTCAGTATGAGGAGAAGCTCTCAGACCTGACTGCTGCCAGAGCCTCTGAGCCTGAGTGGCCATGAGCACTGAGCTCCTCAGCAGCTGAGAAAAGCCTCCTGTCTCCTGTGGTCACAATGTGGTTGAACACCTGCACTGTCTTCCTGCTCTTTCTCCTCTCTCCCCCATCCAGTCTCTCTCGCTGTGTGTGCTCTTATCTGTCCATCTCTCTCTCTCCTCTCCTCTCCCTCTGACAGTCTGTGCAGAGTATCTGAAGGGGATGAAACATTGCTTGGCAAAGGAAAAGACTTCCCAGAGGCAGAAAAAAAAATCTTTATCTCCTCTCAGTCAGATTCACAGCTCAGACACACACAGAGCTCTGAGTCCCTCAGTACTTTACCCAAACTCCTCCTTCCTGAACAGACAGAAGCTCATCTCCATCCTGACAATCCAGGACCAGAGTATATTCAGACAATCAGTGCTGCTACATGAATAATATCAGACAGAACAGCCTGGACTCAGGTCACATCTTCCCCTTTTCTCCTTCCTCACAGCCTCTTAGAGACAGAGCAAAGCTCCTGGATCTCCACTCTGTGAACTGGGCTCTTTCCATCTGCGGGTCAGCTGACTTCTCTTAGCGGCCATCTTGGTCAGGTCTAAGTCAAGTATAGTGAGCAGATCGTTCCTGAAATACCTGTCCTGGATGACCCTTCCTCTGGTCATCTTACAACACCAGTACACACTGAAAGACAACTAGCTTCCTAGATTTTTTTCTAAAATGCTAATGTAAAATAAAGCCCTGAAATCACTGATGATATCTGGGAAACTTTTGTGCCAATATTTCTTTTCATGTCTTCCTTTCATGATATCACTTGATACCTCCAATTGTTCATGCACTTTCACTTCCTGAGTGATAGCTGATGTTTTCTCTAAGATTAGTGATTTACAGTATTTGGTCTTCATGCCTGATGCCTCTAAAATAATGTCTTGGAAAATCCCCCAAATTTCCTGATGCCCTGTTTTCCTGATAGTGATTCTAGCTTTTTCATCATTTATCATTATTGTTTAGCTGGATTTTGCATACATCTTTGTGTTCCTGTTCTTCATAGAATTTTGCAATGAGTTGGAAGAAAGTTTTCTGATTGAGGTTTTAAGTTTTTAAATCAAGACAGGTTCTCTAATCACTCTCCAATCACTGTTCTGATGGTTGGAATTGGATTTTGTTTCAGTTACACACTTGAATCCTTTACTGACTCAGCAATAGGATTAATTTGAAATGACAACATGTCTGGTCGCTTTTAACACTTACTCATAAGTAATCTCAAATTCCAAACTTTGGGGTAGAAAAATAAAACTTCTAAAAATACTCCAATGAATCAACACGTTATTTAAATTAAGGCTTCAGTCATTAAGATCATTAAGAGGGTGAGGAATTGAAAACAAGCAGTTGGAAACAATTACATTTTTGAATTGTCAGAAGTCATCTGTTAATCCTCCCTCCTTTTTCCTCTCTAGGTCTTTGATCTCAGTAACTCTCAGGTCTTTTTAGTGCTCCAGCTGATTCTGAGCAATCTTGAAACAGATAGCACTCCAAGGATCAGAGCTGAATAATCAAGATGGAAAGGTGGAAGTTTTAAAATCTATCCAAACCCTTACCTTTTTGAGGCTAACTGCAGTCTCACTTTGTTGAGGATTTTGACTGATGTTAATAACATATTGGCATCTGAAAGCAGACGTTTATTTGTATATTAATAACATAAGATTAATGATATATCTTGACACCTTATAAAGATACTTTAAAAATCCTTCCTGAGGAAATTCAATACCATTGCACATATATGCAAAAAGATCTAAAATTCTATACGTCTAGGTGCTTCCATTCTCAAGCTCACAGACTGATTTGCGCAATGAAAATATGCATCTCTAAAAGTGAAAACTTGTAGAAAATAGCTCATGCTACTCAGTGCTGCAGGACATTAATAACTGCAGTTAGAAGTTTTATTGCAGGTGTCCAACAGGTTGATTTGAGCAAACTCAGTGACTCTTAGCAACTTAAAAAATCTGTTCTGTGGAAGAATAACTTACTGTGAGAAGATCTTCTGCTGCTCCTGTAATGGATCAGCTCCTCCAGGCCAATGTGAAATCCTCCCACCACACTGAAAACACTGAACAGTTTCCTCGTCACCTAGATACATTTTCAAGTTACATCTACACATCAGAAAGATCTTAACAATATTGACTTTTTTCTACAAAGACCAGACTGTTGTAACCTGCTGCTGTCTGGTACAGAAGACTGCACTATATCCTGACTTCACCCTGTTCAAAATGTTGAAACGTGTCTCTCAACTTGAATTAAAAAAAAAACAATACAGACTTTAAAGCATTTCTTCTGCTTCACAAAACACTTAAGGGTCTACCGCCCCTTTATTTAAGTGATCTGCTAAAAACAGACCAAGCAGAGCACAGCGGTTACATAGTGGACCCAAGAAATTACAAAATAACTGCTGGGGGCACTGTCTTTAGCTACAGGACCACTAAATTGTAGAACGTCCTGAAACAATCTAAGAGATAACCCTGTGCTATCAGAAGTTTTTTTTTTTATTGTTTCACTGCTGTAAAAACAAACTAAATGGTTGGATTTAGAGGATATTGGAGATGACTCGCATGTGCAGTACTTGTGAAAACATTAAAAAGTGTCCTTTGTCACAATTCACAAACCCGCCCATTATTGCAATGCGCTCTTTCACCATTTAATGTTCCCACTGCCTGGATCCCAGCGCAAGAACACAACATTGAGCATACTGCACCCACGTTGGCAGACCCAGGAAACCAGCCCTGGACCTCACAGGTTTTCCAGATTCAAGATAATCAATGTATAAAAAAAAACATTAGTGGAAGGAGGGGTGGGTGATGTCGCCACTGGGGCCTGGGACCTCCAGAGGTTTCTTGTCACCCACGGGGGAGGGCTTGTTTTCTCCTCTTTCCTGGCCACATGGTCAGGTGCCGTTTACCTGCTATAGCAATCTGTAAGGCACTCTGTGACATTTTTACAAAGGGCTCCAGAGAAAACAAAAGACTGATTGACTGATTTAAAATTACCAGCCACACCGAAATTAAATTTGTCCACTAATTCCACAACAAAAACACTGATAAAAACACGACAAGAACAGCAGACTTTAGAAAAATCAGTTGTGATCGTTGTAAGAGGACCCGGGGAAGGGTCATTTATAACCGGTATTTCCGGAACGAAACACTGAAAATACTCGATATAGACCTGGGCAAGATGGCCACCCAGGATAACCAGCTAACCTGCTATTGGGAAAAGCCTATGCAGCGAAACAAGGAGACACAGCTGAACTACATCAGGAAACAGGATATAAATCCCCCAGAAGCGATGAGCTTTCGAAAAAGCGTTTCGAAAAGAAGGAGAGATTTAGGAGTGTGCTGGAAGGAATTTAAGAAAAACAGACTATTGAATACGGTTTTTGACTAGGATTAAGGATTACGGCTTGGATACGGCGCGGAGTAGTGTGGACATACGGACTTGGGAATTTGGATCGTTTCAGGATACTGGCAACGGATTGCGGAACGGATTTGGAGAGACTTACGGACGAAGAACAAAGAAGATCAGTGTGGTGTGAGTTACATCTCTTTTACACCTGTTTTCCCCCGGCAACACCACATCATATATGGGATAAGCACACCAGTGTTTCTATTAAAAAATAACAAAATTGCTACTAAACTGATATGTATAAAAAGCTTGACATCGGGTGAGCACAGATGCCAGATGACAGTGCTGTTGTTTTTAGATTTGTGAGTTACCGTTCTTCACCTGTGTAGAAGAAGCCAGCTGTCGCCAGTTTGGATGGGACTGCAGCTGAGTCGCTTGGCCATTGGAAGTAGGACTCAATTCGAGAGCACTCGTTCTCAAATACGTTACGGAGGATCTCTTCTGACGAGGCTGTGGAGACGGTAATGGCCTTGGTGAGCACTGCTGGCACGCAACACTGGGCCAGAGGTTCAACTCCTGGGGTACCAAAGACATGCTGGTAGGTGAACTGGATTCTGGGAAAACTGGCCCTGCCGTGAGTGTGTGTGTCCCCTGTGATGGACTGGGTGTCCAGGGTGTGTGCCTGGGCAGGTCTTGCACCTGTTGCTTGCTGGGATTGGCTCCGGCTCTCCTATAACCCTACACTGGCTGAAGCAGTTAAAAAATGGATGGATTGATATAATAATTCTAAATGCTGTTGAGTCTGGAGTGAAGTTCAGGTTCTCCAGGTAGTCTTTGCTAGACCAGTCATTCTGTACTCACTTTTCTGACTCTCCTCTCCTTATCTCAGTTTCTTCACTCACTTTGTTGACAAAGTAATGTTTGGCCTATAGCTATATAAAAAAAGAGTAACAGCATAATTAATAAAAAACAATATTCCTGAGTTTGTTTTAGTTAGGGTCTTAAAACCAAATAAGGTGAAGAGAGCATGTAAGATCCTCACATGAAGGACTGAAATATTTCAATGAATATCTCACAATAGAGAGACAGGATTCTGTGTGGAACCATAAAGTCTGGTTGAAATAATAATAATAATTGCTTACACTTATATAGTGCTTTTCTGGACACTCCACTCAAAGCGCTATACAGGTCATGGGGAATCCCACTACCACCACCCATGTGCAGCCCCCACCTGGATGATGTGACGGCAGTCATAGTGCGCCAGAACGTTCACCACACATCAGCTCTCAGTGGGGAGGAGAGCAGAGTAATGTAGCCAGTTCAGAGAGGGGGATTATTAGGAGGCCAATGACACCCCTATTCTTTTCGAGAAACACCCTGGGATTTTTAATGACCACAGAGAGTCAGGACCTCAGTTTTACGTCTCATCCGAAGGACGGCGCCTGTTTACAGTATAGTGTCCCCCATCGCTATATTGGGGCATTAGGACCCACACAGGCCGCAGGGTGAGCGCCCCCCGCTGGCCCCATTAACACCTCTTCCAGCAGCAACTTTAGTTTTTCCCAGGAGGTCTCCCCTCCAGGTACTGACCAGGCTCACACCTGCTGAGCTTTAGTGGGGGGCTGCCAGTTGTGAGTTGCAGGGTGACATGGCTACTGGCAGATGAGAAATATACTTTGCAGATGTGTTTTTGGGATTTTCAAGCCCAATAAGCCCAATAAGCAGCCTAGCTGCCTGGATATTAGTATTGGAGAGAGGAGAGAAGAGAAGAGCTTGCTACACAGTTCAAATTAGACCAGAGCTTTTTCTCTGGTTAGATTTTGTTCTGCTGGGAGATTAGCATCACTACACTGTAAAACGGGTTCTACCGTTCGGGTGCACATGTGACTCTCTCCCTGGGCCACCATTCTAAAAAGATTGATTATTAAAATGTCCCCATGGGAACATCCCATACTCTATATTGGGTACCAGGCTACACATGCTGTCTCATGGGAGGCAGTCCCATTCCTCTCCATTATGTCAGATACGGAGGACAAGCGTACAGTTGTCTAGGGCTGAAAGACCACTGGACAACACACACTGTCCCAGTAAGTCCTACAGACTTCTACAGGGCTCATGTACGGTACGTAGGGCAATCACTGCATGCATCTCATCGCAGAAGGAAGCTGTCCCATGCTACGTGAGTAACGCGTGTTGTGCTCCTGGAACTCGGTCATGCTGAAACGAACCTGTAACGTGTGCAGCAGTGCTCTCAGGGTCTGAACAAAGTAGTAAAGTGCACTCAAGAGCTCTGTAGTGATTAGACACTCATATTGTTTAGGCAGATCTGTTTCAGGCTCCCATAAATCCACACAAAGGCTGACTGCATTGATTCATTGCTAAAGAGGACTCTACTCCACTGCAGGCAGGTGCACCAGAGGTGACCGACTCCAGCTTCCAGGTTCCAAGATGTAATGAGGTGGCTGAGCTCTAGTGTAACAGGCAAAGTCACTCAAGTACAGTGTGTCCTAGACAGCCATGAATGATGAAATAAAAAGATGACAAAGTTTTAATCAGTATCCAAAATCTGTAGAGTAGATATCTTGAAACCTAATATTTGATTTTTTTCTGAAGCTTGCAGGCATTCAGGCTTCTAGATTCTTTTGACATTCAGTGTCAATGGTTACAGAATTTAGAAGTTACACCTCAGCACCTGAAATGGAGGGCAGGGCAGCACAGTGGGCGCAGAGGTTAGCACTGCTGCTCTGAGCCACTGTGACCTTGAACTGGATAAAAGGGAGCTGAAATTGATGCGATGACCTGGAAGTGATTAAAGTGCTATTCGATGGGTGTGCTCTTTCTCCTCCTGGTCGTCAAACACAGCGAATCTGCAATGCTTACTCTGGAAACTACTTGGCGTGCTCCCTCCAGGGGTCACTGGCCACCTCCCAGTCTCCCAGCCGCCCTCCGCAGGAAAAGCACTGCATGTGATCCTTAACACCTGCAGCTGCAGAATGAACAGCAAAATCAAGAGCACGCGTGACTTCTTCCAAGGTCTTGTATATAATTATATATTGTATTTTTTTATTGAAATGTTTTTTTTAATGATAGGGAAAATATTTTCAGTCCTTAAACACTTTTTTTTACTTCTTAAATTTAGTCATTAGTCTATTTTTTCTTCCACTAACAATAACCCCCCACCACCACCAAAAGAAAAGCTTGAGCCCAAAATCTCAAATGAGCAAGGATAGATCTAAAAGCTTCATCTCAATGGAATTTGCTTTTAATGTGTTCTTTTCACACATACATTGATGAATACAGACTTTGGCATAGCAAATATATTATCTTGAGTGCAGTGCACAGAAAACCTGAGCTGTTCAGTACAGCTGATGACTTGTACAGCACAGCAAGAGATGAACAAGATTCCAATTTCAGTGGAAAGGATTTGCTACACCCCTACAGGCCATCTGTCATTTATGAACAGACACACCAGGTGGAGATCAGTTAATGAGCTGATCACTGCTGCCATTAGAACACATTCTCACATGCAGTGGATTACTGGTGTAGTATCCCCTCACGAGGCACCAGTCAATCTAGGGGTTTGGGCATTTACTGGGACAATTGTTAATTGTGGCAGTAAATCACAAAATGATTCTTTTAATGGCATTAGAATCCAACCATGCGGGATAACTCAAACAACACACACACACAGGTACTAATACACGAGAATACATTTATTAATACATAAAATGTGCATATAAACATACAGTGGTGTGAAAAAGTGTTTGCACCCTTCTTGATTTCTTATTTTTTTGCATGTTTGTCACACTGAAATGTTTCAGATCATCAAACAAATTGAAATATTAGACAAAGATAACACAAGTAAACACAAAATGCAGTTTTTAAATTAAGGTTTTTATTATTAAGGGAAAAAAAATCCAAACCTACATGGCCCTGTGTGAAAAAGTGATTCCCCCCTAAACCTAATAACTGGTTGAGCCACCCTTAGCAGCAACAACTGCAATCAAGCGTTTGCGATAACTGGCAATGAGTCTTTTACAGCGCTGTGGAGGAATTTTGGCCCACTCATCTTTGCAGAATTGTTGTAATTCAGCCACATTGGAGGGTTTTCGAGCCTTAACCACTTTTTTAAGGTCATGCCACAACATCTCAATCGGATTCAGGTCAGGACTTTGACTAGGCCACTCCAAAGTCTTCATTTTGTTTTTCTTAAGCCATTCAGAGGTGGACTTGCTGGTGTGTTTTGGATCATTGTCCTGCTGCAGAACCCAAGTGCGCTTCAGCTTGAGGTCATGAACAGATGGCCGGACATTCTCCTTCAGGATTTTTTGGTAGACAGCAGAATTCATGGTTCCATTTACCACAGCAAGTCTTCCAGGTCCTGAAGCAGCAAAACAGCCCCGGACCATCACACTACCACCACCATATTTTACTGTTGGTATCATGTTCCTTTTCTGAAATGCTGTGTTACTTTTATGCAGATGTAATGGGACACACACCTTCCAAAAAGTTCAACTTTTGTCTCAGCAGTCCACAGAGTATTTTCCCAAAAGTCTTGGGGATCATCAAGATGTTTTCTGGCAAAACTGAGACGAGCCTTTATGTTCTTTTTGCTCAGCAGTGGTTTTCGTCTTGGAACTCTGCCATGCAGGCCATTTTTGCCCAGTCTCTTTCTTATAGTGGAGTCATGAACAGTGACCTTAACTGAGGCAAGTGAAGCCTGCAGTTCTTTGGATGTTGTTGTGGGGTTTTTTCTGACCTCTTGGATGAGTCATCGCTGAGCTCTTGGGGTAATTTTGGTCGGCCGGCCACTCCTGGGAAGGTTCACCACTGTTCCATGTTTTCGCCATTTGTGGATAATGGCTCTCACTGTGGTTCGCTGGAGTCCCAAAGCTTTAGATATGGCTTTATAACCTTTTCCAGACTGATAAATCTCAATTACTCTGTTTCTCATTTGTTCCTGAATTTCTTTGGATCGCAGCATGATGTCTAGCTTTTGAGGATCTTTTGGTCTACTTCACTTTGTCAGGCAGGTCCTATTTAAGTGATTTCTTGATTGAGAACAGGTGTGGCAGTAATCAGGCCTGGGCGTGGCTAGAGAAATTGAACTCAGCTTTCCAAAGATGTGATAAACCGCAGTTGATTTATGTTTTAACAGGGGGGGGGCAATCACTTTTTCACACAGGGCCATGTAGGTTTGGATTTTTTTTCCCCTTAATAATAAAAACCTTCATTTAAAAACTGCATTTTGTGTGTGATTGTGTTATCTTTGTCTAATATTTCAATTTGTTTGATGATCTAAAACATTTCAGTGTGACAAACGCAAAAAAATAAGAAATCAGGAAGGGGGCAAACACTTTTTCACACCACTGTATATATAAAAGTGCTTGTTCAACTTAATCTCCCCTCATAACGAACAGATATTTCCAGAGGACAGAGAGCAAGTTAAAAAGAATTGACAGAGATCAAAGAGGAAAGCTAGCTATATTTTTTTGTTTTGTTTATATTAACATCTGTCGCGCCTCCCGATAATAAAGGCATACTCGAATGTACTTGATTATATAGGTTTAATCTGGTTTATCTTACTAAACAGTAATAAAAGATCATTTTATGATGTGATATTTTGACTGTCAAAACGATTGCACATAGAGGAATAACAGGACGGGCTTGCAGAGAACACAAATACTTTTTAAAATACTAGTTGTGCCGATTCGATTCACACTGGAAATGGCAAATTGTCTGTTTATGAGCTGTGCGTCAAAATACTAATGTGACGCTCCAAGCGTTGCAATATAGTGTCCAGTCAGTGTGTCTGTATGAGCCCCTCTATCTCTCTCTGTGCAGTGTTAATGTACTGGAGTGTCCAGTCAGTGTGTCTGTATGAACCCCTCTCTCTCTCTCAGTGCTGTGTTAATGTACTGGAGTGTCCAGTCAGTGTGTCTGTATGAACCCCTCTCTCTCTCAGTGCAGTGTTAATGTACTGGAGTGTCCAGTCAGTGTGTCTGTATGAACCCCTCTCTCTCTCAGTGCAGTGTTAATGTACTGGAGTGTGCAGTCAGTCAGTGTGTCTGTATATAGTATATAGTATATAGTAATGACAAACACAAACACAAACTAATTACATGAACACGCTAATATTAAACTCAAAACCACATTTCGATTCAAATATAAGTTTTAAAATTTACAACTTCTATATTCGCACGAAAATATTATTAATGTAGCACAAACGCTACTTTCTAAAAAAGACAGAAAGAAACTGTTTGTTTTGTCTCATGGTGGTCCTCCTCTCCATCCTAATGAAATGTTTAATATGATCCCTCGAGAAAAAAAAGGAATCAATTTCCCCCTGGAATGATTGATGCCCCATCAAACATTTTGTAATATCTCGGAAGTTTATACAGTAGAATCCTGGTTCTTGACTAAAATTTAAGGTAAACAAGACTAAGGAAAGTCTTGAGTTGAAACTTAATGTCGAACTGGGATTTAAATCACCCGGAACATTTCACTACATTGGGCAGTATGTGCCAGAGAGCAGCATCTGATTTTCGATCGATAGCTCAGTTGGTAGAGTGAAAGATTGTAGTGAAAACAGCGGGAAATCATTAGGTTGCTAGTTTGATTCTGGCTCGAAAGAAGGTGCTTTTTGTGTACTTTAATCAAAGAGTTAAAATAGGGAATCTTTTTCACTCAGACGTTGATCAAAAGCTCAGTAAACGACGAAGCAGAGGCTATTGTTCCGAATTCAGCTCCTGCCTGATTTTCTTGTTTTTGGCCAAGATCTGATCTTTGAATTCAGGGACTACTCTGTCTGCTTTGTTATTCAAACGTATATACAAATGTCACGTTATTATTTTAGATATAAAGGTGTTCTCTGTTTTCAAAGGATAGGTACTTAATTTTCTTTATGATTTGGTATTGATTTTGTATCGTTGTATTATTAAGTTTGTGCTTTCTGTGTTTTTATCGTATTGTGAACTTCTTTTTTAAACAAATGCTTACGAAGGCAGACACGGCACACATCTGTTTATACCAGCGGTGAATTGTACATTTTTATTACGTTCACGCTACTTTGCACTTTTGGGAGTAAAACAGGTTCGATATAAAGTGGCAAAAATATAAAAGGGGAAAATATCTCCAGACTGCGTGTATGTTGTGACTGTTGTTTTATTTTTTTTTAAAAAAATGGCGTACTGTGCACGAAATGTTGCAGAAACACAATCTGATATTTTAATAATTATTATTTTAATAATTTGATAAAATTGAGGCCCCGGATCCAAATCTTCAGTTCTGATTTTTTTTAAGTGATATCTTCCCTTCCTGTTATGGAAGTCATACGATGTGAGCAATTGTTTTTTTCACGTTGCGATTCAAAGAGCCTCAGACGCACTGTCGCACAGTAAACAAACCAGAATAGTGTAATGCTTACGGCCGACAGGTACTGTGTAAGAGCCGGCTTACCAGAGCAGGTGACGTCACCGCCCTTCCCAGTAATAGCAGGATCACAGCCGCTGGGCTGTGGAGAGATCCCTCATTGGCTCACCGGGCGGGGTCCCTGCTAAGTGACGCGGGAGTCCCGGGTTCGAGCCCCCGACGGTGAAGAGCCGACCTAATGTGGCAAGGGCGCCCGCCTGAACCCCCGTTGCGTTACAATAGATTCTGCTGGGAGCTGGACTGAGCTCATTCTCACTTCCTGTGCTGAAAACAGAATCTCTCTTTCCCAGACATCTACTGCTGCCAGATATTGTTCTGCGTCCTACTGCTCCAGCAATTCCTTTGACGAAAGACAGATCACTTGTGCGCTTTTAACCTTCTCGCAGCTACAGGCGAGACTGAAGCTAGAGATGTGAAGGCACCCGCTGGTACACCTTCTCTAACTTTCACAATCGCGACAGACTTCTCTTTGATAAAAAAAAGTAGATATAGCCCTGAAAAAAGCATTAGTTTTATCAGTTTTTACATTAATCGATTTTGAATCAAATATGATATTTTTATTGCATTTTACATAATAATAATAATTATTATTATTATTGCTTACACTTATATAGCGCTTTCATGGACACTCCACTCAAAGCGCTTTACAGGTAATGGGGACTCCCCTCAACCACCACCAATGTGCAGCCCCACCTGGATGATGCAACAGCAGCCATAGTGCGCCAGAACACTCACCACACATCAGCTATTAGTGGGGAGGAGAGCAGAGTGATGAAGCCAGTTCAGAGATGGGGATTATTAGGAGGCCATGACTGGTAAGGGTCAATGGGAAATTTGGCCAGGATGCTGGGGTTACACCATTACTCTTTCGAGAGACGACCTGGGATTTTTAATGACCACAGAGTCAGGACCTTGGTTTTACGTCTCAGCCGAAGGACGGCACCTGTTTACAGTTTAGTGTCCCCGTCATTATACTGGGGCATTAGAACCCACACAGACCCGCCCAGCGACAGAAACCAGACGGTACCGTGTGTCGGGCTCGGCTGCGAGCAGGACAATGACGTCACGGGGACAAAGTAGAGAAAATCAAAACGGTTCTATAAAAGACCTGTATCAGCTGTCGGTTCGCAGTCTGGACTCTAAATCCACCGATCCGATTTCAAATCTCTCTAACACCTGAGCTGCGGCTTCTTTCGAGTACTTATTCAAGAGAACATTATGTTAATCATATAGATGAAACGTTTAATATATTCAGGTGGGTAGCTACGTCAGCATTCGTATCTGCAAAGGAACAAGTAATACTGTAGGTTTATTCCATGCTGAAAAGAGAAGAAAGAAAACAAACCTGAAGAAGGTTTCACAGCTGAAACGTTATGTTTTCTCTCTTCTCTTTTCAGCATGGAATAAACCTATTACTTGTTCCTTTAATATATTGTTCGGTTTGACTCAAAATGCTTTACTACTACAAGAGAGAATTATAGTATGGAGGATGAGACAAATTTATGATTTCTTGGAAGAAAATGTTTTTTCTGTGCGTTTGAAATGAATCGAAACTTAAGCGCGACACACAAACCCTTTGTCTTTTTTAAAGATATAATATTTTTAAACAGACAAGTATAGAAAACGTTTTTTTTACTTTTTGCTTATGTTGCTTTTTTAACACGGTACTGTCTGAAGATCAGCTCCTGCTCTGAGCTCAATAGCAATGCAAAACTGTGCTTAACAAAGCTGGCGAGCAGCTGAACTTGTGCTCAGTAGTCAGTACGGTGCTGAGGGCTCAGTACTGGCGTTGTTCTAATTAGCACGAACTGCAATGGCTCTGAATCTAACCATTTCTATGGAAGTAGTTCAGGTGGGTAGCTGCGTCAGCATGCGTAGGCTGCAAAGGAACGAGTAATAGGTTTATTCCATGCTGAAAAAAAGAAGAAAGAGAACACAACGTTTCGGCCGTGGAGAAGAAGGCTCCACGGCCGAAACGTTGTGTTCTCTTTCTTCTTTTTTTCAGCATGGAATAAACCTATTACTCGTTCCTTTGCATTTCTATGGAAGCCCGTTTCAGCCAGGAAGTAAAAATAAAAACGCTCTATGGTATCTCAGAATTCCGACTTAGTAACTGAGAATTGTGACTTAAAAACTCAGAATTCCGACTTTATATCTCGTAATTGCGACTTTATATCTCAAATTTGCGACTTCGAAATAACCCATATTTCATTGTATGTCCTTTTGTTATTGTAACGGATTCGGGTTCCAGGGCTTGTGCCCTTGCTGCTCCCACCCTAGTTCGTGCCTCACTGCATTGGCTCGAACCCAGGTCTTGCTAGCTAAGCTAAAGAAGACCTTCTTTTTTAAGTAAAAAAGGACATACAATGGAAATATGTAAAAAGTATAAGTTTCAGCTTTTATAATTGTGAATTCTCCTGGATGTGACGTGTCTATTTCTGTATCTTATTTCATATTCTGTCTTCGTTTTTGTATTTCTGGTGTTTAAATAAAAAAAAAATAAAAGCCCACCGTCCACTATTCCATCCATGTACTATGGAAGCCTCACTACCGGAAATGGGATTCCATAAAAATTAGTGTAATTCATTTGATTTTTATCAGGGCACTGTACAAGACAAGTCTTCAGGCCTATAGATCCTATGATCTTGTACGATTCATCATTATAGTGTAATGGAACGACCGACACAATTTGTAGTTCAGGTGGGTACCTGCGTCAGCATGCGTAGGCTGCAAAGGAACAAGTAATAGGTTTATTCCATGCTGAAAAAAAGAAGAAAGAAAATATGTTTTGGCCGAAACGTACCAGTAAACTTTACATTAACAATACCAGCCAACTATACATTATCATTTCACACCGGTTCTACAGGAATCTACAGCAGAGCCCTGAGTTGACTCCCAGAGTCCCACTGAGCCCATAGAATTCCACATCACCCATCACTCCTGCACACAGTCCGCTGAGAGCGCCTGTCAATAAACTACTGGATTGAGAATGGGATCAAATAATTCCCCATTTTCTTAATTCTACATCAAAGGACTGTTAAAGGTCTATTTGAAGGCATCGATTCGTATTCTTAAACCAGATGAACGCCTGGAATAAGTTAATATTACTTATAAATAGTCATGCTACAATACTCCAGTTGAAGGCACGCTTCTAGCTTTGTGGTACTCTGGTGCATCACGAATTTATGTTTGAATTTCTGTGGATGAACTACTATAGGTGTACCCTCGCTCACTTTCTTTAGCGACAGTCGTTGCTCTTCATCTGAGTGATGTATTTGCTTGTTTTTCAGTTCACTTCCCTGCAAGGAATATTCACCTCAGAGCTCTCTTTCACAGACTGCAGGCGCTATGTTTGTTAACAGGTGTTATAGTGATGACATCTTTCTGTATGATCAGGAGAGGAGCTGCAGGTCCACTGTGTTGTGGCTGCAGTACAATTTTAGCTTATTATAATACTTTTTAAGAGCGACAGATTCTTAAGATCACAAGGTGTTTACGATATTATTTCAGTATTAAGCTGTTACTACATTCGGAACTGTCCCATAGGATTCAGTGTTCCATTAGTTTGGCACTAAACTGCTTAGTCTATTGCAGGAATTGTACTTAGTCCTGTCCTGTAGTGTCCTCTAGAGAGCAGCAGCTGTTTCCTTGGGCTCATTGCAATTGGGAACATTGTGATTACTGAGCAGGGGACTAAAGTCAGCAGACGAGCGCGTTGCAAATCGGTATTAATCTGGCGTACAGAGCTGCATGTTAATCTCTGGATCATCTCCAGTTAATGTGATACTGTTCTTACCTTGCAATTGACCCAATCTGACTACTGGCACCAACACCCCTGTTATTACAAATAAACTTCTTATGTACATACCGTGATACATAAGTTTGGTGGAGAGGTTTGGCAGCCCATATTCAGTCAAAGGTGTGTGTGCAGATCACTGTGATATACAGTACAGGCATCAACAAACTGACAAATACAATATTAAATGTTTAACTGATAAAACCCAAACGAACCAAACCTGAATATATTAGTGGTGGAAAGGAGTCTTTTTATATAGCAAAAGGTCTCTGATCCTTTGGTAAGAACGATGGGTATATAACCCATTGTCCTCAATATTAGAAATGAATCCTTGAGCACTGCCGTTGTACCAACGGTCCTCAAAAGTGCTGCCATTACCCCCGTCCCATAAAAGCCTAACATTACCCTTTCTTGCATAAACTGTAGAACATGCCTTCACATTTCAGTTGCACCTCAGTAGCACTTTGATCTATTATCACCCTACTCTCCACATCATAACCTTTGCTCTTCTAATTCTGGTCTCCTAACTGTCGCCCAAGCCCCTCTACACTGTATGGGTGACAGGGCCTTCTGCTGTTATGCCCCCAAGCTCTGGAACTCTCTCCCCAAGGATACCAGAGTCACCTTCCCTAAACTCCTTCAAATTCAGACTCAACACCTTGTTCTGTAGAAGAGCCTTTACTGAACTGGTTCTATTCTTTACCCCCCTGCTTCTACTTTTCTTAGTACCGCCATCCATGGTCTTCTCAGTCTATTGGAATTGTTTTATCCTGTGTATTCTAATTGTAATTCTGTCAAGTGCTTTGAGGAGCCACCTTCGGAACCATTATATAAAATAGTTTATTCTAAATCCTTGAAACTTTAATAGGGCACTGCAGTAGGGCTAAGAATTGACAGCCTTAGTGGGCCATCATGATTCGTGCAAATAATAGGTAGTCACAAAGGAAGACTAGGATTCACTTGAAATCCATGACATGGGACACTGAAACAGTGGAGAGGCTTTGTGTAGTAAGCATTCAGTCTCAATCTACACAGTCTGTGCTGCTGGTAGAGGTGGTTGTGAACACCCGTCTTCCGGATCAAGTGCTGGGATCTCCAGTCTCAATCCTAATACTTCTCATGACTGTCCACTACCACTGCTGTGAAACCAACACCCATAAGATAAGACCTCCGAGATTCTAACTGTACCATTATTCACTGATGTTTGCACACCAGTATTGTTCCTCTGCTAAGGAAGGGAAGGCCTACTTCACACCAAGCCCCTGTTGACAATTTCTTCCTTGTGTTTCTTTTAGTCAGTTTGTGCAGCCTGGAATAGGGCACCAGATCTCACTCTTACTGGGCACTACAGTAGCAACTCACACTCCATAAGCACTACCCCTCTCAGAAATGGGAGGATTTCCAGTATATTGAACACCTCTGTCTCTCCCACAGTAAAAAAAAGTCACACTGCCCTGCCCAAGGAATAGTGTGGCCATCTTCCCCCAGTACAATGCTTTATTACTCCAGCCATTTTCAGTCCTCATTGGCAGCAATATGGGAAGCATTCTTGAAAGGGGAACCCCCACAAATACTTCCCTTGAATTCCTCCACCCCATTCAAACCTATAAACCATAAAGAAACAAGGGCAGACAGAAGGGTCTTTCACAGCTTTATTGAGATGTTGCCATTACAAGGCGAGTGGAGGCAGGAGAGTCACAAGGGCCAGGCTGGAGCCTTCATTCAGGCACCTGGGGAGGAAGAAGGAGAACAATCCAGCTGAACTGCAGGACACCCACCCCTACAGGAGCTCCTCCTGCCAGACCCTACCTGTCCACTCGCCAACATCTCCAAAGCCCTCTGCTCCCTCCACATCCTCACTGGAGCTCTGAGGGTCTCCCTCCTCATCCTCAGTCCAGTCAGCTCCCACATCCAGAGGACCCTCTACTGGTGCCACAGCCACCCGACTGCTGGTCACCAGGCTCCTGGTACCTGTGGACAAACAGCACCCAGGAGTGAGGGATCCGCTATACCCAGAGTCCCACAGTGATGCTACTCATCTTAATAGTCCCTTTGTCCAGCATGGGATCATTCCTCAGTTGTCCAAGCATGGTTGTCTCTTGGGCAGAGATGCATCCACAAGGGATAGAGAACCAGACCCACCTTCATTCTGACTGCCAGCACACTTGGACTCACAGCAGGCACAGACCTCATGGTCACCATACAGCTCCTCCCACCTGGAGGAGAGGAGGACAGGTGAGGCCTCCACCTGGCATGTCCCAGAGCACCCTCAGCAGGCTCCTTGCAGAAGTACCTCTTAGCCTCCCTGTTGTAGGTACAGGACTTGGTCCCTGGTGTTGCTTTAGCAGGAGCCACAGCCATGACACAGTGCATGTACAGCTCAGTCACTTCATGCTGCAAGAGGGAAGGTCACAGCATTAAGGGATCAAGGCCAATCAAGGGACAGAGAAGGACCTTCTGCCATCAGTGAAGGCAAGCTGGCAGCTCTTGGCACTACAGCCGCCACAGTCTGGTTCACATCTAGATCATGGATGGAAAAGCAGACAATGGATCAGTAGAGCAAGAAGGCTGAGCAGCCTTTGAAAGCAGTACCTTCCTGGACAGCTTCTTCTGGAAGAGGAAGGCATCAATTGTGAAGCGGAGCATATCCTTCTGCTTGGAGGGGACAAACCTGGACAGGCAGCCATCTGCCTTGCTGTCCACCATGCACCTGGGGACAAGGACAAGGATGAACCCCTGCAGGCTCTCAGGGCTCCTGCCCACCTCTCCTCCCAGAAGGGGCCATACCCCAAGTTGTCGATCACAGGGAAACGGGGCTGGGAGTGCTGGTCTGGTTTCTCCGTTACGTAACACGAGTGGATGTACAGCCTCTGCTCCACTGTGGCAAAGTAGGCAGTGGCCTGGAAGTACATGGGCTGACCCAGGAAGTACTCATCCTTAGGAGAGAGCCGGATCCAGCGGGCTGGAGAGAGAGGCAGCATTACACCTGCACACAGCACCCCCTGCAGGCAGGAGGAGCCACTCACTCAAGGAGCTTACAGTTGGTGGTGAGCAGGACAAAGCTGTGCTTGTTCTTCAGGTCCTTGAAGAAGGTCCTTCTCCTGACCCACGTGGGGACATAACCAACCTTGTAGGAGTAGTGGAACCTGCAGGACAGAGGGGATGAGGGGCTTCTGGACACTGTCCCAGCGGCTTCTCAGCAGCAGCAGAGCCCTGCCTACCTGTTGTAGGAGCACTGGACCGGCACAGAGAAGGGAATGAAGCGATGCACAGGCGCACTGGAGGAGGGCGGTGCATAGCGGAGAGTGTTGGAGTACACCAGGCGGCCCTGGACAACCTGCAGGGTTACAGAGGAAGGGATATTCCCAGGAAAGGCAACCCTGGCACTAGCCCTACAGCTCACATCGATACACTGCCTGTAGATGAAGCCCCGCTTAACGATCGCTCGGTGCCACACTCGTGAAGCCCGTAGATGAAGTAGAAGTAACGGCGTGTGGTTCGGCTGACGCTGCAGTTGCCCAAGGTCACCTCCGATGGCCGACAGCTGAAGCCGAACAGGAGCCGACTGACCCTCACGTACATCCTCCTGGAGTCGCACCACACGGCCACTCCTCGGGTGCCCCCGATGGCCGGGCGAGCCGGCTGCCGCCCTCGCTGGGGAGGAAACAGGACGCTCTTGATGTAGGCGGGTAAGGGCCGGCTGCCGGCTTCGGGCTTCATCTTCTCCTTGTCGAAGTAGGGCGAGTACGCGTCTCTGGACACGGGAAGACGGCGGAAGTCGGGAGCCAAGGACTGCGAGTCGTTCTCGCTTGCAGACAGGTCTTCGGAGGGCGCATCTGCCAGGTTCAAGTCCTCCGACTGGGCTGCGTCTTCGAGAGCCGGGAAGTCGGCCTGGAGCGCTAATGCCCGAGAGTCCCAGCCAGCCGGCCCAGCAGAGATCAGTGCGGGGAGCCCGGCCGCTGTGCACAGGCACAGTATAAAGAGAAACGAGCGCATCGCCAAATTAACGTCCCGCTAAATTGCTACAGGAGTAAGATAAGTAAACCACCAAACTGTGTTGAAGCAAAAGAGCATAAAGTGTGAATGCTGTGACTAGGTTTTTATACTGGCAGGACCTGCTTCCACACACCTGGTCACACTACCGCTCAATCAACACAATCAGTTACACACAGAGACCCGGATTGTTCTCAGCGTCTAATTAGAACCTGCTTCCAGTCTGAGGCGGGACTCCGTGAAGCCGCCTGCACACTTTCCCGTGTGTATCTGACCTCAGCGGAGGAGTTCCACGCAATTTCGACAGAATTAAATCACCCACACGTGTAAAATTTGTTCAGATTAATTTATTGTTCAATTAGTTTCTAATTTCCGAGGACAGTGTGTTAAACTCGCTGTCAGACAGAGTACGGAACATGCGACACGTCCGTCCACACTTTGCTTTATCGAGGGGGCTGTTCTATCAACACGTACCGCAATGAAAATAATTTTACTATTTTTCATGTGTAATTGCATGTCATATTAAAATGTGTAATACAAGCATTTCTTTGCTTCCCAGTAAAGAAATACTGATCAGCTTTTGACATGATCTGATAATAATTTGTCTGATTTTCCAGAGATTGCTTTTGCTTCGCAGCACTGAGAACCAATGGAAGCCCGTTTCCGCCAGGGAGTAAAAAAAAAACGCGCTATGGTATCTCAGAATTGACTTAGAATCTCAGAATTGCGACCTAAAAACTCAGAATTGCGACTTAAAAACTCAGAATTCCGGCTTTATATCTCGTAATTGCGACTTTATCTCTCACATTTGCGTCTTCGAAATAGCCCATATTTCATTGTCTGTCCTTTTGTTATTGTAACGGATTCGGGTTCCAGGGCTTGTGCCCCTCGCCGCTCCCACCCTACTTCGTGTCTCACTGTATTGGCTCGAGCCCAGGCCTTGCTAGCTGAGCTACAGAAGACCTTCTTTTTTAAGTAAAAAAGGACATACAATGAAAATATGTAAAAAGTATAAGTTTCAGATTTTTTAATTGTGAATTCCTCTGGATGTGAAGTGTCTATTTGTCTATCTTATATCATATTCTGTCTCCGCTTTTGTATTTCTGGTGTTTCAATATTTTTTTTTAAAAAAGCCCACCGTCCACTATTCCATCCGGGTACTATGGAAGCCTCACTGGCGGAAATGGGATTCCATAAAAAAATAATGTAATTAATTTGATTTTTATCGGCTGAAACGTGTTTTCTTTCTTCCTTTTTTCAGCATGGAATAAACCTATTACTTGTTCATTTGCGACATACAATTTGTACAATCTGGTTGCAGTGTGGTGACGGCACCGCCCTCCCCTGCGCATAACAGGGATGCTGGCCGCCGGGGCTAAAGAAAGTGTTCTTTAGCTCAGCTGGCAAGACCTGGGTTCGAGCCAATGCAGTGAGGCACGAACTAGAGTGGGAGTAGCAAGGGTACAAGCCCTAGAACCCGAATCTGGCATAATAACAAAATGACACCCAATTAAATATGGGTTATTTCGAAGTTGCAAATGTGAGATATAAAGTCGGAGTTCTCAGTTACTAAGTTAAAATTCTGAGTTACTCTGTCGGAATTCTGCAATACCATAGCGCGTTTTTTTTAACTCCCTGCCGGAAACGGGCTTTCATACATTTCAATTAGTCTGATCAGTGTAGGACAAGTTAATGTAGAATCATTACTATGTCTGTCTGTCTCTTGTTTGTATATAAATGAATGTCTTTGACCACTTAATGTTAGTTTTTAATTTAGTTTTACGATGTAGGTCATGCGTTAACATATGCACGAGCATACGAAATGTCTCACTCCTGATTCAGCTCATGCTCCATAGGAGAGAAGAAATTCCTCCTGCTTCTCGTACAATCATATCAGAACAGAAGCCCGTGTCACCCAGCTCTGATTCAAGAGCGACTCGCATCTTCAGCCCTTTTTTTATTCGTGATCCTAATTTTCTTTAGTTATGATCAATATTGAACTTTTTCTAAATAAAACGACAATAACCAAACAGTTAAAAAAAAAGTTTTAGGAGCTGACAGGGTGCCCCTTTGGAATAGTTGTCAGAAAATGTGAGAAAAGGAAAGGTACGTAAGCTCTCACACACAGCATTAGAGATTGGCATCAGATTGAAAAAAAAAACTACCTGTCTCCCCAGCATTTAACGGTGCTGTTGTTTTGATTTTACGTATTGTTAGCATTTTAATGAATTTTTAAAAGATTGATACACAAATCGCTAAATAAGAAAACGTAAAAACCCTAGCTGTAAGCAATTGGCCATTCATATTCCTGAATTTTAAATCCCTGTGTTTATCTGTATCCGAATGCCTGGTGCAGCTATTTTGAAAGCATAGTCTATGATTTACTGTATTGCAGAAGCGTATTGTTGCCACCAAAGAAAAAAAATCCTGAGTTTACAGGAGAGAAAGAGGAAACAAATGCGAACACCGTTTAGAAAAAACACACGTCTCAGGCCTTAACCGTGACAAGGATGGGATTTGAACCTAGACGAGCAGAGCACAATGGATTAGCAATTCAAAAAGTGACTCCTGTTTAATTTTCTTTTTGCTTGCTCGATTTGTAGTACGCTCCTCAATCCTTACAAACGATAAACAAAACGGCTTCATGTGCCACAGCACTCTGCTGCAGGTACGGTTTGCACCGTGTATTAGGCGAACCCGAATTAAATATTTCAAATATGTGAAGAATTTCATGAAACCTGAAAAAAGATCACAGCCAATGTCAGCAATTCGGAGCCTGTAGGCAGCTTCAACAGAACAAAACGATCTGAAGCCGCAATACTTTCATAGAGTGTATTGTGACACTCTAACCACGTTGTTGCTATTACTGCTACTTCTGCTGCCGTTGCTTTAACCTCTACTCAGCGGGCAAGTAAAGTTGTACAAGGAATCTTGAAGACACGCCCTTGAAGAGCAGCTTGTAGAGCTTGTAGAGCAGCCTGTGATGATTTGTACTACAAAAGACCAAGTGCTCAGTGACGTCTGCGTTTACCGTTGAAACTTTTCTTCTCAGGTGCATAAGCAGTTGCCTTAAACATAGCTGAGTGGCACAGCGGAAGCGTGCTAAGCCTATAACCCAGAGGTCGATGGATCAGAGCCATCCTCTGCTATACACATTTTATGCACGATTGATAAGCAAACCATCAGTTTAATGAAGTGCATTGAAACTGATTTCTTCTCTCGTGTGTGCAAACTTCACACTTACGGCGCTCTTTAATCTTTACAAATACGCAGATGCCCAAATGTTTCTTTGGTTGTTCTGAGATCCTTTATAGATTCCTCAAATCCTTCAAATGAACATCCATATCAGCACAATTATGTTTATATATTTTAAAATTAAGGTACATACAACAAAAATATCAATGTACATTTGTACAATGCTCATTTAATAATGATTGTCAAGGATTGTCAAGTTCCCCAACAACTCTGTGTTATAATTTTAAAATATTTTTGCTAAGGATACACAACGGGTGTATAAGGCATTCTCCCTACAGCCAGCTGAAGATAAAATTCCACACGTGAAAATGGTTTAAAACACGCTCATTTCCTGCAAAGTTCAAGAGGGTTTTTAGCGGAGATTATGTTCACATTGAAACAATCCGAAGCGCGTCCCTGAGTGGGCTTGAACCACCAGCCTTTTGTTTAATAGCTATACAGAGACACACTCCCGTTGCTTTTCAATATTCACACGTTTGTAGTTAAAGAAAATAAAATGCTGACATTTTCCTGCCAGCCGGCAGTATTTCTTCGGCACTGACCAAGAATAACCAAGAACTTTATTTCATCTTTCGCAGGCTGTAATTTCCAAAAAAGGAAGTGAATACTTGTATTAAACTAAATCAAGCCGACGGAGATGCACTGCCGTTGTTTTGCTCCACTTTTCATTAAAAGGAGAAAAATTACCTGCTTTTTCTTGCAGTATTTCTTCTGTCCTGATAAGCAAGATTTGTATTTTATCTTTCAGAAGTTGTATGAATTTCTTGAAGTTCAGAAACAACTTGTTCCAGAAAAGAAATGAACACTTGCTTCAAAGTAAATCAAGAAGTATGTCTCTCTCGCTGTGTGTGCTCTTATCTGTCCATCTCTCTCTCCTCTTCTCTCACTCTGGCAGTCTGTGCAGAGTATCTGAAGGGGATGTAACACCACTTGGCAAAGAAGAAGAATTCTCAGAGGCAGAATAAAAAATCATTATTCTCTTCTCAGTCAGATTCACAGCTTAGACTCACACTCAGACTGACACTTAGCTCCATACTGGTCTCCATCCTGACAGTCCAGAACCAGAAGATTTTCAGACAATCAGTGCTGCTACATGAATAATATCAGACAGAACAGCCTGGACTCGGGTCACATCTCCCCCTTTTCTCCTTCCTCACAGCCGCTTAGAGACAGAGAAGAGCTCCTGGTTCTCCTCTCTGTGAACTGGGCTCAGGGGTCACTGATCTGGCAGCTGTGGGCTCTGTTCCAGGGCAGAAGCAAGAAGCTTCTATTAACCCTTTCCAGGACTTCCAACCCTTTAGTATTACTTTCTTTACTGTATATCAGCCTCCAGACATGTTCTATAAATGTTTTATAACACACGTGAGTGTGGAATTATCTTAGTATTTATGTAATTAACACCAGTAGTGACACTCTGATCAGTATATTGAGTATTAGTAGCCAATGGTCTGATGGTTGTGTCTCCAATAGTGACTAGTTGACCAGTCTGTAGCTCTGAGCAGTGGTACTCAGATCACACAGAAGAAGACCTGTCTGTGTGTGATTCCACACCAGCCCTGGGATTCAGCGTCTCCCACACATCTCTCGCAGACAGTCTTATAAATTTACAATTAAATGAAGTCTTGTAACAGTTATACAGTTAATTTCAATCATCAGACTACCTATGAAACTGAGAGCTGGCTGGAAATAAAGCCAGGATACACATTTTAACCTCCAGGATCAGGAGTCTGTTCCTCCTGGCTCCTATACTCTGATGATTCGTTTAAAACATTTAAAAGCGCTTATTACAGGGACTTGTGCTCGTTCTCTACTGCTCCACACGGGTATGCTTTGTAACACATTAATCTGCGAAGTAAACTATTTTTTTTCCTGTTTAATGATTTTCATTCCTCGGTTTGTCGCTCTCCTTCTCCAGCTGTTATAAATCGCTTCTCTTCACAGCCCGGTGTGTTCTTTTTGGAGATGTTATATCTGTAAGAAAAGCCCCCCGGGCTCCGGACAGGAGTCTCGTCCAGCGGAGACGCGCTCTGCTCTGTCAGAAAGAGCGCTGTGACGTCACAGACACCAGCCAGAGCGCTGGGATCAGAGAACGAGACCGCGGGAGGAGCGCGGAGCGCACGGAGGAGAGTTATTGATCACTTATCTGTCGACAAACAATTAATTCACCTGAAGAACTGTAGAATAATCGATTAAATTCACCGATTGGTGACTACTGATTCTTTTCCCGTTCTTGACCCTGTTTTAAATATCTAGAAAACAGTCAATAAAGATTGTATCGATCAATTACCATAGTTCGTTTAATGTTAATAATGTTCAATCTGAAATTAAACAATGATTATTCATATTATTATTTAGGTAACTGTATCCTAGAGCTAGAAAATTATTTTCCAAGTTGATAAATGTATGTAAGTAACAGTTTACATGCATACCAAGTATGGTAACCACAGCAACAGACGTCAGGTCACTGTGCGCGTCTAGGTGTCTCGCGTTCGTCACAAAGAGTGATGTGACGTCATGGGTAGCAACTAATACTAATACTAGTGTATTCATGTTAATATTAATGAGAGTACAACTGGTAGTTTTAATGCTAGTGTTCATGTGAGTATTAATGATGATAGCGCTACTGATAGTTTTAGTTTTAATGTTCGAATTCATGTTAATATTAATTATAATTATAGTGTTACTGTTAGAGTATTAACAGTAGTAGTAGTGTTAGTTTTAATGATAGCATTACTGTTATTATTTGTAGTTTGTGTCAGTGTTAGTGATAATGATAGTGTATGTCTTAGTGATAGTGTTTCTGTTGTAATATGAGGAGTATTTGTTTTAGTGTTAGTTATTGTGTATCTGTAGATACGTGTGTATGTGGTGTCTGTGCATGTGTCTGTTAAGTGTGTGATATCTGTCTGTTTGTGGGTGTGTGTCTGTGAGTGTGTAGATGTGTGTCTGTGAGCTTGTTGTGTCTGTTAGGGTGTGAATGTGTGGGGTCTCTGAGTGTGTGGTTTCTATAAATGTGTGTCTGTGAGTATGCGTAGTGTCTCTTTGTTTCTGTAAATGCATGCCTGTGAATATGTGTGTTGGTGTGTGTCTGTGAGTGTGTGGTGTCTGTCAGTGTGTAGTTGTTTATTTGTAAGTGTATGTGTGGGTATGTCTGTCAGTGTGTGTAGTGTCTATTTGAGTATTAATGATGATAGTGTTACTGATAGTTTTAGTATTAATGCTAGTATTCATGTTAATATTAGTGATAATTATACTGTTAGAGTCAGAGTACTCATCATGTTAGTTTTCATGACAGTATTACTGTTATTATAAGTATTATTAGTCTAGTAGTAGTTTGTGTCAGTGTTAGTAACCATGATAGTGTATGTTTTGGTGATAGTGTTACTGTTGCAATATTAGCAGTATCTGCATTAGTGTTAGTTGTAGTGTATCTATACCTAAGAGTGTATGCGGTGTCTATGTGTGTATATAGTGTCTACGTGTGTGTCTGTGAATGTTTGTGAGTGTATATCTTTGAGTGTGTGAGTGTCTGATTGTGTGTATAAATGTGTGTTGTGTCTGTGAGTGTGTGTAGTGTCTGTGAGTATAAATGTGTGTGAGTGTGTAGGTGTATATCTGTCAGTGTGTGTGAATGTGTGTGTAGGTGGGCTTGGGCTCCACTGGTGTGTCTGACAGAAGTGACCCATCAACAGGTGTTGAGGTCCAGAGCCGCTTGCGAATAGAAACACTTTCTAGAGTCCAGACCAACATCCAGAGAGCTGTGAGTGCTCTGTTTTTATCACAATTAGTAGTAATGACAGTAGTAATTCCCACACGAATCATTATTAACCGAAATAATCATCAGAAAATATTGCCTTTGCAATGATGTCATTCCTCTTGACATTGAATTCTTCATGAATTTTCTTTACTGACAGGACATATCTGTGTCTGAGTGCCTGCTGCGATAAGTACGACAAGCCATTGATCTCCAATATTTTCTGGTGTGGTTATTTATTGCATACGAAACATTATTCTCATTAAGAATATTTTACCTGCAAAGTCACAGTGAAACTGCTACGGCAAATGAACTTTTTATGGGTGGAAAACGTTCAAAAGACTTAATGGCTACAGGGGAGGCTTGAACACACAACCTCAGTATAACTCCACTGTGCACAACTGTATATGTACCACACACTGACCAATTGCACCACTTGACCTCTGTAAGCCAGGCTCCTACACAGATTGTAAAATTTCCACAAACGTAGGGTGAAACAGGGTTTTTTGGCTGTGGATACATCTCCACATGGGGGAAAGGGACAGTAAAATAGTAAGAAAAAAACAAGAGAAGAAACTGAAAGATATGTGCTCACTGTAATGTGGGAAGAGGTGGTCAGACAAGCAAAACAGCTTTGCGGATAATGTGAAGTGACATTGTTTTGTGTCAATCAGCTCACGGATTCAGCTTCATGTGTATGGTTGTTGAGCGAGATTGGTTTCTTCACAAGCCCAGTCAATTGCCAGTGGAGAGCTTTCCGACGCACACCTTCATGAATACTCTCTTTAAGATGATCACACCTTTCATTGTCAAGTCACCTCCTTTATATACAATAGTTGCACCAACACTAAGAGAAATGGCTTTTATCAAGCGATTGCAGTGTTTGTTGAGGATCCTTTTTTGCTGAACTGGCCTCTGGAGAAGTGTTGTAGAGGTGCAGTAAAAGAGAATGTTTGTGTCACTCAAGACTGTAATAGAACACTACAATTACAATACTTTTATAAGAGTAAATATTACTGGTGCATCACAGTTCTTATAATGGTGAAAACAGGAGCACCTTCTCAACATTTTTGACTGATGTTCTACTCTAATGAAACAGTGTATAGAATTAGGTGACAATATCGGAATTCATTCAAACGCACAAGATTAATTTTCAGCAACAAAATGCGCTCGAAAATATTTTACAAGAAAGAAACCTTACATTCACCTAAATAAACATTCACCCTCTATGTTAGCAGAGAACAGTAGGACAGATAGTTAGTGTCACTGGACACTGCATCACAGAGGCCAATCTCTTCTCCCTCATTATGCCGGCTTACTCTCTCATAATAAACTGTCCTCCAACGATAGTCAGCTGCCATCACCGACTCAGACATGACGTTCATGTACATATTATACCTTAATATGGCACTGCATTACAATAATTTGATCAAAACAACTGGTGAAAAAATAATAATCAAATATTTCTTTTCTTCTTTTAGTAGATAAAGACTTTGTCCAAAAAAGAAGCATTTATTCCTTTCATCTCCTACCAGCCTTTACAAGTCACCTAGTTTTCTGTGAGCCAGTGTGAGGTATGAGGCAGTCGAGGCTAATGCAGCCGAGCGCTCTAAAGAGGTGGATTAAAGCTCCAGTCTCTTTGGGGGTGTGAGTTGGAATCCCACTGCTGCCAAATATCTCCAACTATCTCTGTGTTAAGAAGCACTTCTTTTTTTGTTGTTATTTCCCTGCAGTTTAAACCAATTTCAGACCAATTAATTTAAACAACCACGCTGTTCTTATGGCATGGCATTGTCTGGCAAAAAAATAACATGACACTTCCTTTAAAACACACATTTTCTGTGGAGGGAACAGGAGAACTTGTGCCATTCAACCGTATAGCATGATGTCATTTTCTCATGCTCATTTTTAGATGCTTGTCATCGAATCTATGATCCTTATGAGTACAGTCACCCTCCATTCAGGTAGCACAGATATAATGTGCCACGTTTTCAGAGAATCGCATCAAATACAGGTCAGAAGAAGACGACAAAATGTCCACTAGGCAGTTTCCCAGTTGATTTTTTTTTCTTGTTTTGTAAGACAAGGAGACCGGCTGTTCAAAAAGTTACCTCACACTGGAGCCACTCTTTTCTTTCCAAAGGCTCAGAGAGAGATAATACCGCAGGTAACACCAAGTGAGAAACATCATGAGCATTTGTAAAAGCTCTCTACCTGCCCACTCCCCACACTGACATGTGTCAGAGCAGAGCATTTCTAAAACAGGAATTACACATTTCGGAATGTGCCCTCCTTTATACATTAAATAAAAGGTCTGAAGCCTGCTCCAAAGAAGAACTATATTCAGAGCTGCCAAAGAAGTAGAGATTTCACCAAGTGACAGGAAGCATCTCAGAAAACGATGGTACAGTCGTTTCCACACGTCGGACAAGAAGAGCTGAAGCCACCCGGCGTTCTCCGACCAAGTAATGTGAGGATGGAGGGTCTCATCAATGGTAGTGTGGCTGAGTGGTGCGTTTTAGGCTCCAGTCTCTTCAGAGGTGTGGGTTTGAATCCTACCACTACCAGGTCTTTCTGTGTTAAAGCCTTGCTCACTGAGCTAGGTTTTTCACGATTGTCTTTGTAAGCTTAATGTCAAGGCAGAAAAAAGCTTTAGTTTTCTTCTCAACAGAAATGCTCATTGGATTGCTCATTATGCAGGGAACAACTTTTGAGTCCGTGCGAATCGTAGTGTGCCGTCAATTCCATTTAATAGTGCTTTTGTGTGGCTTTTCTGTGGTAGCGTTTTTGTCAGTGAAACTTGAACGCTCTGCTTTTTCACGCTCAATTGTCGGTAGGAGTACAGTTTATTTAATCTTTGCGCACAGTGCTCCATCAGAAATACTTTGTCCAAATTTAGAAGAGATTGGGATTTAGTGCATGTGTTTACAACGCATACCTCAAACAACAACACCATTTAATGGGAAATTGATTCGCTTCTTGCTGTTGTTCCTGTGGTTGCGGTAGTTAGAAAGTTGAACGCTCTTTGATGTTCTGCTATACTACTCACTGGGTCGGCTTTATCAATTGGCTCAGAAAGGTCAACTGTGATTTGGCTCTGTAAAAATCATTAGCAGTGTCGTTATTTTTTTCTGTGTGTATGGGTGTACTTTTAAAGCATGTGAAAACACGAGGTTGTGGATTTCTCCAAATAGCAACGGCAAGTTTTAAACCTGTGATAAACATTCTTCCAGTTGAATAGTTTTACTCCAAGGAAAAGGCAGCGCAAAATAGAGAGTCGATATTCAAAGACTTCAGTGTCTGTACTGGACTGCTTGTATGCGGACATCACTCAAAATCCCTAATATGTTTCTTCCGAATTCAGTTTTGCAGTGCTTTAGTGCTTTACTGTTTTCAGAGGGTCTTTTACTGATGCTGCTGTAGTAGAGAAGTGACAATCTTCTGTCCATTGCAGTTGAGAACGGATTTAATACGGAGCTGCGGAGAAATGTCTGCGGCAAATATCGCTGCAGAACTTGCCTGTGCACAACACCGAAGAGAAAAAGAAATACCACAGGGTTGCCCATAAGAGTGAAAAATAGACATCCATTGTTCAAAGAATTACAACACTCTTCCTCTTACAGTGGTCTCATGTTATTTTTCTTGCAATAAGAACAGTGGGATTGTTCGACTGTGTTGTTCCCCAACTGGTTGAATAATAATAACAATAATAATAGTGGTGGTAGCTGATCATTCTTGTCCGTGGCCGAGTGACCTGTGCAAGTATGTAGGTTGAATTCTAACCATTCGGTGCTTATTTCAACTAATGCCACGTTCCTTTTTCTAGGTCTTCAAATAATTCACAATGTAGAGGTATCTTTAGTAATAAGAAAAAAGGTGCACCTCGGAGATCCATCTCACAAAAGCAAAGACTTCTTAAAGTGCACTTCTGAGCTTTAGAACCCGAAGGAGTTATCTCTCCTAGTTATTAAATGTGCAGATAATGAAATCTGTAATTTCGATTTCCAGCACAGTTCTCTCCAAGGTTCTGCAACCTTCCAGTAAGCGCGGTACTTATACAGCAGTACACGGCGGAGTAATGCCGAGCTTGTGAGTTCAAGACTCACATGGAGCAGTTTTGCCTGTGTTTTCAGCTGCAGAAACTTAACATCCATTGCCCTAAGATTGTCAAAAAGCAATTCCTTCTCTTTCATTTGAAGTCAGATGAAGAGGAGTCCCAACAAAAGCAGCTAGCAGCAGTGGGATTTGAACTCACACCCCAAAACAGACTTACGCCTCGACCCAGTGTCTTAGACCACTCAGCCATGCTACCTGTCATAGTAGGCCTCTTTGTCTCATTACTTGCTCGGAGAAAGCCGGGTGGCTTTTGCTCTTGTCACCCGACTTAGTGGCATTATGACCGTGGAAACGACTGCACCTGCTTTTTTCTGAGATGCTTCCCCTCTCATGGGGAGATCTTGACTTCTTTAACACTTCTGGATAAAGTTCTTCTGTGGAGCAGGCTTCAGACCTCTGCGTACAGCACCTTTGATGCCATTTTATTTTTACAGCAGCCACATCTGAAAAGTTATGTTTTTTAATTTTTATTTGAACAACAAAATTAAATTCAATACAAACAAGAACACATATAACATATTAAGAAAATCGTCAGGGGCACATGCTATAATACAATTACACTTTATGAAAAACGATTACACAAGGTAAATAAAGATAAGGTACGCACAGCTTGTTCTTACATTTCAAAAGAGTCCGTAAATACTCCTTTACGTCTATTTTGAACTGTTCAAACGTAGGACTCTTCCCAGACCATTTCACTTTATACCACATTCCTAAACGAGGATACATCTCCTGTTTTAGAACTATTTTGGGCGATATGGCTTATACAACACACCCACAGTATTCTAATGGTGGACTGCAGATCTGTGCTATAGTTCAGTCGAATTCGAAGGATCCAGCAATCGTACTGGATTTGACTGGGATTCTGAAATGTCTCTTGCAAAAGTATTCGGGTGTAGTGTGCTCTCTGAAGGCACCAGTTCTGTAGGGTTTGGGCATTTACTGGGACAATTATTAATTGTAGCAGTAAATCACAAAATGATTCTTTTAATGGCTTTAGAATCCAACCATGCGATATAACTCAAACAACGCACACACACAGGTACTAATACAGGAGGATACATTTATTAATACATAGAATATGCATGTAAACCCTAACAGATCTTATCGAGAGGGTTATCAGAATCCAAAAGGTATATATTCAATGAGTTACGAAGAGTTACATATATCAAGAGGACATACGTTCAGTATATCATTCATTTAGAACGTTTCGTAAATGAACTTGGTTATAACATCTACATTGGATACTCAAAACAAGTACATAACTCTTAGGAATTAAATCGATATCAATTGGTTGGGATAACAATTGAATTCTCGAGCTGTAATGCATTGAAGTTGAATACTCATCCAATCTCTGGAGATTCAGATCTCCTGAGGGCTCTCTGGCTCCGTGCCAGGCTGTGCTGTGCGGCTTGCGACGGTGCGCTGCTGACGCTCATTGACCGGCTAGTTAGTGTTGGCTTTAACTAGCAAAGTTTGTGCACAGGAGAAAAGATTACTGTGGGTCCCAGCAAGTCAGGAAGAGGACCGGTTCGTTCCTGATGAAGCGCTAGTTCTGAATAGTGATTCAGCTGTCCACAGTTCCGACCTGTTCACGAGGCTTGCTGCTGATGCTAACCTCGGGTGGATCCTCTGGTTACTCTCTGGCAACCTCCGCTCTAGACTCTTAGAGCAAAGGAAAGTTCTGGCACTCGGACACACTGGCCGTTCCGTGGTTGTCCGGGCTGAGTCTCAGGATGGTCAGGAGGCGCGCTGCGAGAATGCCTTTCCCTTGGGAGCCTTCTGCTCCTGGGCTGTCCTGCCCTGGAATTCTCCTTTGAATTGTCCGAAAAAGTTCACAGAATTCTCTCAGGCTCTCTGTGTTGCCTGTTGTTACCTGGAGGAACTTCAGCTCGTTCATTGGCTGAAAGTTCCATGGGCATCAGAGTCCCACGTGGGTTACTCGGCCCTACCAGTCCCTGATTGGTTGATCAAGGTGAGATATGAGTCACTTACTCCTGACACTTAGGAATGCAGTCCAGATGTCCATCTGGCACTCCCTAGACAGATAGGCGCCAATGGATGACCATTGATCATGATAGCCAGGCTTAGCTAAGTGCATCCCCCTTTGGGAGCTGTCCCTTATCAAAAGAAAACATCTTTAAATCAGCCTGCATGAATAGTTTCTCTGTGGCTGCACCACAGAGATGAACAGAGATTTGAGGCCTCATTTGGGAAAGCACCGCAATACTTAATTCTGTCTTCCTAACAAGCATTGCCGCTACACGGGTTTGCTTCAACCTTTGATAAAAAAAGTGATCTGATCTGAAACTACCCAGCTTACAATCTCTGAGGTAGTTGTCACTAAACTTGGACGTGGTGTGGCACACATGTGCCGTGTGCCTTTACTTTTGTAAAAAACTGGTATCGGGAAAAGTTTCTTAATATTTCTTTTGATTAGCATGGAAGAAAATGTGATCATTACCTATGGAATTTCCCGCCAGCGTGGAGCTTGAATTCACAACCTTGAGATTCAGTGTTCAAGAGTCACAGAAGAGGTCGGCCTGGTCTTCAGTTTGCCAACGATAAGCTCCGGCAGTGCTCCTCTGTAAAGCAGATTGTTCGGATCGGTTATGTGGGACGGCACTTCGATACTAAGATCGTTTTCAGCACACACATGGTTTCCCCCCTTCACGCAAAAAACATAGACGAAGGAAGCTCTCTTGTCTTGGGCTGCTGACTCCCGGATTTAAAGCGCTCTGGGTGCCAGCTAAGTCTCTAACAAGCACACTATAAAGACAGGAATTACACTTTGCTCACGTCACGCATGGAATGGCGAGGCTACTTGTTCCAATATTATCTAGTCTCACCTCATATGGTGCCGATTCCTGGTTTTCATTTAAGAAAGAGCACTGCAAACACCGTAAACAGTGCAAAACGTGTGATGAAAGAAGTCTTTTCCCCCCTTTGTCTAACGCAGAACACAGCGGAGTCATGCCGAGGGTTGTGAGATCAAGATTTCAGTGGAGCACTGTCGTCTACGTCTTTAGCTACATGAGTTGGACATCCTCTTGTACACGGAAAGCAGATTGAGATCCTCTCACATGAAAAGTGCCAGATAAAAGCCATTTCTCTTCCTTTCTCTTAGTGCTGGAGCTATCGCATGTAAATGAGGCAACTTGCAAGGCGAGCAGGCTCGGTGCACACCGAACGCAGATGTCTCAGAGCAGTTGAGACGTGTCCAAGTGGCTGTCAAAGGACAGCCCTTTGCCGGCACTGTGGCTTAGTTGGCTAAAGCGCCTGTCTAGTAAACAGGAGATCCTGGGTCCGTTTCCCAGCGGTGCCTTTCTTCCTGTCTTACTGTACAGAATTTATCCTTACGGGCAAATCCCATGCCTTTTAATTCAGGTGAATGCAAGTGTTCGTTTCCTTTCTGGAACAACTTGTTTTGAAAGAAATCTATACAGCTTGCGAAAGATGAAACACAAATCTTGCTTATCAGTGAAGAAGAGGTACTCCGAGCAGGCCAGCTAATACCAGCAAAGTTTTTTTTTTCACCCTAACCCAGAGAATGGAGAAAAGCGAGGCACCTGTGGCTCTGCAGTGTAATCAGTTCGCGAGTTCCGCGGTTAGCTGAAAGAGTGGTAAATGGAGCTCGCCCCAGCCCGTCCTTATTCTTTTAAAGAGGATAAAAAATTAACTTTGCCGCCATTACTACCAGCTTTAAAAGACTGCCATGGGCACAGAAAAAAACACACTACAGATGACTTTTCTGGAACCGAAGCAGAGATTCCTTTACGAACCAACTGATAAAGCTCAGCCAGTGAATACTGTTAACAGAATGTGAAAGCACGATCAACTTTGTAACTGCAACCACAGGAAAAACAGCAAGAAGCAGGCTCCATTCCCCATTTAAATCTGTCGTGCGAGGCATGCTTTTTGAACGCATGAAGTAAATCCCACGATCGCTTTTGAACTTGGACAAAGTACTTCCAAAGGAGCGCTATGCGCAAAGATTTAACAAGCTCAACCCCCGCCAACGATTCGGTGTGAAGAAGCAGAACATTCAAGTTTCACAGACAGAAGCAGCACGCCAGCACAGCCAACATTAAAACGGAGGGCACACTACGATTTGCATTGACACAAAAGTGATCTGGGCAGACGTCGTTCCCTGCATAACGCAAAAAGTGGCAAAGCGCTTTTGGGTTGAGAGGACGCAAGAAGGTTTTTGTTTTGTGCCTTGATGTCAAGCTGAGAAAGTATCTTTAAACACTTTGCTTAGTTTCTCGAGAGACTGCCAAAAAGCAGTTCCCTCCCTTTCGTCTGAAGTCAGCTGAAAGGGGGTCTCGACAGAAGCACCTGGCAGCGGTGGGATTTGAACCCACGCCCCCGAAGAGACTGGAGCCTTAATCCAGCGCCTTAGACCGCTCGGCCACACTACCCGCTGTGCGCTGTCTCTTTGTCTCATTACTTGCCGGGAGGAAGCCGGGTGGGTTTTGCTCTTGTCGCCCGACTTAGTGGCGTTATGACCGTGGAACCGACTGCACCTGCTTTTTCTGAGATGCTTCCCCTCTCATGGCGAGATCTCGACTTCTTTAACACCTCTGGATAAAGATCTTCTGTGGAGCAGGTTTCAGACCTCTGCGTACAGCACCCTTGATGTCATTTTATTTTTACAGCAGCCGCATCTGGAAAGTTGTGTCTTTTACGTTTTATTTGAACAACAAAACTACATACAATACAAACAAAAGCACATATAACGTATCAAGAAAATCATCAGGGGCACATGCTATAATACAATTACACTTTATGAAAAACGATTACACAAGGTAAATAAAGATAAGGTACGCACAGCTTGTTCTTACATTTCGAAAGAGTCCGTAAATACCCCTTTACGTCTATTTTGAACTGTTCAAACGTAGGACTCTTCCCAGACCATTTCACTTTATACCACATTCCTAAACGAGAATGCATCTCCTGTTTTAGAACTATTTTGGGTGGTATGGCTTATACAACACACCCACAGTATTCTAATGGTGGACTGCAGATCTGTGCTATAGTTCAGTCGAATTCGAAGGATCCAGCAATCATACTGGATTTGACTGGGATTCTGAAATGTCTCTTGCAAAGGTATTCGGGTTTGCTTGAACCTTTAATAAAATAGTGATCTGAAACTACCCAGCTTACAATCTCTGAGGTTCTTGTGGCAAAGCACAGTCATACCTGACCTGTCTGGAATGACTACTGAGAGTCTTTATCCAGAAGCGACGGCACCACTCCCAGTAGAATGAGAGAGAAATACAGCATGACATGGGGAGTCATGGGGCTCCCACAGTTTGTTTTTCCTCATGTTACTGATTTTTTCACTAACATTTTGATCTTTTCACAATCAGACCTTTTTTCACATTTAATAAAATCTTTTAACCAGCAAACCGGTTTTATCGGTTTGTGAGGTTTGTGAATGCGTGCAGTAAGTCCTTATTGAACTAGGACAAAATATTCCTGATGGAGTGCTGTGCGCAAACATTGAATAAACTCGACCTTTGCAGATGATTCGGCATGAAGAAGCAGAAGATTAATTTTTCACAGACAAGCAGCACACCAGTACAACCAATATTAAAATTTAATTGACAGCTCACAAACATTTGCACTGACACAAAGGTGATCTCAACTAAATGGAGAGAGGATTCTGTGTTAATTGTGCTTCTCCTGGGAGAGGTCAAGTTGAGAAGTTCATGATAAAAGGGTGGTAAATATCCTGTCCAGGAATATCGGGGCTGTAGGGGGTCAGATCTATAGATGTAGTAAACACATTAGTGGAGACGGTGTGTCTGGTCTCTGTGAGAGAGCCGGGCGGGAAGAATAATCTGTGGTCTGGGAAGAAGAGACCCTCGGAGGCGCTCCACACAGGAGAGAATGAAAAAAATATATATTTTTCAGGGACGCTGATTTTTCTCTTTGAGGGAATTAAAAGCATGTATAGCGAGTGACTTCGTGGCGCAACGATAGTGCGTCTGACTCCAGCTCAGAAGATTGCGTGTTCAAATCACGTCAAGGTCAGCTGATGGGTTTGCAGGTGCTGCTGGTGCCCAACCCGGAAATTACACCACGCTGTTCAGTTTTATCTGTACACCACATAGGTAATCTGAACGAAATAACAGAACAGTACAGAACACGCAGTCAGGAGCTTATGCAGCGTTTCATCTTGAACACGACAAGAGAAAAGGCACACTGCACGTCTGCGAAACATCACGTCTGACTTTAGAGAAAGTGACATCAGAGAATGGAAGTTTCAGACCGCTTTTTTGTTACAGGTTCAAGCAAACCTGAAAGTTAGGGAGTGTTTGGTCACTTTTGTATGAAAAAGTGTCTGAAGCCTGTAATTATAATTTGCCCTTTTTTAATTGTGGTTGAAATCCACTCCCATGTACCAAGACCTTACAGTATATTCATGTTTACTTAAATGACTAACTATTGGACATTAGTTGGTGTTTTTTTTGTAACGATTTGCTATTTCATGCAGGAAAGAAAGGAACCCAGACCCAACGTTTGCTTTCAGGTGCGGTTCATTTACATAACGGACATATATTTCTGAGGAGCCTGATTTAAATCACACAACCCCGGTAGAAGTCGAATCGACAATCTTATAAACCGAAATCAGACGCGTTATCCATTAAACCACTAGCCCGTCACGTAACTCAATTGCACCATGGTGAGTTCAGCGCCGCTACTAGTAATACCCCACCCCCATCTTAAATTTCTACGTGAGAAACGTGTTTTCTACATTTTTATCAGTTTTAAAAAATCATCACTTTTAAGCAGACAAAGCCTTTATGTGTCGCTCTGAATTTCTAATTGATTTAGAATTCCAAGAAAAAAGAGTTTTGTTCCACAACGGCGTGAAATGATCACGTCTTTCACTCTACTTCTCTCTAGTAGTAAAGCAGATCTTGCTAGGTGAGCATTTGCTCCGGTAAATTAGGTCACTTTTCATGTTAACTCACTTCTTCTAAACACAACATTTCCTGGTGCATGTTTTCTCCATGAAAAAAGACATTTTCCCTTACATGATTTCTCGTTTTGTTTCATCAAAGAGTACAGAAAGAAGAAAGAAAGAAAGGAAAAGTGTCGTAAATGAACTCTGTCGCCCTTGGGAGATGTCAAGCGCATTGGACATGAAAAGTGCACAATAAAAGCCATTTCCCTTCGTGTCGGGACTCCTATTGAATGTAAAGGAGGGAACGTGCTCAGCCAGCCGACTCAGCGCTTACTGAACGCAGGTGTCTCAGAGCGGTGTGTCCAAGTGGCAGTAAAAGAGGAGAATTCTGCCGGCGCCGTGGCTTAGTTGGTTAAAGTACCTGTCTAGCTAACGGGAAATCCTGGCTCCAAATCCTAGCAGTCCATCGCCTGTGTTGCACTGGACACCCTGTAGATCATCAAAAGCATATTGAGCTCCTTGGTAATGAAATTGCCGGATAAAAGCCATTTCACATCCTTTCTCAACATGCTCAGCGAGAAGGCTCACCGCACACCGAACGAAGATGTGACAGAGCAGTGTGTGCAATTGGCTGTAAAAGGGTACTGCTTCGCCCTCGTTGTGGCTTAGTTGGTTAAAGCTCCTGTTTAGTAAACAGGAAATCCTGGGTTCAAATCCCAGCGGTGCCTTTCTTCCTGTCTTCTCGCACCGTTTATTGATATAGACAACATGCTTCTGCATTATGTTTAAAAGAAGTGTTCATTTCCTTTTTGGCACAGCTTATTTTTCAAGAAATCCACACATTGCGAAAGATAAAGTTCTCATCTTTCTTATCAATGCAAAAGAATTACTGCCAGCTGGCAAGAAAATGACAACGATTTGTTTTTACTTTAGCCATAAATCTGTGAATGTAGAAAAAATACGACATGTGTTAGTTTCTATGCCACACTCAGGGTGTCCTTCAGTTAAACACAACGTTGGTAGATCAAAGGCACGCAGAGACACACTTCGAATTAATCCGATCTAAACATTACCTTCTCTAAATGTGATTGAGTTTCTTTCCACGTCCTTAGCCATCTTGATGTTTACAGAGATTTTCAACTTTTGACACGAGTCAAACTACGAGTAAATAGTTGAGTACCTAAGTCAATATCACCGGGAATGTGAAAATAAATGTAAACATCAATATTTCTGCTGTCTCCTGAGAAACACAAGTATAGAGTCAAAACACAATAAATAATGCTAAAAAATTATTCAGTTACATCCCCTTTAAATATGTATTTCCTTAATATCAGTTCTCTTCCCTCCCCAGGACACTTGCAAATTCACTATAGCATATTAAAAGCTGTGTGTAAGTCTTACATGTGTTCTGTCACATCTGGGTGTTAAATTAATAGATGTGTTGTGTTATTTAATATGATTTGACTCCACGCTTGTGTTTCTCGGGAGACAGCAGAAATATTGAGGATTTGCGGCTACAGAAAATAATGTGAACTTTACAGGCTAAAGTAAGGTTACGTTAAAGAAACAAAAACTTATTGTCACCCTTTTTAACGTGATTTTTTAAGACATTTCTTCGGAATAGTATATCTTCTCGTGTCTTTGGCTGTTATCCTACAATAACGGTGGTGAAATAGCAGGAATGTGCGGAAAGAATCGGAGATTGAACAGAAGACTCATCCAGTCGATAGTAAGGTTGTGTAGGACCGCACACACTACGATGTCAGTGTTGAGTAGCGTGGTTTAAAAGCTTCTTCACGAACCAGGAAGGAGTAGAAACCTAAAGTCTTCTGATCCGTAATCAGACACGTTATCCAGTGTGCCATTGGCGTTTGCATCGCGTTCCCATACAGCACCACATTCAGTTCAGAGCCGCTACTATTCATGTGTTTTGTACGTGTGTCTAGTTACTACGTCTTTCATTATGTCTGGTTTAAAATAATGTATCTTTAAAACAGACAAAGAGTTTATGAGTCTCCCTGAAATTCACACACGAAGAATAAAAGATATCGCGTTTAAAAAGAATACAGAGATGCCGGCGATAGAAAACGGAGCGTCTTAAGTGCGCGCTATCACTGAACTAAACTCCCGATCGGTAAGTTTGTCGGCGGCTTTTTAATTGTGTTAGGAAGAGCAAACAGTCCACAGTGTACATTTTAAAGGTCTAAGCAAAACAGTCAGACGTGAGGATTATTCAGAACAGGAGCCTCTACTTCTTTGTATACTGAGCTTTCGGGTGAACATCAAAGTGAAAGACAAATTCGCAATTTTCACTTTTTGATTAAGGAACAAGAAAACACCATCCTTCGAGCTGGATTCAAACCAGGGACATAAGAAGTGCCCACTGTTTTTGTTTACAGTCTTAAGATCTAGTAACTGAGCTATCGAGAGGTCGAACAGCAAATGCTTTGTCACACGTGTAGCCCAATGTAGTTTAGTGTTCCTCTTTATTTAAATCCCAGTTCGACATCAAAATACTCACTCCCATAGTCTCGTTCAGAAGAAGAAATGGACCAGGCTTCCACTGTATAAACGTCCAGAGTTCTTAACGTAAAACGTTTGAAGGGACATCAGTGCTGGCGGAAATTGACCCTTTTTCTAGTGGGATCAGGATCATATAAAACCATTCTTTTGGCTTGAGAAGAGGATCATGGAGACACTCAAAACATCCCTGTCTTTGCTTCTTTCAAGGACGAATGGAGTATTGAGCTGCAAGCATCGGTTCAAATCAAAACTCTCTGCTACTGCAGTTGCTTGTCTGAGAGTTTCTTCAAATCTTTCAACTGAACGTTGATATCAAGGGATATTGACGGTAATATCATACGGATTTTGGTTTTCTTTTGATCGAAAATTGTATTAAAATACAAGCCTCTTTCACATTTGTATAATACTTTCCCTTGCATCCTCAGATAAAAATTCTAAATACCACAAAGTTACAATATATGGAATAGCATTTATTTTAAAATGTATTTTAAAATTTGCATTTAATTAGAGCTATATTTAGAGCTTAGTAAAGATAACATTGCTAATATTGATGGAGTAGAAATGTAAGATGAATTGATAGCTTTTTCTGAGCTAAAAAGTCCTACAACGCCTCCTGTAACAGGTAAGGACTCATAGCAAGACATTGCTATTGCATTGCGCATTTTGCAGATACGACCAGTTTCTGCTTCTGGTGAGTGCATTTTTTCCAAACTGAAATTAACAAGAACATTTTCAAGATGCGCCATGTCCCTAAATCGTTCATCAGGACTACTATTAATATCAGGTGAAAGCAGTACAAAGCATAAATTTAACCTATTAAGAGACTATATCTGTCAGCTACTGCTGTAAGCCATGTTCAGCCAACGCTAGAAATATTACTGCTCTACTACAGTAGCTAAAGAAAGCAAGTCAGACTTAGAAACGGATCACAAGTCGAAGACCTAAACCGACGAGAATGGGATTCGAACCCACGCGTGCAGAGCACAATGGATTAGCAGTCCATCGCCTTAACCACTCGGCCACCTCGTCACGAAAGCTATCTACCCTTGGGCATGATTTTGGTCGGCGACCAGGCTCAGCGCACATCGACCTCAGATGTCTCAGAGCGGTGTGTCCAAGCGGCTGTATAAGAATAGGTAATAGGTTTATTCCATGCTGGAAAAAAGAAGAAAGAGACAACAACGTTTCGGCCGTGGAGCCTTCTTCAGGTGTGAGAGAGACAGGGCAGTAGGCAAAGGTAAAGTAGCGGGAGAACAAAGGTTTGAGGGTGGGTACCCACCTGTATAAGAATAGTGTTCTGCCGGCGCTGTGGTAAAGCTGGTGAAAGCACTTATTTCATAAAGAGGAGATCCTGGATCCGAATTCCAGCGGTACCTTTTTTCCTGTCTTGTTTTACAGAACATGTAATTTGGGACACTCAAAGAGGTCTTGATTTGGTTTAATGCGTTTATTCATTTCCTTTGCAGAACAACTTGCTTTTTTTAAAATCATATAGCTTGCGAAAGATGAAATGCGAGCGAATTTTTTTGTTCACCAAAAGTATGTAAATGAAAAAAAGCAAGGTGTAAGCATTTCTGTGGTGCAACCTGTTAGCGTGTTTGGCTATTAACTCCAAGGTGGGTTTTTTGATCCCACCCAGGGACGCACTTCTTCCTATAGTAAACATCATCGCCGCAAAAATTAAATTGTTCCGCAAAACCTGAACTATTTTGATATTTGCAGTAGTAAACAATTGAGTACCAGAGTCAACATTACCGGGAATTTCCAATAATTACGGACATTGGCAATTTCCAAGCAGTTAGTATTCACCCATGGAATTATAGGTTCCAGTGGGTGGCGGGAGAATTCACTTATGCTCCCGTTGCATCTTCAGCTAAAGTAATTTAAAATACATAGCAAAATTGTTTGAGAACTTGACAAGCAAAAACGACAGATCGCCGAAGTTGTATTTTAATATTTTCGTATATTTACTTTAATTTGAATATAAATGTTAACATAAACGCTGTTCAATATAATGTAATTTTGTTGTACTTTTAAAATATTTTAGCTGAGGATGCGAGGGGGGCTATTACACCTTGCCAAATATCTAAATAACTGTAAAATAGGCTGGCATTTTAATAAAACAGGCGATCAAAAGAAAGCTACAAATAGTACGGTATTATGCTCAATATCCCTCGATATTGAAGGTCAGATGAAGAACTTGAAGAAACTCTCAAAGAATCAACGGCAATAGCAGAGGATGTTGATTTTGAACCAACGTTTGCACCTCAATTATCCAGCAGTCTTTGCTTGACAGACTTCCTCAAGATATTCGGTGTTCTATACAGAAAATCGAAAATTAAAAGTGCTAATGTGCCAAGAGGGGTGGCCCGAGGCAAAGACTGCGGTAGAGGAAGAATAAGCTCCGCACGATAACGCGTGTCTAATACTCGGCCTCTGAAAGGCATCATATTCGTTGAACTGCCTCCCAGCTGTGACTCTTACACGAATTTCGCGGTACGTGTGTACGAGCTTATAATTCAGGAATATCAATGGTCAGACGTTTATGGTGGGTTTGTGTTTTGTATTATTTAGTGAATGGAAAAAAACATTTTCAAAAAAAGCTCGAATGAAATAATAAAAAAAGTTTATTTGCCTGTTTGTTGTAACAGCTGTGCCAAAAATATTCATCTACATCAGAATAGTACCTGAACGTGACTGGACCTTGTTGGATTTTAGGAAATTTATTTTTGCACATCTTCGCCTACGATCAGGAATACCTTCCTGTTTTCAGCGTATTTATTGTTTCTACCTGTGATCTCGGAAAGGAAGACCCACTACCTGTGAAATAGGTAAAACCGAAATATTCTGGGAATTTGCTGTGGTTTGAGAGGAGTGTATGAAGGTATTAAAGGAGAGAAGAGACGCGCATTCCGCAGGGGGAGCACAAAACCATGAACCCCGCCTGTGTCTTTTCTTATATAACCGCTGAGCCCGGACACAGCGTCTCCAGCCAGTGAAATACAGGATAAACCGCAAGGAAAACAATGTTTCTTTTAATAAGTCTTCTTCTGGTTTTCTATTTCGGTCTTTCACATTTGAATGCATACTTTGCAGTTAATCTTTCCTCGATTACAGGCAGCCCAAACAGTTCTTAAGGCAGACATCGAAGCCTATTTGACTTTCTGCTAATCACATAAGTGTTCAAGAAGTACTTCCCTGACCATCATGTGCCCCCAAGCCGGTTTCTCCGTTTTCCTCTTCCTGTCGTTGTCAGCAAGCACAAGAAGACAGGAAAAACGCAAGGCAGGGAAAAGACGGTAGCTGTCAGAAGTGGGATTTGAACCCACGCCTCTATTCAGAGACCAAAACACCCAAGCAATGGAAAAACATGAGCCCTTAAAACTGGCGCATCAGACCACTCGGCCATCCAGACAAGCTACAGAAGTTGGTGTGCTGGAAGCACAAGTCATTCACAAAACTGAGAAATGGTTTGCTGGAGAAGCGCCAAGTTGCCTGTTGTAGCCTAAACGGATCGAGGAAATCAAATTTTCGGATCGATTCAGAGTGTGCTTTACAGCCATTGTGTTATATTTTGATCTGCTAGGGTGCAGTCGTCTTCACAATCTGGATTATCTCATAAAGAGCGACGTCAGTGTAAAACAGCTATCATTTTTAAGAACAGACGTTGTATTGCATATTAATAATTGATTTATTTTCCTGATTACAATACAGTATACTTTCCTGATTGCAATGTATTGTGAAGCATAAAAGCCAGCTGCATCAATCTCTATTACGCGTCATTTATGAAGGCGTTTCAAATAGCAGCCAGTGCAGTACTTTTGGAGCATGTATTACATTGTAAATAGTCTTATTTAAAATCACACACTGTTATTTAGACAGCGCAAACCAGTCTGACCTCCTTCAACTTTCTGTGCTCGCTGAGTAGATCTTAAAGCAGCTGCAGCCAGAGTAGCCGTAATGGCAACACAGTGCTTGGAGTTCGGCTACTCTTATTTCTTCTGCAGAACCACCGGCATCGGAATATACTGATCCGCATAAGAAGCGCTTTCGGTTTCTGATCGTTTTTATTGAGCGCTGCTCTAAACTTTACATTTGCTCGTACTTGTTTTTCCCATGAAAAAAGACATTTTTCTCATTACATGATTTCACTTTTTTTCTTTTCAACAAGTAGAAAGAAATAAAATATAATTCCGTATAAGAGACACAGGTTGGATGGTTGGTGGTCTAAGGCGTTGCGTTTAGGTTGCAGCTTTTCCTGGAGACTTTTGTTTAAACCCCACTTCTGACAACGTAGAAACGATAAAATCCCTAGGTAGAAAGCATCTCGCATTTCACGTGTTCAATGTTAATTGTCTCAGTGGTTGCCTCAGTGAATGATGGACCTTCTCTCTTGCAGGGTGACGGAAACTTCTTCAGAGAGGGAGTCTCTGGAGTTTACAGCCAGTGCAGTTTCTCCTGGAGACGTATGTTCAAATCACACTTCTGATGAAAAGCTTTTCTCGTTAGAGTAGAAACGATAGAAGCCTTAAGTGGGAAAAAAAATCACGGCACGGCTTTTCTTCATCAAGAGCCGAGACAACAGAAACAGACTTCAAACTGACATGAATTACTTCATGAGCGTTTATGACCGTCTTTAAAAAGCTGAGAGCAGGCGAAAACGTCATTGGAAATGAGGAAATGTCTGCTGACTGTAAACAGAGCTCACGCTCAGCTGCGAATAAGCGCTCCTCTTTAGTACAGTGCTGAGTGCCTACGTTTGCTGCGGGGGAGACCGGGGTACTTTTCTGTGACAGGGCGCTGGTTTAATTTTTTAACAACCTGACTCCACTTAAAAGTGTGTACTGTGTACTAACTTTCGAACTACTTAGTGCGGTAGAATATGGAGATCATCTCTAGCTCTGAGCTCAACTGCAACAAGAAGTCGTGCTGAACAAAGTCAGAGTCCAGCTGAACGTGTGCTCAGTGTGGTGCTCAGGACACGGGAGCATTGCTGTGGCTCTAATTAGCACGAACTGCAGGGGCTCTGAATCAGAACGTTTCAATTTATCTGTTCAGTAAATTAAAATGCAGGACACGTTAAAATCGGATTATGACTATATAACCGAATGTCCCTCACAGTTTAAAAGATACCAGTAAGGACACACAATTACTAATGCGATACTTATTGGAAATAGTCCCAAAACAAGCACGTATCGCAGCTGGTAGACCCCTGTAATAATTTTGCAGTGACAGAACACTTTGAAGATTTGCAATCTATTTAAATATGAATTTTCTAAATTTCAGTTCTCTTCACTCCCTGGCATAACTGAACTCTCACCTTCACATACTAAAGGCATTACATGCATTAGCTGTGATAATGCTTCTAAGAAGCACAGAATGACATTTAGTTTTGTTCCTCATTTCCCCCAAGAAAAAAAAAGGAGTCAATTTCCGCCTGGAATGATTGATGCCCCATCAAACATGTTTTAATATCCCCGGAAGTTTATACGGTAGAATCCTGGTTTGTGGCTTAAATTCAAGGTAAAAAAGACTAAGGAAACGAGTTGGAAACAATGTCGATCTGGGATTTTACTCATCTGGAACATTTCACTACATTGGGCAGTATGTGTCAGAGTGCAGCTCCTGGTATCCCTTCGATAGCTCAGTTGGTAGAGTAGGGAACTGTAATGGAAACACTTGGGAATCCTTAGGTCGTTGGTTTGACTCCAGCTTGAAGGAAGGTGCCTTTTGTGTATTGTAACCAAAGAGTTAAAATAGTGAATCTGTTTAATTCAGTCGTTGATCAAAAGCTCAATAAACGACGAAGCAGAGGCTCCTGTTCCAAATTCAGCTCCCATCTGATTGTCTTGTTTTGGCCAAGATCTGATCTATGAATTAAGGGACTTCTCTGTCTGCTTTGTAATTCAAAAATACATTTTGTAATGCAAATGTCAAGTTTTTTGTAGATATAAAGGTGTTCTCTGTTTTCAAAGGATACCTACTTAATTGGCTTTATGATTTGGTATTGATTTTGTATCGTTGTATTATTAACTTTGTGCTTTCTGTGTTTTTATCATTCTCACTCCCTGTGCTGAAAACAGAATTATCTCTTCCCCGAACATCGTCTACAGATCACTTGTGTGCTTTTAACCTTCTCCCAGCTACAGGCGAGACTGAAGCTGGAGATGTGAAGGCACCCGCTGGTGCATCTTCTCCAAATTTCACAATTGCAACAGACTTCTCTTTTTTTTAAAAAAGTAGATATAGCCCTGAAAAAAGCATTAGCTTTATCAGTTTTTACATTAATCGATTTTGAAACAAATATTCTATTTTTATTGCAATTTACATAATAATAATTATTATTATTATTATCGCTTAAACTTATATAGCGCTTTTCTGGACACTCCACTCAAAGCGCTTTACAGGTAATGGGGAATCCCACTACCCCCACCAATGTGCAGCCCCACCTGGATGATGCAACAGCAGCCATACTGTGCCAAAATGCTCACCACACATCAACAATCAGTGGGGAGGAGAGCAGAGTAATGAAGCCAGTTCATAGATGGGGATTATTAGGAGGTCATGACTGGTAAGGGCCAATGGAAAATTGGGCCAGGATGCCGGGGTTACACCCCTACTCTTTCAAGAGACGACCTGGGATTTTTAAAGGCCAGAGAGAGTCAGGACCTCAGTTTTACTTCTCAGCCAATGGACGGCACCTGTTTACAGTTTAGTGTCCCCGTCATTATACTGGGGCATGAGGACCCACATGGACCGCAGGGTGAGCGCCCAGCGACAGAAACCAGATGGTACCGTGTGTCGGGCTCGGCTGCGAGCAGGACAATGACGTCACGGGGACAAAGTAGAAAAAATCAAAACAGTTCTGTAAAAGACCTGTGTCAGCTGTCGGTTAGCAGTCTGGACTCTAAATCCATCGATCTGATTTCAAATCTCTCTAACACCTGAGCTGCGGCTTCTTTTGAGTAGTTATTCAGGAGAACACTATGTTGATTGTATAGATGAAACGTTTAATATATTCAGGTGGGTAGCTACTTCAGCATGCCTATCTGCAAAGAAACAAGTAATGTTTGTATATAAATGAATGTCTCTGACAACTTAATGTTAGTTTTTAATTTAGTTTTAGTTTTACGATGTAGGTCAGGCGTTGACATATGCACAAACACACGAAATGTCTCACTCCTGATTCAGCTCATGCTTCATACGAGTGAAGTGATTCCTCCTGCTTCTCGTACAACCATATCAGAACAGAAGCCCGTGTCACCCAGCTCTGATTCAAGAGCGACTCACATCTTGACAGGGTGCCCCTTTGGTCAGAAAAAATAGTTGTCAGAAAATGTGAGAAAAGGAAAGTTATGTACAGTAAGCTTTCACACACAGCTCTCACACACAGCATTAGAGATTGGAATCTGATTGTAAAAAAAAAAACTGCCCGTCTCCCCGGCATTTAACGGTGCTGTTGCTTTTATTTTACATATTGTTAGCATTTTAATGAATTTTTAAAAGATTTATACACAAATCGCTAAATACGAAACGTAAAAAAACCAACTGTAAGCAATTGACCATTCATATTCCTGAATTTTAAATCCCTGTGTTTATCTGTGTCCAAGTGCCTGGTGCAGCTATTTTGAAAGCATACCTCAAGGAGGGCTTTAGACGCAGTCTGGGGTATTTTCTCCTTTTACATTTTTGTGATTTTATATCGAACCTGGTATACTCCCAAAAGTGCACAGTAGCTTGTACTGTGTGCCCTGTTTGCCTTTGTAAGCGTTTGTTTAAAAAATAACTTCACAATACGATAAAAACAGAGAAAGCACAAACTTAATAATATAACGATTCAAAATCAAAACCAAATCATAAAGTCAATTACAGATGCAGCCATTCAAAATGCGCGGGCGATACCGCATTATTTTCCGGTACGCTGTACGCAGTCTACCGCAAGCTACCGGTAAATACCGCGAGTTACCGGTAAATACCGCTAGCAAAATAATAGTATCCGGAATTTCCGCAAGGTGGAGCTAATAAAGCTCAACCTCTCATGTTTGAGCTGTAGCCATCAAAGTCTTTAACGAAGATATTAATAATAGTATTAATAATAAATGACCTTGGACAAGCTGTAAACTCAAAGTATTGCCCTGGTCCACATTCTTTTTTTCATTGACCGTCTTTGTAAAAGTAACGCCACAGCATTTCGCAATCACGCATTTTTTTCCAATCATGCAAAGTACAGTGATTCACCATGCCTTTCACATGCTCATAAAAGAGATTGATTTAGGGACATAAACATATTACCGTATGCAAACTGTACTGTATACAGTATGTATATGTATATTTAATGTCTTAACTGTGCCCGTTTAAGTATTGAATATTCATATCTAATTTTACCACTGAAGGGAAATCTTAGTAGCTGAGCATAAAAACAATAGGAGCATACTGCAACGCGTGTGAAGGCCATAAACGATATTAATTTTGGAACATAAACATACAGTATATGGCTGGTCTCGGTACTTTAAAGAAAACATACACGAAACATGGTTTCATTATGACCAGAATCTTGAGATATTTTTAACTTGATTTACAGTATTTGAGAGGTATGTCTTAACACCGATACTACAGTGCTTAAGTACTACTCACGTATATGTTTCTAGGTTTATATTATGCATTTCATACGGTCAAATTACTTTTGAGCAACTAATAAGAAGCGCGAAACGGTATGCGTTTTACTTTCGTTTCGTGCTGGGACCCGTGGATTGATTAGAGATATCAAGTACATACAAGTCATTTTTTAAATGTTGTAGTTCGTCTTGAAAAAATGTTACGAGTACATCATCTATCAACAATTACACAGGTTCTGTTTCCATATTGCGGATTTTGGTTACGTAATATTATTTTCTAGATTTCACGTTGTGAATATATGATTTGGGCAAACAGAGCCGCAAAGAAGTACATTATGGGTTGTTGTTTTTTTTTGCAGTTTTATCTAGAACAAGCGATGCTTAAACCTTTGTCTGATTCTTGTGAAACTATCCACACGACAGTTACAGTACCTAGGAGTTGACTTCAGTGATGTCACTGATGGGATGTTTCTAAAAATCCATCCTCTGTAAAACGTCTTCTCTAGTTGTCCTGCATATGTATTCGCTAATGAAGCTGTGTGTTCTGAGCCTGGATCTCTACATTTCTGTATGAACCACCTTAGAGGGCTAAAGACAGCTTGTGTTTAAATTGAGTGTAAGGCAATTTATGCTTCTAAAGTCATGGTCAGCATTTTTGTACTGTGCTGTAAACTTGTTCTGTGCCTAGTCACATTATTTTATAGCGTTTTCATAGCGTTATCAAATCTGGTGGCGCTGTGTTAGTTTCCTGACTCCCATGTCACATGGTCTGTGATTGTAACCTGTAATACCGGTTTAATTCGTCACAGCCAGCACTCCGGTTGTAAAGTAGAAGCAGGCGAGATTTCCAGCGAAAAACACCTCCCCCTTCTTCAGGTGTGAGGGTCTTCTGCTCAGAATGAAACGCTAAAATGTAATGTAGGCTCTGAATGGGTTCTGACTTGCTTTAACAAAATATGTTTACAAATCCTTTCACCTGGCATTTTCGTAGTTAGAAATTATGGAACGCTCTGTTAAAAGCAAGGGAGTTTTTATGTCCGTTGCAGTTCTTTTGCAACATGAATATAATTATATCGTTATTAATTTCTTGAGATACGCGATTCCATATTATATTCCCTTTTAATCAAATTCTAAAAGTATGCTTGTTGACTCCGGTATCGCGTTAGTTAAAGACTTCGATGCTTAAAATGTTTAGGAGAAATGGAATACTGGTGTGTATGTTTTCTTTAAAGTACCGAGACCAGCCATATACTGTATGTTTAAGTTCCAAAATTAATATCGTTTATGGACTTCACACGCGTTGCAGTATGCTCCTATTCTTTTTATGCTCAGGCACTAAGTAAAAGGAGATGCTTCATATTGCTTGACTAATTTTAAAAACTAAGTTAGAAATGCAGACGCTCCCTCGGTGCGCTGCTCTGGTGCGCCGGCTCTTACACAGTGCCTGTCTGCCGTAAGCGTTACAATATACATACCCAACACTGCTTGTACCCATCTGTCATGCAAATAAAACACCTTGAATTGAATTGAATTGAGGGGAGAGGGGGGAATACTAAAGGCAATACTGGCTCAATACCCTCGATGGGCTTTGACGTGCTAATGCGTTGGTTTAACAGTCCGGGTGTGGCAGGCTTCCAATGTCAACTCGACTCGATTGGAAGACAATGAACGTATTTTGTGATATTTAGAAATATAAATTTGTTTGGTGCGAGTGAGGTTTTATTTAATCTCTGACCAAGGGAAACGTTTCATTTTTTCAAAGAAATGTTTGTTAAAAAATAAAGTCATAGTTCTATGGGATTCAATCACAGACCATGTGACAAGGGAGTCAGGAAACTACTCTAACACACAGCGCCACCGGATTTAATAACGCAATAAAAACGCTATAAAATAATGTGACTAGGCACAGAAAAAGTTTACAGCACAGTACAATAATAAATGCTGACCATGACTTTAGAAGCATAAATTACCTTACACTCAATTTAAACACAAGCTGTCTTTCTGTATGAACCTCTAAGCTGGTTCATACAGAAAATGTAGAAATGCATTAGCCTGATTATGATTAAAAAACACATAATTAAACACGCGTTTGCGATTTAAATCAGAACACGATTTAAATCAATATAAATGTTTATATTGTAACGCATACTGTCCAGCCTCCATTTCTCTATAAAAATTTACTCTGTTGCACACACACACACAATAGAAGGAGGAACCGCTGTCAGAAGGGAAGATATGTTCAAAATATCGCAAATATCGTTCATGTTGCGATATTTTGAAATATAAAAGTCAATTTATTGTCCATAATATCGCTATTCTATTTTTTCGAAGAAATGTTTGTTAAAAGAAAAGTCCGGCACCAGCTGGATTCGATCACACAACCTCCCAGTTGCTAGTCACGCACCTAGACCAGTCGGCTAGAAGACAGCTCGCATGAACAGGCAGGCGAAAAAGCCCTACACAGCCCTGTCGCAGCACACGAATACCGTTATTAAATTCTTTAGATACGCGATTCCATATTATATTCCCTTTTAATCAAATTCTAAAAGTATGCTTGTTGACTCCGGTATCATGTTAGTTAAAGACTTCAAAGCTTAAAATGTTTAGGGAGAAATGGAATACTGGTGTGTATTTTTTTCTTTAAAGTACCAAGACCAGCTACAGTATATACTGTATGTTTATGTTCCAAAATTAATATCGTTTATGGCCTTCACACGCGTTACAGTATGCTCCTATTCTTTTTATGCTCAGCTACTAAGATTTCCCTTCAGTGGTAAAATTCAATATCTACAACGGGCACAGCAAAGACGTTTTTACTGTAAGTCTTTCTACGACAGACCAACGGACCACGAGTGCCCCTGTCGGTCAACCAATCACGTACTGCGGTGCCACGCGTCATCTTGCGTCATACTGAGCGACGTCACCTGCGGTACGTGTCTGTGACGCGCACTTTGAATGGCTGCATCTGTAAGTACCTAACTTTTGAAAACAGACAACACATTATCTATAAAAAACTTGACATTTGTATCTATTTTTGAATTACAAAGCAGACAGAGCAGTCCCTGAACTTAAAGACCAGATTTGTTAAAATCCCTTGTACCAATTTAGATTGATCTTGATCAGAACACGACCATCAGACGTGAGGGGAATTCGGAACAGGAGCCTCTGCTTCGTCATTTATTGAGCTTCTGATCAACGTCTGAGTGAAAGTTATTTATTGTCTTTGATTAAAGTACGCAAAAGGCACCTGCGTACACCTTTTAGCTCATAAATTCATCGTACATTTATATCCCATCAATATAAACAATGTTATCTTTACCTAGCACTAAATGTAGCTCTAAATAAATGCAAATTTTAAAAAACATTTAAAAATAATTGCTATTCCATATATTGTAACTTTGTGGTATTTAGAATTTTTATCTGAGGATGCAGGGGAAAGTATTATACAACTGTGAAAGAGGCTCGAATTTTAATACAATTTCGATCAAAAGAAAACCAAAATCCGTAAGATTTTACCGTCAATATCCCTCGATATTGACGTTCAGTTGAAAGATTTGAAGAAACTCTCAAAGAAGCAACTGCAGTTGGAGAGATTGGATTTGAACCGATGTTCGCAGCTCAATAATCCATTCGTCCTCGAAAGAAGCAAAGGTTAGTATGTTTTGAGTGTCACCATGATCCTCTTCTCAATCCAAACGAAAGGTTTTATGTGATCCTGATCCCACTAGAAAAAGAGTTAATTTCCTGCTGCACTGATATCCCTTCAAATGTTTTATAAGAACTCTGGAAGTTTATACAGTAGAAGCCTGGTCCATTTCTTCTACTAAACGAGACTATGGGAGTGAGTATTTTGATGTCGAACTGGGATTTAAATAAAGAGGAACACTACACTACACTACACTTGGGCTACGCGTGTGACAAAACGTTTATTTTCTGACCCCTCGATAGCTCAGTTGCTAGCTCTTAAGACTGTAGAAAAAGCAGCGAGTATTTCTTATGTCCCAGGTCTGAATCCAGTTTGAAGGATGGTGTTTTCTTGTTCCTTATTCAAAAAGTGAAAATTGCTTATTTGTCTTTCACTTTGACATTCACCCGAAAACTCAGTATACAAAGAAGTAGAGGCTCCTGTTCTGAATAATCCTCACGTCTGATTGTTTTGCTTAGACCTTTAAAATGTACACTGTGGACTGTTTGCTCTTCCTAACACAATTAAAAAGCCGCCGACAAACTTACCGATCGGGAGTTTAGTTCAGTGATAGCGCGCACTTAAGACGCTCCGTTTTCTATCGCCGGCATCTCTGTATTCTTTTTAAACGCGATATCTTTTATTCTTCGTGTGTGAATTTCAGGGAGACTCATAAACCCTTTGTCTGTTTTAAAGATACATTATTTTAAACCAGACGTAATGAAAGACGTAGTAATAAGATACACGTACAAAACACATGAATAGTAGCGGCTCTGAACTGAATGTGGTGCTGTATGGGAACGCGATGCAAACGCCAATGGCACAATGGATAACGTGTCTGATTACAGATCAGAAGACTTTAGGTTTCTACTCCTTTCTGGTTCGTGAAGAAGATTTAAACCACACTACTCAACACTGACATCGACGTGTGTGAGGTCCTACACAACCTTACTATCGACTAGATGAGTCTTCTGTTCTATCTCCGATTCTTTCTGCACATTCCTGCTATTTCACCACCGTTATTGTAGGACAACAGCCACAGACACGAGAAGATATACTATTCCGAACAAATGTCTTAAATAATCAAGTTGAAAAGGGTGACAATAAGTTTTTGTTTCTTTAACGTAACCTTACTTTTGCCTGTAAAGTTCACATTATTTTCTGTAGCCGCAAATCCTCAATATTTCTGCTGTCTCCCGAGAAACACAAGCGTGGAGTCAAATCATATTACAGTACACAGCTGATAGTAATTTAAGTAGGGAGCTGCGTCACATAAAATTGCAGTAAAGCGCTTTAAATATGACTCTGAAGTACTGGGAAAGATGATTATTTTGAGCGTGCCTCCCAGGGTCTGCTACGAGGCTGAAGTTGGCTTCTTATTCGCCAGCTTCTTCGCGTTTTTCGTTCCACCTTAAATGCTGCTGCTGTGATGTTATGTCGCCTTTCGCCTGTAGATGGCTCTCTTCGATCAGTACTAATACGGCTGGAATACTGCAGACATCCTCAGTGAAAGGAAATATCCAAATAAATAGCGACTGTTCAAATCATATTTTTGTATGCAATATATTTCAGAAAATCGCAAACCAATTTTGAAAACTCACCATAACACGGACTTACACTGGGAAAAGGTGATTGTACTTTCTGCTTATTGCTACGGCCTTCCCCCCCAATTATGAAAATGTCTCACAGTTCTGACACCGACGTGTGAAAGACAATGTAACAGACTATCAAAATCCTGAAGTACAAAACATTTTAATGCACCAGTTTTTTTAAATATGACCCTCTGATCTTGGCATGTCAGAATACATTGGGAAAAAGTATGGCACGAATTGCACGAATTGCAATGGCACACATTGTTGAGAATATCACTGACCTTGCCGATATTTGCAGGGGATACGAATATTTTGTACATGTTGAACTACAACACGTAAAAATTGAGCTCCTTAGTCAATATCACCGGGAATGTCCAATAATGACGAACGTCAGTAGCTCCAAGGAAACTTAGAATCGCACATGGAGTTTTATCTTTGAATGGAGGGTGGGAGAATTCATTTATACTCTCGTTGCTCATTAGCTAAATTATTTTAAAAATATGACACAGATTTGTTCGAGAAACTTGTAATCGCCTTAAAGAGAGTCTTCTTGAAGATGTGCACCAGCTAGCTCTCCACTGTCAATTGACAGGACTTTAGAAGAAACTGTTCTCATACAACCAACATACAAATTACACATCTTAAGTCACATGAAGAGAAATCCTTGTACTAAATAACATAAAACTGTCGCTGTAAATTATCACCAAGCTGTTTTATGTGTCTGACCACCTCTTTCCTACTTTGCAGAGAGCACAATTCTTTCTGTTTCTTCATCGCTATTTTACTGTCTCTTTCCCCCACGTGGAGATGGATCCACAGCAGAAACTTTTGGTCCGTTCCTGTTACTCTGTCCGATTGAAAGAGCTGTATTAAAGGCACTCCCATCTCTGCAGGAAAGTTATTGCTGCTCTCAACACAATATACTGCAGCCAAATGTGATAGCGATACTGTCACTGCCTGTGGGCCACGTGTTCCTGTTGTCAGCCTATTATGTCATGTCCATCCACACCCAGAAACATTACTGCTGTAGCACAAGAGTTATACAGGCGCAGTCAATAGAGCATGAATCTCTTAATCTCAGAACTGTGGGTTCAGCCCCCACATTGGGTCCCTCTGTGTCAATTTGATCCCCCCAATCCCCCTAGCAGGACCTGATGGCGTAACAGTGATACCCAGTGCCTTATATGACCTTTACGTAATTCAGCTTTCTTTCCACTTGATTCAGATTTTGATCTGAAATCATCGGCCAAACAAGAGTTTGTCTAAATCGAGGGAGATCTGCTCACAAGCAAGTATTAAACACTTCAGCATTTACTGTTCGAATACCACATTTTGTCAAAACACTGCCGCTTCTTTAGCTAATAAGTAATGGTTTTTGAGCACGCATTGTATTGTTAATGCTTATATTAAAAAAGCATAAATTCACATAATGGAATTTGGACTGAACAAAGTAGTCCAGCCCCTTTACAACATTACATACCCACTGATTAAAGCTTAAAACTACAGCAGCAGGAGTAACAATAATGGCAACAACATGTTTGGAGTTCGGCATTTCATTTATTCTGCGGAAACATCGTATCGGAATGAACTGCCCGAGATAAAAGAGTAATTGCGGCTTCAGATCGTTTTTACAGAGCATTGCGTTGTTCTGTTCATGCTGACTACACGCTTTAAATTTGTCGTTTACTGCAAGCGTTGTTTTTTCTGAAATTCCTCGCATTTGAGCCAGCACTAAAATATTTCATTCCCGTCGCTGAATACATCGTGGAAACGGTATTTGCAACAGAATGCTGTCACACATGAAACCTTTTTGTTATTCGGTTCTGAAGTTTGAAAATGAAAATAAAACGGGGATCACTTCATAGACTTGAAAGAAGTCCAAGCAGCATAAAAACCCGCGAATTCTCACAAAGGCTGCACCTTTCTTCTGCTGCTTTTATAAATCAGCCTTAAACATTTGAATGCATACCTTACTGCTGCTAATCACATTCACGTGTTTACGAAGCTTTTTTCTGTCAGTTATGTTTTTGCTAAGTAGTTTCTCCGTTTTCCTCGTACTGTGATTGTCAGCGAGCACAACAAGACTGAAACAGTGTAAAGGCAGGTAAAAAAGACAGGGTAAAACGCCTGACTGTCGGGAGTGGGATTTGAACCCGTGCCTCTATTTGGAGAGCGAAACACAAAGCTTAAAAGACACGAATCTGTGAATTTGCTGTTTTAAAACGCTCGACTATCCTGAAGAAATGGGTGCTGATTGCACCAGTTGCATCCGATTTTCCGTAACTTTAGGACGATTGATACGACTGGACGAACAAAATTTGTGGCGTTTAGCATGACATGGAAAACGGTACCGGAGCATTCGGGTCCGGACTACCAGACTCAGAAACAGTTTTTACCCCCGCACTATCAAACTATTAAACTCCTAGCCTCTCTCACTCTCACCTATGATCTGAACCTCACAGTGCCTTCTTTCTTACCAAAAACCCAAACACACATTGAAAATCTACCTCTACCATACATGTCAAAAGCTCACTCCCCATAATTTCTATCCCTTTATTTCATTCTTTTGATGCATGTTTTTGCACATAACCTGTTACCTTTTTGTTGTTTTGCACACTGCCTGTTGTTGTTTTTTGCACATCGGCTGTTGTCTCTGTCTTTCTTTTGTAATACAATTGTATTGTTGTTGTGTTGTTGTGTTTTTTTCTTTGTACTACTTATGTCCGAGAGCTAGCTAAATAGCATTTCGTTATACCATATACCTGTGTATAAGTATAATGACAATAAACTTGAACTTGAACTTGACATAGTCTTGCAGGCAGTATATACGCATGCTGACGCAGCTACCCACCTGAACTATTATTTTATCGTTTACTCGTTTAAAAAAACACGGTCTTCTCGTTCCTAAGTCAGATTTTTAGTGCTTTCGAACGTTACTTCCAACCTGGACTGACAGCTCACCCGATCTGTTTGTGATCAGACCATGGAGTGGGGGGCTGTACCAAGCGCACGTTCCTTCCCAATGCTGAGGTGATCATTCGGAAGATGGGTGTGAAGAGAAACAAGCTTTGTCGACTAAAAAACAAGGCAGGATATGCAAGAATACTAATCACTGGCGACAGTTACGCTCTCTTACTATTCAGACTCCTACATTGCGAGTTTTTTGAAGACTTTGAAACTAAAGGAAAGCAGTGACAAATGAAACAGGCACAGGTGGGGTTTGAACCCACGATTTTCGGTTTACGAGACCGACGCCTTACCACTTGGCCACCGCGCCTTCAAACAACATAGGAATAATGTTGTTCAAATTATTTTTTTTCTGAATCTGGTTTACATCGCCTGGAGGCAGCAACAACAATAAAAGGGATACTTAACAAGGAGATACGCTGTAGCAGTGCGACTCCAACAGGTGCTCCTGAAGAGACTGGAGGTTTAAGCCAGCTCCTTAGAGCGCTTGGCCGCGTTACTCTCAACAGCGGCTCTTCAGCTCTTGTTGTTTGACCTAGTGGTTTTATAACGCGTGGAAACGACCGCAACTTCTTTTTCTGAGATGCTTTCTCTCACGTGGTGAAATCTCGACCTCTTTGGCATCTCTGGCTATAGTTCTTCAGTAGAGCAGGCTTTCACACCTCTGCTTATAGTACCCTTGAAGTCATTTTATTTTTACAGGAAGACGCATTCCCTAACGATCTCTCCTGTTTTAGAAATGCTTCATAAGGCGTGTTTGATTCAACGGACAAACAGTATACTAATTGTACAATGCAGATCTATGGGGCATTCGTACTGGATTTGACTGGGATTCTGAAATACGTCTTGCAAAGGTATTCAGACTTTCTTGAACCTAGAATAAAAACACAGACCTGAAACTCCTTAGCTTCCAATCTCTGATGTTGCTCTCCTTAAACTCGGACGTGATGTTCTGCAGACGTGTGCATAATGTCCTGTTTTCTTACAGTGTAGACATTTTGCTGTTCACGCTCCGCATTCATCTGCTTTGTGCGTTGTCAACATGTAATGTCAGCCGTCCCCTGTTCTTCTATATCTCTAGCATGACTGCGTCCTGCTGCTCGGCTTTTGTTTGTAAAGTTTGAGCGAGCACCCCGTTCAGTGTCACTTTGTCACTGTGGTCAGAAAGCATTCTTGATTCTGCTTGAGCTGCTTCATGAATTCTAGCGACTTTAAGAGCTCTTTCTAAAGTCAGCCCTTCCTCCTGCAGCTCCGAGGTTCAGTAGAAGCGGTGGAAAAAGATGGGCATAAGCAAAGCTTCTCGGCGCGGCTGCCATACCCAGTGGGCATTGATTCGTCGAATATACGTATATTTACGGCGAAAATACGGCTATACGTATATATACGTCGCCTCGACGTATAATCAACGTCGAATTGCAACCGTAAAATCGACGACATGAATAAACGCATATATAACGTCGAAAACACATCTAACACAGTGCCTGAGGCTTTTTACTGTATGTATCGTGTGTGCCGCAACTAAGAGTATACGGCACTCTGCACAGTGTACGAAGTAAATTATTTTCGCAGTAATTAATTTATTATATTTACTATATTTATTATACACGTGTAAATTAATTACTGCGACACGATACATACAGTAAAAAGCCTCAGACACTATGTTAGATGTGTTTTCGACGTTATATATGCGTTTATTCATGTCGTCGATTTTACGGTTGCAATTCGACGTTGATTATACGTCGAGGCGACGTATATATACGTATAGCCGTATTTTCGCCGTAAATATACGTATATTCGACGAATCAATGCCCACAGCTTGGCATACAAGGGTTTTGCTGAGGGGGTCTTGCCACCTGCCCGAAAAAAAACAGTAAAATGTTTGAGTGCCTATAGAGTTTCTATTTTTATTTTCTTGAGAAAAGTTGATACCATTTCCTGGACACCCCGTCCCCCATCAGTGCGCGGTGCCCGGGGAAAAATCTGTAGGGGGGCGTCTGAAATTCTGAGGGGGGTGATATTTCGGTTGAAACGGAGCTGTACGGTGCAGCTACCCAAATGAAATCTCGTAGCTATGCCATTGATTAGTGCTTCATGATAGAAGATAACGACTAGCAATCTGGTATTTGCGATGAAGTTCAGTTTCACATTTTTCGTCACTCTCACGGTTTGTATTGCCTGGAGCGAAAAGTACCATAAGCGTTCATTTTTGCAGCTACATGGACGTTCTGAATCGTTAAGAAAAAAATGTTGTAAAACCAACAGAAAGCACAGACTGCTATAACTAGTCCTAGTTATATAACGATGTTAAGTATAATGATAAACTACTGCAAGGAATCGGTCCACATGAGCAAACAGGATCATAATGTTGACACTCAATAACAACACTGATATGTGCAGTTCCTGGACGGATAGCCCTCCTGCCCATCAAACAGACTGAGTGACTGTTCGTGTCATTTAGTGTTGTCTGACCATTGACAAAGTACAACTATTTTTTTAGGACGCAAATTAAGTTAGGTAAATCTTTTTGCCCAAAACTGAAGGGGCGACATTCCTCCCTCCCCCCGTGATGCCAGGCCTGTACCCATCCTATTCCATAATGTCATTATATATAATACCATACAACAGTGACCGATCCTTACTAACTGCATGCGTTAAAATTGCACATCAGCTCATAGCAGGGGGCACATAGCCGCGATGTATTATCAATGTTAAATTTCAACCATAATATCGACAACATTAATAAACGCATACGTTGAGAAAATATCGAACCCAGCATATTTTCCGGTTATATACCACAATGCATTGCTAATATTCGTTGGTCACCATTTTGGACACGTTTTTCAAACGTAGAAGTATATCCGCAAATATCTCAGCAATCCTCTTTTGACGAGTAAGTATGAACAATAATAATAGTATCTGAATACATACAGATCTTTCTTAATATTATTTTGATTAAAATAGTACGTGAATAAGCAAAAAATGGCACATAAAAATAGTGTGAATGGGGAAGATGACACAAAATCGTTTTGCCGTTTCTCTATTCTTATTCTATGTTGTACTTTCAAACTTTGGGTACTCTTTAATTAGGACAGACTTTATTGCTCAACTGCTATGATGCAAGCCAAATTTTATACATTTATTTCAGCTTTGAGCTTAGTAAACCGTTCATTTTTTAGATTATACTAAAGAAGATATTAATCATCATTTATTTGGGAAGTAATATTATATAATTTTCTCCTAGCTGCGGTGCTGAAGTCCCACCCTACATCGACAGAAAAAGAAATAAAGGAGCACGCAATGTGTTACTTGAAAAATGCATATGCAAGGCAGGGGGCCAGGAGATCTGGACACTGAAAATAATAGGTTTTTGGTTCTAACTGTTAGGACAATTAGACAGGGTTTGCAAATACATTGCAAATATTTGTAATATTTGCATTGCATTGTAATATTTTTTTTCTTGGAAATATAGAAGTTGTACATTTTAAAATGTATATTTGAATCAAAATGTGGTTTTGAGTTAGTGTGTTAATGTAATTAGTTTGTGTTTGTCATTACTATACTGTATATTGCCATGTTACCAGAATTTGTAGCTGAAGTTTAAGACTAGTTGTGTTTTTTATGATTATTGCCCATATGTTGATTGTTGATTGATTGTATACAATGTATAATTTGAAATACATATGTTTCAGGTGTGAATGTGTATTTTCAGAATACATTTCTAAACCTAATCATTGGCTTGGTTTACTAGTTTCTACACCTATAAAACCTATCTTTGATGTATAATAGACCTCTACCTATATACGTATAATAGACCTCTAATGTTATCCGTATAATAGACCTCTTACCATATACGTATAATAGACGTCTAAAGTTATCCGTATAATAGACCTCTAACCATATACGTATAATAGACGTCTAAAGTTATCCGTATAATAGACCTCTAACCATATACGTATAATAGTCCTCTAAAGTTATCCGGAACTCCAACCATATATGTATAATAGTCCTCTAAATTTATCCGTATAATAGAACTCCAACCATTTATGTATAATGAACGTCTAAACATAGACGTATAATTGACGTATAACTTTAGACGTATATTAGAATTTCATTCTAGACGAATTGCAGACCACATTTAGACGTCTAAGGTATGCGTTTAATAGACGTATATTATACGTCTTTTGCCCACTGGGAAGGTTGTGTAGGACCGCACACACTACGATGTCAGTGTTGAATAGCGTGGTTTAAAAGCTTTTTCACTAACCAGTAAGGAGTAGAAACCTAAAGTCTTCTGATCCGTAATCAGACACGTTATCCATTGTGCCATTGGCGTTTGTATTGCATTCCCATCCAGCACCACATTGAGTTCAGAGCCGCTACTATTCATGTGTTTTGTACATGTGTCTAGTTACTACGTCTTTCATTATGTCTGGTTTAAAATAATGTATCTTTAAAACAGACAAAGGGTTTATGAGTCTCCCTGAAATTCACACACGAAGAATAAAAGATATCGCGATGAAAGAGAATACAAAAATGCCGGCGATAGAAAACGGAGCGTCTTAAGTGCGCGCTATCACTGAACTAAGCTCCCGATCGGTAAGTTTGTCGGCGGGTTTTTAATTGTGTTAGGAAGCGCAAACAGTCAACAGTGTACATTTTAAAGGTCTAAGCAAAACAATCAGACTTGAGGATTATTCAGAACAGGAGCCTCTACTTCTTTGTATACTGAGCTTTCGGGTGAACATCAAAGTGAAAGAGAAATTCGCAATTTTCCCTTTTTGATTAAGGAACAAGAAAACACCATCCTTTGAATTGGATTCAAACCAGGGACATAAGAAATACTCGCTGCTTTTTCAACAATCTTAAGAGCTAGCAACTGAGCTATCGAGAGGTCAGAAAATAAACGTTTTGTCACACGCGTTGCCCAATGTAGTGTAGTGTTCCTCTTTATTTAAATCCCAGTTCGACATCAAAATACCCACTCCCATAGTCTCGTTTAGTAGAAGAAATGGACCAGGCTTCTACTCTATAAACGTCCAGAGTTCTTATAAAACATTTAAAGGGATATCAGTGCTGGCGGAAATTGACTCTTTTTCTAGTGGGATCAGGATCACATAAAACCTTTCGTTTGGATTGAGAAGAGGATCATGTTGACACTCAAAACATACTAACCTTTGCTTCTTTCGAGGACGAATGGATTATTGAGCTGCGAACATCAGTTCAAATCAAATCTCTCCAACTGCAGTTGCTTCTTTGAGAGTTTCTTCAAATCTTTCAACTGAACGTCAATATCGAGGGATATTGATGGTAATATCATACGGATTTTGGTTTTCTTTTGATCGAAAATTGTATTAAAATACAAGCCTCTTTCACATTTGTATAATACTTTCCGTTGCATCCTCAGATAAAAATTCTAAATACCACAAAGTTACAATATATGGAATAGCATTTATTTTAAAATGTATTTTAAAATTTGCATTTATTTAGAGCTATATTTAGAGCTTAGTAAAGATAACATTGCTAATATTGATGGAGTAGAAATGTAAGATGAATTGATAGCTTTTTCTGAGCTAAAAAAGTCCTACAACGCCTCCTGTAACAGGTAAGGACTCATAGCAAGACAGTGCTATTGCATTGCGCATTTTGCAGATACGACCAGTTTCTGCTTCTGGTGAGTGCATTTTTTCCAAACTGAAATTAACAAGAACATTTTCAAGATGCGCCATGTCCCTAAATCGTTCATCAGGACTACTATTAATGTCAGGTGAAAGCAGTACAAAGCATAAATTTAACCTATTAAGAGACTATATCTGTCAGCTACTGCTGTAAGCCATATTCAGCCAACGCTAGAAATATTACTACTCTACTACAGTAGATAAAGATAGCAAGTCCAACTTAGAAACGGATCACAAGTCGAAGACATAAACCGACGAGGGTGGGATTTGAACCCACGCGTGCAAAGCACAATGGATTAGCAGTCCATCGCCTTAACCACTCGGCCACCTCGTCTCGCATACCACTTCCCCTTGGGCATGATTTTGCTCGGCGACCAGGCTCAGCGCACATCGACCTCAGATGTCTCAGAGCGGTGTGTCCAAGCGGCTGTATAAGAATAGGTAATAGGTTTATTCCATGCTGAAAAAAAGAAGAAAGAGAACACAATGTTTCGGCCGTGGAGTCTTCTTCATGTGTGAGAGAGACAGGACAGTAGGCAAAGGTAAAGTAGCGGGAGAACAAAGGTTTGAGGGTGGGTACCCACCTGTATAAGAATAGTGTTCTGCCGGTGCTGTGGTAAAGCTGGTTAAAACACCTGTTTCATAAAGAGGAGATCCTGGATCCGAATGCCAGCGGTACCTTTTTTCCTGTCTTGTTTTACAGAACATGTAATTTGGGACACTCAAAGAGGTCTTGATTTGGTTTTATGCGTTTATTAATTTCCTTTGCAGAACAACTTGTTTTTTTTAAATCATATAGCTTGCGAAAGATGAAATGCAAGCAAATTTTTTTGTTCACCAAAAGTATGTACAAGTATGTTGATTGTTGATTGATTGTATACAATGTATAATTTGAAATACATATTTTTCAGGTGTGAATGTGTATTTTCAGAATAAATTTCTAAACCAAATCATTGGGTTGATTTACTAGTTTCTACACCTGTAAAACCTATCTTTGATGTATAATAGACCTCTAAAGTTATCCGTATAATAGACCTCTAAAGTTATCCGGAACTCCTACCATATATGTATAATTGTCTTCTAAATTTATCCGTATAATAGAACTCTAACCATTTACGTATAATGAACATCTAATCATAGACGTATAATTGACGTATAACAATAGACGTATATTAGAATTTCATTCTAGACGAATTGCGGACCACATTTAGACGTTTAAGGTATGCGTTTAATAGACGTATATTATACGTCTTTTGCCCACTGGGTACAACGAAAAAAACACAACAACAATACAATTGTATAACAAAAGAAAGACAGAGACAACAGCCGATGTGCAAAAAACAACAATAGGCAGTGTGCAAAATAACAAAAAGGTAACAGGTTATGTGCAAAAACATGCATCAAAAGAATGAAATAAAGGGATAGAAATGATGGGGAGTGAGCTTTTGACATGTATGGTAGAGGTAGATTTTCAATGTGTGTTTGGGTTTTTGGTAAGAAAGAAGGCACTGTGAGGTTCAGATCATAGGTGAGAGGTGAGGAGAGAGTGAGAGAGGCTGGGAGTTTAATAGTTTGATAGTGCGGGGGTAAAAACTGTTTCTGAGTCTGGTAGTCCGGACCCGAATGCTCCGGTACCATTTTCCATGTCATGCTAAACGCCACAAATTGTGTTAGTCCAGTAGTATCAATCGTCCTAAAGTTACGGAAAATCGAATGCGACTGGTGTAATCAGCACACATTTTTTCAGAATAGTCGAGCTGTTTAAAACAGCAAATTCACAGCTTCGTGTCTTTTAAGCTTTGTGTTTCACTCTCCAAATAGAGGCACGGGTTCAAATCCCACTCCCGACAATCAGGCGTTTTACCCTCTTTGTGAGTTCGAGCCTCACCTGGAGCAGTATAGCCTGTCTTTAGCTACTGAAAGCAACTGTCGAGTTTAGATACTCTTAGGTATTTGACGGAGATAAATTAACATCAAACGAACAAGGAAAGGTAAAGGTTTACTTCGAGTCACAATCAAAGAAGGCTCCACAGCTGAAACATTGTGTTTCCTTCTCTTTTCAGCATGGAATAAACCTACAGTACCTTATCAGGATGGCCGAGTGGTCTAAGGCGCCAGACTCAAGGACTCCTGTCTTTTCATCGCTTGGGTGTTCTGGGGTGAGTTTCCCGAAAACGATGAATCTTAGAGACGAACGAGCAACTTTACGATGTACGTAGGTAACATACAAGCTACTTTTTCGTGGGTTTCCCAAAACCCCTCTTAATCGATCATTTAACGAGCGAGTATAAAGTACTTCTTTGTTAACCCCGCCCCTGAAGTCGCTTAGCAAAAAGCATCACAAGTCGATTGACAAACAATTGATTGACAATACTTTCATTATATGGTGTAATAAAATAAATGACTGACATGCTGTAAAAGAAAACCAAGTTTAACTGTGTGAACAGTGTATGCGTCCTGCACGACGTCTTTGATTTAAAGCAATATTTTTTGTCACGCTGCCATCGTTAGGAATCACAGTGTTTCAAGAGAAAATACTGTTGTTATTTAAAGTTGTTGGGTGTGTTGGAACTCCTTTTTAATTGGTCTTATTAACATGACATCTGGAAAAATTAACTACTAAGCTTGGCACGTGTCACTCAACAAATACAGGACCTATAATCAAATTTAAAAACAAGTAGGTCTAAGCTTTACCGTCAACAATCAAGACAGAACATAAAACGGCATTCGAACTTAAAATATTGTATGGACCGCGGGTTTCGGTACGGAATGGAACAGGCGTAGGACTCAGGGAATGGGGTTGAACAACACATTTAATAACTCGAATCGGGAAAGGTACACACACAGGGACAGGGGTTACAGCGCTGCACCTACACTAACATACACACACACGAAGGGAAGAGACTGTATCTCAGCCTCCGTCCCACTATATACAGTCCGGTAGTCCCCAGGTGCTGTTCTCAGCCCGCCCTGCGTGGCGCTACATTGTAATACATGTTACATGTTTCACGTTCTTTATGGAATTTAAATACAATTTAAACCCCACCCCAAAAGTACTAAAAGAGGGAGTATTATTAAAACATTTGATTTATGAATATGAAATTTACCCAAGATGACTAATAAATTCATAACTGTATAAATAAATGTTCTTTTTTCGAATTTCCTCTTACATAGTACAACAAAATATCAAAATCCTTAATATAAAATCTTAGTATTCTATATTTCCAGAGAATTCCCATGATGTGAATTGAATGTGCTCTGTCTGGCGATCTCTGTCGCTAAGGTTGGCGCAAGAGGTAGCCAGTTTAAGAAGCACTTAGTGATTAACGAGTGGGTCGGGGAGCACGTAGATTACGAAGGATTATAACGTTCTACTTTAGTTACGATAGGTTTTAGGAAACACTCGTAAATCAACGATCGATCTTAAGAGCGAGTTTACGATGTTCTTAGCGCTACGATGCTTTCGGGAAACTCACTCCCTGGTCTCTGAATAGAAGCGTGGGTTCAAATCTCACTCTTGACAGCCGCTCCCTTTTCCCTCTCTTGCATTTGTCCCGTCTTCTTGTGCTCGCTAACAACGACAGGAAGAGGAAAACGGAGAAACCGATTTGTGGGCACCCGATGTGCAGGGAAATGCTTCGTGAACACTTACACGTTATTAGCAGAAAATCAAATGGGGTTCGATTTCTGCCTTAAAAACTGTTTGGGGTGCCTGTAATCGAGTAAAGATTTACGGCAAGGTATGCATTTAAAGGAGAAAGACCGAAATATAAATCCAGAAGAAGATTTCTTAAAACATATTGCTGTCCGTGCGGTTTCTCCTGTATTTAATTAATTGTGGCATTGTGAAATCAACCTGTAGCCCTACGGAATGCAGAGTGACAACGACAGGAGCAGAGAGGATTATATCAGAGCTCGAACAGAGAGTTCGAAAATATAGGCAGATCGAGTTATAGAACATTTGATTTAAACTTTCCTATCTGCTCGGCCTTACTGAAGTATTTGTAGCTGTATTTCATCTTCTGTCTATTTCTATACTTTACAGTAGATAGTGTTTAGCCAGAGAAGAGAGATACAAGCGCTATACCCCCACAGCAGCCGCCGATTCCGATAACCTTAACTAAAGCAGGAAGATCAGTTTCTGCTCGAGACAGTCGTTTTCTGAACTGTAAATCTCCAACACGGGCTGGAAACGCTGTGTGTCCGGACTCAGTGGTTATATAAGAAAAGACTCAGCGAGCTGCAGGCGCGGCTCATTGCTCTGCGCTCCCCGTGCTGAATGCGCGTGTCCTCCCTCATTCATTACCTTCATACACTCCTCTCAAACCACAGCAAACTCCCGGAATATTTCGGTGAACACATACTTTATTTCCGAGATCACAGGCAGAAACAATAAACACGATGAAAACAGGAAGGTATTATGATCGTAGGGGGAAATGCACACAAATAAATTTCCTAATATCCAATAAAATCTAGTCACGTTCTGATGCTATTCTGATTTATCTGAATAGTTTTGGCAGAGTTGTTACAGCAAAGAGACACATAAACTTTTTTTTATTTCATTCGAGCTGTAGTTTTGATTCAATTTGGAAAAACTGCACTCACCAGAAGCTGAAATGGGTCGTGTTTACATAATGCATAATGTAATAGCAACGTTTGGAGTTTAATCTTGCTACGAGTCCTTTCCTGTTATAGGAGGCGTTTTAGGACTTTTTTAGCTCAGATAAAGCTATCAATTCATCTTACATTTCTACTACATCAGTATTAGCAACGTTATCTTTACCTAGCACTAAATGTAGCTTTAAATAAGAGTACATTTTAAAACATATGTAAAAATAAATGCTATTCCATATATTGTAACTTTGTGGTATTTAGAATGTTTATCTGAGGATGCAAGGGAAAGTATTATACCTTGCGAAACATCCAAGACAAAGGTAAAAGAGGCTCATATTTTAATAAAATTTTCGATCAAAAGAAAACCACAATCTGTATTATATCATCGTCAATATCCCAAGACGTTCAGTTGAAAGATTTGAAGAAACCCTCCAAGAAGCAACTGCAGTAGCAGAGTTTTGTTTTGAACCGATGTTTGCAGCTCAAAAGTCCTCGTAAGAAGCAAAGACAGGGATGTTTTGAGTGTCACCATGATCCTCTTCTCAATCCAAAAGAAAGGTTTTATATGGTACTGATCCCACTAGAAAAAGAGTCAATTTCCACCTGCACTGATGTCCCTCCAAACGTTTTGTAAGACCTCTGGAAGATTATACAGTAGAATCCTGGTCCATTTCTTCTACTAAACGAGACTGTTAGTGAGTATTTTGATGTCGAACTGCGATTTATATAAACAGGAACTCTACACTACATTGGGCTACGCGTATGACAAAACGTGTGCGGTTGGAGTCGACCTTTCGATAGCTCAGTTGCTAGAGCGTAAAACTGTTTAAAAAAGCAGCGGACGATTGTTATGTAGCTGTTTTGAATCCGGCTCGAAGGATGGTGTTTTCTTGTTCCTTAATTAAAAAGTGAAAATAGCGAATTTGTCTTTCACTTTGACGTTCACCGAAAGCTCAGTAAACAGAGAAGCAGAATTCTCTTCACATCTAATTGTCTTGCTTTGGCCTTTAAAATGCGCTCTGTTGACTGTTCACATTTCCTAACACAATTAACCTGCGGAAAAAGTTCACTATCAGGAGTTTAGTTCAGTGGTAGTGCGCTCGTACTATATGAAGCTTCGTTTTCATTCGCCGGCGTCTCCACTCTGGATTCTCTTTAAACGCGATATCTTTCCTTCCTCGTGTGACTTCCTTCGTGTGTGAATTTCAGGGAGACACATAAACCCTTTGTCTGTTTTCAAGAGACATTTTTATAAAACCAGACAAAATGAAAGACGTAGTAATTAGACACACGTAAAAAACACGTGAATCTAATTGAGAAAATGCGGATCTGGACAATGTATTACTAGTAGCGGCTCTGAGCTCACTGTAGTGCAGTTGAGTAAGATGATAGTGGGGCCAGTGGCGCAATGGATAACGCGTCTGACTTCGGATCAGAAGATTGCAGGTTTGATTCCTGTCTGGCTCGTGAAGGTTTTACACCCGCTACTCAACACTCTTCCTAGTGTGTGCGGTCCTACACAACCTTACTATAGACTGGGTGAGTCTCCTGTTCCATCTCCAGTTCTTTCTGCACATAACGTCTGTTTCATCACCGTTATTGTAGGACCACAGCCACAGATATGAGAAGACATACTGTTCCGAACAACTGTCTTAAATAATCACGTTGAAAAAGTTGAAAATAAGTTTTTTTTTTCTTAAACATAACCTTACATTTGCCTGTAAAGTTCAAACTATTTTCTGTAGCCACAAATCCCCAATATTTCTGCCGTCTCCTGAGAAACACAAGTATAGAGTTAAAACACAATAAATAATGCCACAAATCTATTCAGTTAACACCCAGATGTGACAGAGGTGACTTGCACCCCCTTTAAATATGTATTTCCTAAATTTCAGTTCTCTTCCCTCCCCAAGATACCTGCAAATTCACTATCGCATATTAAAGGCTGTACATGCATTACCTGTAATACAGCTACTAATAAAAATATACATTAAAGTTAATTATTAATAAATAATACTATTATTCATAAAGACGTATTCATAAGATTCATCGTGAATAGTTGCGGTGTCTGGAAAGCAACTGTAGTTAAATATAGAAAAAAGAGTTGTAGTTATTGAGGCAATTTCAGGTAGAATGTAAGAACTAAAGTTAACTAGTCCCACAGTAATGCGGGGGGTCCTATCAATAGAAAAAAAAAATTGTAACACGAAAACACAACAACCACAAAACGAGAAGTCTTCAGGGAACCTAGGTAAATCCCTGTAGAGGACTAACAACTATAAAAACAAACAAACAAATGAAACAACTTCAAAAAATAAAGAAAAAGAACATTAAAAACATATCTGGGAAACAACAAAAACACAGAATCTAACTGCGAGAGCTTTTTCAAGTTTTCGGTACTCCATCGTGCTCCTCTCATCTAAGTAGATATCACTCAGGTCAGTTGGAGGTCCACAGCTGATGGTAACTTAAGTAAGTAGCTGTGTCAGCATGCATGGGCTGCAAAGGAATGAGGAAAGGTTTATTCCATGCTGAAATGAGAAGAAAACATAATGTTTTGGCTGTGGAGCCTTCTTTGGAATAAACCTTTACTTGTTTATTTAGACCAAATCTCCAGCAAATACCTAAAAGCACCTAAGCTCGTCAGTTGCTTTCGGTAGCTTAAGACACAGGCTACACTGCTTCAGGTGAGGTTCGAACTCAAACCCTCGGCATGACTCTGCTGTAGAAGTACCGCACGCTGACCGATTGCACAACTGGAGCTGTGTAACTCCTTCTCCTCATACAGACTTGAGCTGCAGAAACACAGGGCGAAAACTGGGTTTCGGTTGCAGATCCATCTCCACTTGGGGGAAAGGGACAGTAAAATAGCAAGGAAAATACAAGAGAAGAAACTGAAAGAATTGTGCTCACTGCAAACTAGGAAGGAAAGAGGTGGCTGGATACATAAAACAGCTCGGCGGATAATTTGTAACAACATTCTTTGGTGAATGGATTTCTCTTCAAGTTCCGCCGTGCAGTTTGAACGTTTGTTCTCCCAGATCAGTTGGTTATATGAGATCAGCTGATATAAATTAGGACTAATCAGAATCAATACAATTGATGTCTGGCAAAGGCAAATAACCTTTGTACATGATCTGGAATGTGACTGGTTAAATTTCAGCATAGTTACAACTTCCTTTATAAAGGGTGTGCACACTTATACAACCAAGGCATGGAAAGATTTTTTTTTAATTATTGTTCAAAAAAATGTTCCATTTTTTTTTCTTAAATGTTGTTGTTTAAAAGATCTTATTAAATGTGAAAAAATCGGACTGTGAAAAGGTCAAAATGTTAGTGAAAAAATCAGTCATGTGAGGAAAGATGGATTGTGGGAGACCCTTGACTCTCCATGTCATGCTGTATTTCTCTCTCATTCTACTGGGAATGATGGTGCTGTCGCTTCTGGATAAAGTCTGTCAGTGGTCATTCCAGATGGGTCAGGTATGACTGCACTTTGGCACAAGAAGAGACATGTGACTTGTGAGGACCCTGAGAGTGTCTTTTCTTCTAGAGCTCGGATAGCTCAGTCGGTAGAGCATCAGACTTTTAATCTGAGGGTCCAGGATTCAAGTCGTGCTTTTCTTAAATCTATTGTGAATGTCATTATAAATCGTCTTTTATCTTTCACTTTTCTAGCTGTACTGTGGTTATTTTAAATGTTCATCACTTGTATTTTCTCTAGTGTTTCCTTTCACAAACCGAAATTGTTCAAGGTGATCTTGTCACTCTACTCCAAGTAGATAATCTAAATCAGTGGTTCTCAAACTGTGGTACACGTACCGGCAGTGGTACGTGGCGTGCCGCCTGGTGGTACGCCAAATGACCCTGGAACTGTGTTGTGTGCGCTGAAAAATCGGGACGGGTTTTCATATTTTGTATTTTAATACGTGTCGAATACGCAGCCTATGTACTACGATACATTGCGTGCTAATACTTCAGTGGACACAAGAGATACTCTGTAATTCTATACCACTCTATAGGAATGCGTGCTACGGATGCAAGTGACCAATTGTATTTAAAAAAAGCTACTGTATCTCCAGCAAATAGGGAGAAAGGAGAATGTGTGTGATTTTGGAACAATACCAACGTTGTAAACACAGGAATGCATAGAAATACGTGCTACGAACGCAGGTAATCTTGTGAGCACACGAAAGCGTGATACCAGAAAAATATTTAATAACTGTTCTAATTTGAGAAAAATACACCGAGCGTCTCTGTGTTTTGCTCCCATGCGCATGAAATAAAAACTTTAAATAAATACGGAAATAAAAACGGAAACGCGGAAAAATGCAAGCTTGCAGATTGCTAAAGCAGGTAAGCTACACTATTTTGAAGAACCTTATTTACCGTTGGCAAAAGAGCTGACACGTATTAAGTGTGGAGAAAAAGCTGCTAAACAGCTCGACCTGCTGCCCCCCTCCCCGTGAAAGACACAGTCATTCATAGAATTATTGAAATGAAGGATTATATCAAACGTACACTGATAGAGCGCGTTAAGATGAGCAGATTTTTTTCACTGCAATTAGATGAGTCTGTAGTCGATTTGGTCAATTTGCTCGTTTACGTTAGATACGAGTTTGAGGGTACGTCCCATGAAGACTTTCTGTTCTGTAAACCGCTACCAACAGGAACTACAGGAGAGCACATATTTCAGCTTCTGAATAAATTTATCGAACAGAATGGCCTCGACTGGATAAAATGCGTCTGAGTTTGTACAGACGGTGCTAGAGCAATGACAAGCCGACATAACGGTGTAGTTGCACGAATTAGAGAGGTTGCTCCAGAAAATAATGTACGCATTACAACATCCACCGCGAGACCTTTGCCGTCAAGAAAATGCCTGACGATTTAATATCTGTTAGACTCGAAAAATTGTATCAAGGCTCGAAAAATTAATTCACCTCTGCTTTGCTCAACTAAACAGGCTCACCCCTCTCACTGAAATGGTGCTTTTTTATTAGTTGTTGTTAATGTTTTTTTTTCCTGTAAAACACTTTGAGAAGCCACCTTTAAAGGCGCTATATCAAATAAAGTTTATTATTATAATATTTATTATATGTGTGTGTGTGTGATTGTGTGCGCACACACACGCTCATGTTGGTCATTGAGAATTTCTGGGGTTCCTATGAGATGATGACTTGTAGGTGGTACTTGGATGCTTTGGTTGGATTAGGGGTGGTATTTGGTCCAAAAAGTTTGAGAACCACTGATCTAAATGAAATCACTGTAGAGTACAGGGCACGCAGTGAGGAGGTCATGCAGTGAGTACTCTTGAATGCAACAAGAGGAAAGGCACACTGCACATCTGCGGAGTATCACGTCCGAGTTTACAGTGACATCAGAGATTGGAAACGATGTAGCTTTTTTATTAAAGGTTCAAGGAAACCTGAATATGTTTGCTAAGGTATTTCAGAATTACAGTCAAATCGAGTAAGATTGCTGCACAGATCTGCAGTCTGCAATTAGAATACTATTTGTGCGTTGTATAAAATACGCCGTTGTAGAATACTATTCGTGCGTTGTATAAAAAACTTTTTTAAAACAGGAGAGATACATTTAGGAATGCGTCTTCCTGTAAAAATAAAATCACTTCAAGGGCACTATAAGCACCGTCTGAAGCCTGCTTCACAAAGGAACTATTTTCAAAGGACCAAAGAAGAAAATATTTCACCAAGTAAGAGGAAGCATCTCAGAAAAAGGAGGTGGGGTTGCTTCTACATACTGTAACACCATAAGGTCAGACTACAAATGCCACTGTACAGAGTAATTTGCCAAGTGGTCTAAGGAGCTGGATGAAAGCTCCAGCCCCTTTGAGGGCATGAGTTGGAATCCCACTGCTGCCAAATATCTCCTTGTTAAGAATCACAGTTTTGTTGTTGTTGCCCCCATGTAATTGAATCAGTTTCAATAGAATTAATTTGAAAAGTAATAATCATATTTGTTCTGTTCCTCTTCTCATTGCAATTTGTACCGAAATATTTATTTCATTTTATTTTAAAAACGTGTTAGCCTTGATTGGAAGGAGGTGGCATTGCAGGCAAGGTAGCCAAATGTTAAGGCTTTTGTCTCGTAAACAGAAAGTCGGAGTTTCAAACCCTGTCCGTGCTTGTTTCACTTATCATGACGTTCCTTTATCTAAGTCTTTAAATGTCTTGCACTGTACGAATCTCTATAATAAGAAGAAAATAACTTCATAATCCTTCTGTTGTCCTACCATAATCTGCACAGCTTTTGAATTGACAATGTTTGTCTCTCTTCACACCCAATTTATAAATGATCGTCTCAGTGTAAAAAGGAACGTGTGTTTGGTACAGCCCCCACTCCATGGTGTGATCACAAACAGATCAGGTGAGCTGTTAGTATAGGTTAGAAGTATCATTCGATGCCCTGAAAAACTGACTTAGGGACGCACAGACTGTGTTTTTTGAACAAGTACACAATAAAATATTTATTGGAACAAATCATTGCCTGCCTTCAAGACTGTCATGCTAAACGCCACGTGTTCATCCGGGTGTCAGTTGTCCTAAAGCTTCAGAAAATTGGACACAATGGGTGCATTCAGCACAGTGCTTTCTAGTACTCATCAGGATGGCTGAGTCTTGTCTTTCCATGTTGCTTATGTGCCCTGGTCTCTAAGTGGAGGTGGGGGTTCAAATATCACTCCCAATAGCTAGGGTTTTTTTCCCTGTCTTGCACTGTTCCAGTCTACTTGTACTCACTGACAATCACAATAGGAGGAAAATGTAGAAACTGCTTAGCAAGAACATAAAGGACAGGAAAATGCTTCCCAAACACATAAATGTCTTTAGCAGAAAGGAAAATTAGATAGGCTTCGATTTCTGCATTTATATAATCCAATATATAAGCAAACAGCACAAGGGGACTCTTCAGTCTACTCCTGTCCTACAGTAACACAGATTGAAACCAAGGTTGTTGCAGCTTCAAAGCAAAGCTCTTACCATTCTTACCAGCAAGATTTGTTTTTTCAAGGAAGGAAACACTAATGTAAAATATACTGTAAATAGACAGGAAGTATTCTTAAGTTAAAATTATAATAATAATTGTTAAAATAATCATTTTGTTCTCTCTTGCAGTAACTGATTATAATATTTGTTTGTGGTTTGGTGATTATTGAAAGCAGAACAATTGTCAGTAACGTTTGAAACATACAGGCATGTGTCTCCTGCAGTTACTGAAGATTTTTCAATGTATTTCTCTGTGTCCGCGTGCCTGGTGCATCTTTATTGGACAAAGTCTTTCTCCACTAAAAGAAGGAAAGAAAAATTTGATTATTGTTAGTTCATCAGTTGTTTTGATCAAATTATTATAATGCAGTGCCAGGTACAATTAAGGTATATTATGTACATGAACATCATGTCTGAGACAGTGATGCCAGCTGACTATCGCTGGAGGACAGTTCATCATGAGTGTGTAAGTAAGCATAATGAAGGAGAAGAGATCGGCCTCTGTGATGGAGTGTCCAGTGACACTAACTATCTGTCCTACTGTTCTCTCCTAATGTAGTGGGTGAATGTAAGGTTTCTTTCTTGTAAAATATAATCGAGTGCATTTTTGCTGCTGAAAATGAATCTTGTGCATTTCAATTCTGTGTTCATCTTCCGATATTGTCACCTAATTCTGTATGTCATTTCATCAGACTGCTACATTTGTAGGAGCTCAATTGCATTAGATTGCATAGTGATAGTATTTCTTGCTTTTTAAATACTTCAGTCAAAAATGTTGAGAAAGTGCTCCTGTTTTCACCATTCTAAGAACTGTGATGCAACAGAAATATTTACTCTCATAAAAGAAGTTGAGTTCTGTTACAGTCTTGAGTGACACAAACCTTCTCTTTTACTGCACTACACTTCTCCAGAGGCCAGTTCAGCACACAAGGATCCTCAGGCAAACAAATGCTATGATCGCTTGATAAAAGCCATTTCTCATCCTTTCTTTTAGTGTCAGTGCTACTATTGTATGCAAAGGAGGCAACTTGAAACTGAAAGATGTAATCGCCTTACAGAGAGTCTTCATGAAGTCGTGCGTCGGGTAGCGTTCCACTGTCAATTGACTGGGCTTGTGAAGAAACCAATCTCATTCAACGACCATACAAATTGCACACCTTAAGACACATGAAGATAAATGTGTGTGCTGATTGACACAAAAAATGTCACTTCACATTATCCGCAAAGCTGTTTTACTTGTCCAACCTCCTCTTCCTACTTTGCAGTAAGCACAATTCTTTCAGTTTCTTCTCTTGTATTTTCCTTGCTATTTTACTGTCCCTTTCCCCCATGTGGAGATGGATTCACATCCGAAACCTAGTTTCACTCTGCGTTTGTGCCACTTTTACAATCTGTGTAGGAGCTTTTCTAGGGAAGTCCAGTGGTGCAATCAGTCAGTGTGTGGTACTTGCACAGCTGTGCACAGTGGAGTCATGGTGAGGTGGTGAGTTCAAGCCTTCTCTGGAGCCATTAAACCTTTTGAATGTTTTCCATCCATAAAAAGTTCATTTGCCCTAGCAGTTTCACTGTGACTTTGCAGGTAAAATATTAATAAGGAGAATAATGTTTCGTATGTGATAAAAATAACCACACCAGAAAATATTGAAGAGAAATTGCTTGTTGCACTATTCGCAGCAGGCACTCAGACACAAAAACTTTCCTGTCACTAAAGTAAATTCATGAAGAAGAGGAGTGACATCATTGCAAAGGCGATATTTTCTGATGGCTGTTTCGGTTAACAATTATTCGTGTTAGAATTACTACTGTCATTACTACTAATAGTGATAAAAACAGAGGACTCACAGCTCTCTGGGTGTTGGTCTGGACTCTAGAAAGTGTTTCTATTTGTAAGTGGCTCTGGACCTCAACACCTGTTGATGGGCCACTTTTGTCAGACACACCAGTGGAGCCCAAGCCCACCTACACACACATTCACACACACTGACAGATATACACCCACACACTCACACACATGTATTCTCACAGACACTACACACACTCACAGACACAACACAAATTTATACATTCAATCAGACACTCACGCACTCACAGATATACACTCACACACATTCACAGACACACACATAGACACCGTATACATACATAGACACGGCATACACTCTTAGGTACAGATACACTATAACTAACACTAGTGCAGATACTGCTAATATTGCAACAGTAACACTATCACCAAAACATACACTATTCTATCATTGTTACTAACACTGACACAAACTACTTATAATAACACTAATGCTATCATTAAAACTAACACTACTACTACTATAACACTATAATTATAATTAATATTAACATGAATATGAACACTAAAACTAAAACTATCGGTAGCGCTATCATCATTAATACTCACATGAACACTAGCATTAAAACTAACAGTTGTACTCTCATTAATATTAACATGAATACACTAGTATTAGTATTAGTTGCTACCCATGACGTCACATCGCTCTTTGTGACGAAGGCGAGACACCTAGACGCGCACAGTGACGTGACGCCTGTCGCCGTGTTTACCATACTTATGATTTATAAACACTGGAAAAAATGCATTTAAACTGTTACTTACATACATGTGTCAACTTGGAATATAATTTTCTAGCTCTAGGATAGAGTTACCTAAATAATAATATGAATAATCATTGTTTAATTTTGGATTGAACATTATTAACACTAAACGCAGTATGGTAATTAATCGATACAGTCTTTATTGACTGTTTACTAGATATTTAAAACAGGGTCAAGAATGGGAAATGAATCAGTACTCACCAATCGGTGAAGTTAATCGTTTATCCTACGGTTCTTCAGAGATCAATAACTCTCCTCCGTGCACTCAGCGCGCGTGTCTGTGACATCACAGCGCTCTTTCTAACAGAGCAGAGCGCGTCTCCGCGGGAGGAGACTCCTGTCCGGAGCCCGGGGGGCTTTTCTTACAGATAAAACATCTCCCAAAAAAAAATACATACTGGGCTGTGAAGAGAAGCGAATCATAACAGTTGGAGAAGGAGAGCGGCAAACCAAGAAATGCAATTAATTAAACAGGGAAAAAAAATTTGTTTACTTCGCAGATTAATGTGTTACAAAGCGTACCCGTGTGGAGCAGTAGAGAACGAGCACGAGTCCCTGAAATAAGAGCTTTTAACAGTTTTACACGAATCTTCAGAGTATAGAAGCCAGGAGGATCAGACTCCTGATCCTAGAGGATAAAATGTGTATCCTGGTTTTATTTCCACCCAGTTCTCAGTTCCATAGGTAGTCTGATGATTTAAATGAACTGTATAACTGTTACAAGACTTCATCTAATTGTAAATTCATAAGACTGTCTGTGAGACACTTGTGAGAGCAGCTGAATCCCAGGGCTGGTGTGGATCACACACAGACAGGTCTTCTGTGTGATCTGAGTCCCACTGCTCAGAGCTACAGACTGGTCAACTGGTCACTATAGTAGTCACAACCATCGGACCATCAGCTACTAATAATCAATATGATGATCAGAGTGTCAATACTGGTGTTTATAAAATAAATACTAAAATCATTCCACACTCACTTGCATTATAAAACACTTAGAAACATGTTTGGGGGCTGACATACAGTAAAGAAAGTAATACAGAAGGGCTGGAGGTCCTGGAAAGGGTTAATAGAAGCTTCTTGCTTCTGACCTGGAACAGAGCCAACAGCTGCCAGATCAGTGACCCCTGAGCCCAGTTCACAGAGTGGAGAATTGGGAGCTCTTCTGTGTTTCTGAGAGGCTGGGAGGAAGGAGAAAAGGGGGAGATGTGACCTGAGTTCAGGCTGTTCTGTCTGATATTATTCATGTAGCAGCACTGATTGTCTGAATGTCTTCTGGATCTGGACTGTCAGGACAAAGAACAGTATGGAGTTGAGCTTAGATAGATAGATAATACTTTATTAAACCCCGTAGGGAAATTGATGTGTTACAGCAGTCCAGCCCAAGACAAGCAAAACAGACATCAGAATAGTTATAAAACAAAAGACAACAAAATAAATAAAAATAAATAAATAAGTACATACAGTAGGTGTGTGCAAAATGTGCTGATCATAGTCACTGTAAAAACAATAAAATATGTGCAAAATGTGCATAGGTTTATACAGACTGATTGTCCAAAAAGTACAATGGAGTAAACATGCTGTCCATAGAGGAGCAAATGAAGGGCTAACAGTCCTAGCCTAGGGCAGCGTTATACACCCTGACCGCCGCCGGGAGGAAAGACCTGCGGAAACGTTCCCTTGAACACCGTAGCTGGAGCAGCCTGTTGCTAAAAGTGCTCCACTGCCCAGTAACAGTCCCATGAAGCGGATGAGAGGTGTTGTTCATGATGGCTGTGAGCTTGGTCAGCATTCTCCTCTCAGCCACCACCTCCAGGGGGTCAAGGCTCATTCCCAACACAGTGCCAGCCTTCTTTATAAGTTTATTGAGCCTATTTGCATCTTTTGTCATGATGCTGCTGCCCCAGCACACAACAGCGTAGAAGATGGCCGCCGCCACCACTGATTCATAAAAAATGTGTAGCAGTGTTCCACACACACCAAAGGACCTGAGTCTCCTAAGAAAATAGAGTTGGCTCTGACCTTTCTTGTACAGGGCGTCAGTGTTACCAGACCACTCCAGCTTATCATCCAGGTGTACCCCTAATTACTTGTAGGAATGTACGCCCTCTATGTCCTCACCTTGGATGGAAACAGGGTTCAGCGGAGACTTATTCCTTTGAAAGTTGAAGATCATTTCTTTGGTCTTGCTGGTGTTAAGCTGGAGATGGTTAAGATGACACCACTCCAGAAAATTGGTAATCAAATTTTGCTTCTGTCTGAGTGTGAGTCTGAGCTGTGAATCTGACTGAGAAGAGAATAATGATTTGTTATTCTGCCTCTGAGGATTTTTCTTCTTTGCCAAGTGGTGTTACATCCCCTTCAGATACTCTGCACAGACTGCCAGAGAGAGATGGACAGATACGAGCACACGCAGCGAGAGAGATATACTTCTTCATTAACTTTGAAGCAAGTGTTCATTTCTTTTCTGGAACAAGTTGTTTCTGAATTTCAAGAAAGTCATACAACTTCTGAAAGATAAAATACAAATCTTGCTTATCCGGACAGAAGAAATATTGCAAAAAAAAAACAACAAATGCCAGTGATTTTTTCTCCTTTTAAAGAAAAGTGGAGAAAAACAACAGCAGTTCATCTCCGTCGGCTTGATTTAGCTTAATACAAGTATTCACTTCTTTTTTTCTGAAAATTACAGCCTGCGAAAGATTAAATACAGTTCTTGGTTATTCTTCGTCAGTGCAGAAGAAATACTGCGGGCTGGCAGGAAAATGCCAGTATTTTATTTCCTTTAACTACAAACGTGAATGGTGAAAAGCAACGGGGGTGTCTCTCTGTGCAGCTGTTAAACAAAGAGCTGGCGATTCAAGCCCACTCAGGGATGCGCTTCAGATTGTTCTGATGTAAACATAATCTCCGTTAACAATTAATGGGATTTCTTCGCAACACGTTAACCCTCTTGAACTTTGCAGGAAATGTGTGTGTTTTACTCGTGTGGAACTACAAGTAAAAAATTAAGTACCTAAGTCAATGTCCAAGAAAACCATTTTCACGTGAGGAATTGTAGCTTTAACTGGCTGTCGGGAGAATTAATTTATACTACGCAAAAATATTTTAAAACTAGATCACAGATTTGTTGGAGAATTTGACAATCCTTGACAATCTGGGTTATGTACTCAGTATGCTTCCGCTGCGCCACTCTGCTGATTCAACACGACTGCTCTTTCTTTGCTTTCTAAAAGTGCGCCCGAGATGAAATGTCTCAACGGTAAACGCGGACGTCACTTTGAGCACTTGGTCTTTTGTAGTACAAATCATCACACGCTGCTCTACATGGGCGTGTCTTCAAGATCGTTGTGAACCAAAGCTTCCGCTTTCCGAGGCTACTGATTCTTTCGTCGTTAATTCCCAAATCTTCAATGAGAATCAGTGAAACGAAAACCAAACACATGCACACACTCGCGTCCTAGCGTGAAAGAAAAATGATGGAAGCATTTGAGAAATAGCAAGTGATTGCTACCTCCACACAGTTTATAACGCTGAAAATGATGCAGGAAGGACAGCAAAGTTCTAAAAGCATCGGTTGAAAAGCATCTACATAAGATGACAATTTCTCATAAGTAAAATCTTCAGCTTTAAAAGATTGTCATCCATATTTTTTTGTTTTACTCTTTTTCACATAAAACGCTTTCGATAAATAAACTGTTTTGTAATGAAGGCTGCATTAGAATATGCGTATCTAGCTTTGTTCAATTAAATCGGGACATGTGCCAGTCTCAAATTGATCACTCTTTGCAGGAACACTACGGAAACCTGCAGATGTTCGTTGGGAGAAGTGACTCCTGCAAAAAGTGTAAATCGTTGAGAAAAGGACTCCTCTCGCGAATATATTTCCAATTTCTAAAGAGCCGATTTTCTCGATTTTCGCCATTTTTTATTTTTTTCCGGTTCAGATATTGATCACGTTCGAAAGATGATTTTCAAAATGGACGTGTTACCTGCAAAGTCACCGTGAAACTGTTAATGGCGAAAAGATTCATAGTATTTATTTTCTTAGAATACCAATGTAATTTTTTAGCATTCTTTCAAACAATTTCTTTATAGCTAAAATAACAAATTCATTCCATTCCATCTTATATGTGTTTAATATAGTCTAAAATATTTTCATTTGTATGAAATCAAACTGAAACGTTGCCACTCTGTGGTCAACATAAGATACATATTTCCCCAGATTCTCCTCATTTGTATCTTCCTAGACACAATTCCCCAGACACACACAATTATACAGCCACACATACAATTGATGACGACTTGCCTTCATATGTGTCAAGACTGTACTAAATGTGTTACACTTTTTTGCATATAAGTAATGATATTAAAATATTTTTAGTCTGAATAATGGACAGTTTATTTACAAACCTTTTTTTCTTGGTTTCCTACAACCTATTGAGATATAGTGTGAGACAGATAGCTGTATCTACGGAAGAGTAAGCTTTTCATTTTAGAGGATGAAATAGTTTGACGTAGTTAGGAGTAATTAAAGGAATTAAAATATAGAATCTAACCACATTCACAAGAAGTAAGAAGTAGAAGAAGAAAATGGCAGTTTGTTGAAATTAATTTACTAGGTGAAACACATACTGTAAGTAATTACTAAAATACTGTTTTCTTGTTCCCAGGAAAACTCCTCTGTGATGAGCTGCAGTCTGAATATGATGATGTGGAGAACAATGAGAATGATCCCATCTCAGGTGAGGGCTGTGGAAGCCAGGGGAGCTCACAGTGGGCGTGGGAGGTTCAGCAGGTCTTCAGATAGTTCACAGGGAACCATTCCAAAGTCAACTAGACCCAGGACCAGACCTTAACTGTGGTTCAGCTGCAGGGGGTCTTCAGGGTTTAATCCCAGCACATTGAGAAAGAGGGTTTCTTACAGTGGGTCTGACTCAGTCTCTGGAGTCCCATCTGGAATCCCTGCTGAGAAACAATACATTTCTGAATAAACATCTATTATTCTATTAGTGTTTCCTATTCATATATTCTGTTTTCTATAGAGTTTATAACAGAAGTTTGGAAGAAAGATTTTATCCTAATCTCACTTGCTGTTCTTCTAAATTTAAATGTACCTATTGGGATGTTTTCACAATTAAACAATTACACAAATACAGCAGGGAATACCTGAGCATTTGAAAACCCTGGTAGGCATGTGTAACAGTACTTATACTCATCCGAAATAGGGGATTAAACACAACAAATGTGTCATCATGGATAAAGTCAGAGAGCTCTCTGAAGAGTGCATATGAGGTTATTCACCAATCTCCCCTCAGAAGTGCCAGATGCTAACAGTCTATTATAGGAGGTGTTCCGTAAGTGTAATCCCTGACAAGGGAGGATTTACAAAATATTACATGGATGTAAATAAATATGATTTCTACTGGACTTTATGTACAGTACTATAGAAATTACAATATAACATTTTTAGATGTTTTTAAGCGAGACACATGATCTAAGACATACATCTGTTTTTGATGATTCTGTTTCTGTTTCATGGGGGATATGAAAAAATCTGGAGGGCACATATTCTGTATTTTTTAATTTTCTATTCTTGCCATGACATACTTCTGGGACTTTTTACATTAAGGGCTACTAGGTCTGAAGCAATGTACCCAGATATCAGAAGCTAGTTACTAGTGATTTTTTGGAATAAACTTTTGTATTCCAAAATGTGTACACTCTAAACAAAAGGCGAACATAGCTATAATTTCCTATATATCCTTTCAGTAAATAATTAATAATTATTAAATTCTAGTATTGACTTCTTTCACTAACATTTTCACATAATGGCAAGAATGCCCATTGCAAGTTTCTCAGTGTTGATTGTGCCACATGTATTTTGTCTCTTGACAGATGCTTCACACAATTTATATCTTTTCCACAACCTTGTTTCTTTGAGTAATGAGATCTTGAGGGTCTGTTTCTGTATGAAATACTCTGTTTTCTGTACCCTGTTCACCTCTTCTGCTGACTGTGTGTCTCTGGCAGGTGTCTCTGCCATTTCTCCTGAAGTGCAGAGTCTCCTGGCCACACAGTCCATTGAAGATGGATGTGACTATGATGATGTCGGAGTCTCCTGACCACACTACCCTCTGAAAAAGGATCTTAGTATGATTATGTCAGAGCACTGTGCAGCTTTGTAGAGGATTCGTCCTGAAGTCAGATTAGAGTTTTTAACTGAGCAATACCATTATGATATGCCTTGTGTTTCTGAGTCATCCCTGTTAAAATACTGTTATATTTCCCTTAATGTATGTAGTTCTGTAGGTTATGAGGTGTTTGATTTCAGATTATCCAGTAACTGTACAGCTGAAAACCTGTACAGTACCCACACAGTCACTGTCCTAGTGAGACCTTGTTACTGTGTCTCCTGCTGTGTCTCTCAGGCTGTAAGACTGACCTGCACTTTTATACCTTTACATTGAGAGACACTGCACTACAACAGAAGGTCTATATGTCCTGCAATTCTGAGATAAGAACTGAATTGTGATTGTTGTTTCCCTTTGTCTACTGATTACAGATGTGTGTCATTATCAGAACAAGTAGATACAACATTAATTAATGATCAGTTAATCTGGCCTGATTTCATGTCACTGCCACTTACAGAGTGCTACATATGGAAAATAATCTGCATACATTATAATTGCATCTGTATATTTAGATGCATAAAAGCATCTCACACACAGAACAATGAAGAAAATAACTCTTACCACCATTCAACCCAGGACACAGCAGCGAGGCTCAAATTTTAGACTTTTCAATCTGAACTGATGACCCTTCCTTTCTAATGAGCTTTTCAAAGACTGAATGTAACCTACTGTATATGTTGTTGTTTTTTGTGCTGAATGATTTTTTTTTTAAATCTTAATTACTCGGATAAGACAATAAGACTAGTGTTGATAAGATGATTGTTGAGCAGGCATCTGAACACACAGAATGAAAGTCTCATTCCTGCTCAGTGGCTTTTCTGGTTCTCCTTTTAGTTTAATTTAACTTTTTATATTTGCAGAGGAAATGTTTAATATGTTGTTAATCTGATTTATTTACTACACATTGAATGTACTGTATCACTTTGAATTAACCTTTTAAATAAAGCTTTACTTTTCATTGATCTGGTAAAAGTCATTTTCCTGGTCAGTAATAAAATAGTGAAAATGACAGTAGAATCTTGCACAACAATGTATCAAGCTAAGATTGTTTTCCTCTCTAGCAATTTAGAATTATGTTTTAGAGTAGTACAGCTGTGAGCTTTTGAAAGGACGTACATTGTGTTTCCACATCATACTTCCTGATACAAATAATGTTTCCATGATGATAGAACTTCACAGATCCAGCAGCTTGGTAAATAAGTATAATAATACTGTAGCCAGATGATGAATATCAAGGTATTGAGTGCTCAGTGTGTAACGAACAGTTCTTTCCGGACCCTATGCGGACGACACAATCTGAAGAAGTGGGGGAACACTAGGGAAACGTCATGCAGGAATACGGGGCTGAAGACAGGGGGGCGTGTCCAAGGTGCGCTGGTGCACGGGGGAGGTGTGGCCGAGGCGAACAATCCAAAAGAGTAGTCCTTAGGGAATATCCAAAACACAAGGGTAAGTCCAAAACCAGGAGATCCATCAGAACAAAGAATTAAAAACCACGAAGGCCGGGTCAGAACTGGCGGACGGGGAACAGGAACGGGAACAGAGGTTAAAACCTTAATGGGACCAGGCGCTTCCAGGTCCCGGACTCGCACGATATGGAAATCAGATGCAGAGCCCGGATGAGCGTCAGCGCCTGGCTTTTAAGGTGGGCTGGGAATGGGAAACAGGTGCAGAGAATAAAGTCTTGAGTGAAAGGGCTGGAGCACCCTTAAGGAGGGGGGACTATAATCGTGACACAGTGCTTCGGGTTTAACTTCCCTGGCTGAGGAAAGCATAGTGCTGGTAAGAGATCAGTGTCTTCACATCCCCTCCCCAGGGAGAAAATCCTGCAGCAGTGGTGTTGCAGTGGAGGGAGGGGATAGAAAAGAGGTGCCCAGCACCCTCTGTAGCCAGAGAGCTGTTATTAGCAGGGAAGCAGAAGTACGAGGTTAGAATTTGACCTCCACCTAAACTTATCTGAATAACATTATATACAGATGCAGCCACTCAGAACACACAGTATTTCTTCCAGTAAAAGTTGTGCGGTGCCTTATGCAATTCACTGGCCAAAGACGATCAATAGGTTGCACTTAAATGTTAGTGAAACATTTACTTCATTTATTCTGTTTCTCTACTGTGCATGTTTGAATCTACTTAATATTGAATATTAATATGGAATTTTACAACTAAGGCTAAATTTTGGTAGCTGAAAATAAAAACAGAAGTACTATTTAGCACAATTTTGTTTTGATTTGAACCAATGTTTGCATCTCAATAATCCATTCATCCTTGAAAGAAGCAAAGACAGATGTGTTTTGAATCTCACAATGATCCTGTTCTCCATCCAAAAGAAAGGTTTAATGTGATCCCACTAGAAAAAAAGTCAATTTCCATCTGAAATGATGTCCCTTCAAACAATTTGTAATATCTCTAGAAGTTTATACAGTAGAAGCCTGGTTAATTGCTTAAATTTAAACTAATCAGGACTATGGGAATGAGATTTGATTTTGAACTGGGATTTAAATAAATAGGAACACTGCACTCCATTGTGCTTTTTGTATGACAAAAGGTGGGATTCCTGTGTTTTTGATAACTCAGTTGTTAGAGCGGAGGAATATAGTGGGAACAGTGAGGAATCCTTCGGTCTCTGGTTTGAATCTGGCTGGAAGAAAGGTGTTTTTTATTTTCTTTAATCAAAAAGTGAAAATTTGTCATTCACTTAGACGTCCAACGAAAGCTGAGTGAAAGGTGAAGAGCCTCCTGTTCTGAATTCTCCTCACGTTTTCTGGGCTTGTAGACTCCTCACTCTTCCTAAAAGTGCTGCAGATAAAGGTAGTTGTCGGGAGTTCAGTTCAGTGGTAGAGCACATGCCACTCATGTATGAGGCTGTTTCCATTCAGCGGGGTCATCATCCTAGATTTCTTCCTAAACGCGATATCTTTCCTTACTCGTGTGGCTTCCCTCGTGTGTGAATTTCAGCGCGACACATACACATTTATCTGTTTTATAGAGATTCTATTTTAAATCAGTTAAAACGAAAGAAGCACTAATTAAATACATGTAGAAAACACATCTATCTAATTGACAAAAAGGGGCGATGTATTAGTAGTAGTGGAGCTGAGCTCTCAGTAGTGCAGTTGATGTTGTTAAATCACTTATTATGTTTTTAAACCACTATACTAAGCACTGGCATGGTGGTGTGTGCAATCCTACCCAACCTTTCTATCGACTGTATGAGTCTCCTGTTCCATCTCCAAATCTTTCCACACATTTTGCCTGTTTCACCACCGTTATCATTAGACTATAGCCACTAATACGAGAATACTGTTCTGAAAGACTGTCTTAAATAATAATGTTGAAAAGGGTAATGATAACAGTTTCTTCATTAAGGTAACCATACATTTGCCTGTATAGTACAACTTATTATCTGTATCTGCAAATCCCCAATATTATCTCATGAGAAACAGAAGTATAGAGTCAAATCAAATTACATAATACAACAAATCTATTCAATTAACACCCAGATGTAACAGAACTAATTTAAGACTTACACCCCTTTAAATATGTATTTCCTTAATTTCAGTTCTCTCCACCGGGATACCTGGAAATTCACAAAAGCATAATACAGCTACTAAAGTACTAATGTTAAAGATAACATTAAACTTTATTATTTAGATATCACACTTTTATTAATAAAATATGTATTGATAAAATTCCTTGTGAATAATTGTAGTGTCTGGAAAGCAATTTTAGTTAAATATAAAAATAATTTTCAAACAAGTGGTGCATCAGTTCATTACTTAATGACGATATTATTTCCACTACATTCAGGACAGTTCTAATGTAATCTATTGTTCCGCTTAGTCTGCTACTTCAGTAACATCTAATGGGCAGCTGCTGTTATTTTAGGTTTGTTGCAATTGAGAACAGGTTCAGTACAGAGCTGCTGACAAATTTCAGAGGCCAAGTTTGTTGCAACTGACCCGTTGTAGCTACCAATCAGCAACAAGGAGAAACAAACATCAGTTTTGCCTTTTTTTTAAAAAAAAGGGAAACAGAGTAGTAGTTATTGAGGTCATTTCAGGTACAATGTAAGAACTAAAGTTAACTAGTCCCAGAGTAATGCGTGGGGTCCTATTAACAGAAAAAAAATAGTTGTAACCCAAAAACACAACAAACACAAAATGAGAAGTCTTCCGGGAACCTAGGTAAATCCCTGTAGTTGTCTAACAACTATAAAAAAACAACCAAACGCAACAACTTCAAAAGAAAAAGAACATTTAAAAACAAATCTGGGGAACAACAAAAACAGAATCTAATGCAAGAGCTTTATTAAGTCTTCAGTGCTCCACTCACCTCAGTAGACCTCTCTCATATATTTGTGTGCAGGTCAACTGGAGGTACACATTCCATGCTGAAAAGAGAAGGAAACACAATGTTTCAGCTGTGGAGCCTTCTTTGATTGTGACTCGAAATAAACCTTTACTTGTTCGTTTGATGTTAATTTATCTCCATCAAATACCTAAGAGTATCTAAACTCGACAGTTGCTTTCAGTAGCTGAAGATACTGCGCCAGGTGAGGCTTGAACTCACAACCTCAACATGACTCCGCTGTGCACTGCTGTATAAGTACCACGCGCTGACCGATTGCGCCACTGGAGCTGTGCAAGTTGTGCTCCTCATACAGACTGACGCTGCAGAAACAAAGGGTGAAAACGGTTTCGGTTGTGGATCCATCTCCTCATGGGGAAAAGCAACAGTAAAATAGCAAGGAAAATACAAGAAAAGAAACTGAAAGAATTGTGCTAACAGCAAAGAGGGACGGAGGGAGGTGGTCGGACAAGTAAATCAACCCGGCGGATTATTTGTAGGGACATTTTTGAGTCAATCAGCACACGGATCTCTTCATGTGCCTTAAGCTGTGCAGTTTGTATTTTCGATGTCGATCGGTTTCTTCAGAAGTCCAGTAAATTGACAATAATGGAGAACTAGCTGTTGAACCCCGTCGTGAAGACCCTCTATAAGGTGATTGCATGTTTCATTTTCAAGTCGCCTCCTTTACACGCAATTGCAGCCCCGAAACTGAGAGAAAGCATGAGAAATGGCTTCAATTTCAATGTGAATCGCAGTACAGGCTCGATGGCTTCACATCTTCCATCGATCACATAAAATTGCAGTAAAGCGCTCTAAATACGACTCTAAAGTACTGGGAAAGATGATTATTTTGAGCGTGCCTCCCAGGGTCTGCTACGAGGCTGAAGTTGGCTTCTTATTCGCCAGCTTCTTCTTCGCGTTTTTCGTTCCACCTTAAATGCTGCTGCTGTGATGTTATGTCGCCTTTCGCCTGTAGATGGATCTCTTCGATCAGTACTAATCCGGCTGGAATACTGTAGACATCCTCAGTGAAAGGGAATATCCAAATAAATAGCGACTGTCCAAATTATATTTTTGTATGGAATATATTTCAGAAAATCGCAAACCAATTTTGAAAACTCACCATAACACGGACTTACACTGGGAAAAGGTGATTGCACTTTCTGCTTATTGCTACGGCCTTCCCCCCCAATTATGAAAATGTCTCACAGTTCTGACACCGACGTGTGAAAGACAATGTAACAGACTATCAAAATCCTGAAGTACAAAAAATTTTAATGCACCAGTTTTTTAAATATGACCCTCTGATCTTGGCATGTCAGAATACATTGGGAAAAAGTATGGCACGAATTGCACGAATTGCAATAGCACACATTGTTGAGAATATCACTGATCTTGCCGATATTTGCAGGGGTTACGAATATTTTGTACATGTTGAACTACAACACGTAAAATTTGAGCTCCTTAGTCAATATCACCGGGAATGTCCAATAATGACGAACATCAGTAGCTCCAAGGAAACTTAGACTCGCACATGGAGTTTTATCTTTGAATGGAGGGTGGGAGAATTCATTTATACTCTCGTTGCTCATTAGCTAAATTATTTTAAAAATATGACACAGATTTGTTCAAGAAACTTGTAATCGCCTTAAAGAGAGTCTTCTTGAAGATGTGCACCAGCTAGCTCTCCACTGTCAATTGACAGGACTTTAGAAGAAACTGTTCTCATACAACCAACATACAAATTACACATCTTAAGTCACATGAAGAGAAATCCTTGTACTAAATAACATAAAACTGTTGCTGCAAATTATCACCAAGCTGTTTTATGTGTCTGACCACCTCTCTCCTACTTTGCAGAGAGCACAATTCTTTCTGTTTCTTCATCGCTATTTTACTGTCTCTTTCCCCCACGTGGAGATGGATCCACAGCAGAAACTTTTGGTCCGTTCCTGTTACTCTGTCCGATTGAAAGAGCTGTATTAAAGGCACTCCCATCTCTGCAGGAAAGTTATTGCTGCTCTCAACACAATATACTGCAGCCAAATGTGATAGCGATACTGTCACTGCCTGTGGGCCACGTATTCCTGCTGTCAGCCTATTATGTCATGTCCATCCACACCCAGAAACATTACTGCTGTAGCACAAGAGTTATACAGGCGCAGTCAATAGAGCATGAATCTCTTAATCTCAGAACTGTGGGTTCAGCCCCCACATTGGGTCCCTCTGTGTCAATTTGATCCCCCCAATCCTCCTAGCAGGACCTGATGGCGTAACAGTGATACCCAGTGCCTTATATGACCTTTGCGTAATTCAGCTTTCTTTCCACTTGATTCAGATTTTGATCTGAAATCATCGGCCAAACAAGAGTTTGTCTAAACAGAGGGAGATCTGCTCACAAGCAAGTATTAAACACTTCAGCATTTACTGTTCGAATACCACACTTTGTCAAAACACTGCCGCTTCTTAAGCTAATAAGTAATGGTTTTTGAGCACGCATTGTATTGTTAATGCTTATATTAAAAAAGCATACATTCACATAATGGAATTTGGACTGAACAAAGTAGTCCAGCCCCTTTACAACATTACATACCCACTGATTAAAGCTTAAAACTACAGCAGCAGGAGTAACAATAATGGCAACAACATGTTTGGAGTTCGGCATTTCATTTATTCTTCGGATATATCGTATCGGAATGAACTGCCCGAGATAAAAGAGCAATTGCGGCTTCAGATCGTTTTTACAGAGCATTACGTTGTTCTGTTCATACTGACTATACGCTTTAAATTTGTCATTTACTGCAAGCGTTGCTTTTCCAGGCTTTTCGGAAATTCCTCGCATTTGAGCCAGCACTAAAATATTTCATTCCCGTCGCTGAATACATCGTGGAAACGGTATTTGCAACGGAATGCTGTCACACATGAAACCTTTTTGTTATTCGGTTCTGAAGTTTGAAAATGTAAATAAAACGGGGGTCACTTCATAGGCTTGAAAGAAGTCCAAGCAGCATAAAAACCCGCGAATTCTCACAAAGGCTGCACCTTTCTTCTGCTGCTTTTATAAATCAGCCTTAAACATTTGAATGCATACCTTACTGCTGCTAATCACATTCACGTGTTTACGAAGCTTTTTTCTGTCAGTTATGTTTTTGCTAAGTAGTTTCTCCGTTTTCCTCGTACTGTGATTGTCAGCGAGCACAACAAGACTGAAACAGTGTAAAGGCAGGTAAAAAAGACAGGGTAAAACGCCTGACTGTCGGGAGTGGGATTTGAACCCGTGCCTCTATTTGGAGAGCGAAACACAAAGCTTAAAAGACACGAATCTGTGAATTTGCTGTTTTAAAACGCTCGACTATCCTGAAGAAATGGGTGCTGATTGCACCAGTTGCATCCGATTTTCCGTAACTTTAGGACGATTGATACGACTGGACGAACAAAATTTGTGGCGTTTAGCATGACATGGAAAACGGTACCGGAGCATTCGGGTCCGGACTACCAGACTCAGAAACAGTTTTTACCCCCGCACTATCAAACTATTAAACTCCCAGCCTCTCTCACTCTCACCTATGATCTGAACCTCACAGTGCCTTCTTTCTTACCAAAAACCCAAACACACATTGAAAATCTACCTCTACCATACATGTCAAAAGCTCACTCCCCATAATTTCTATCCCTTTATTTCATTCTTTTGATGCATGTTTTTGCACATAACCTGTTACCTTTTTGTTGTTTTGCACACTGCCTGTTGTTGTTTTTTGCACATCGGCTGTTGTCTCTGTCTTTCTTTTGTAATACAATTGTATTGTTGTTGTGTTGTTGTGTTTTTTTCTTTGTACTACTTATGTCCGAGAGCTAGCTAAATAGCATTTCGTTATACCATATACCTGTGTATAAGTATAATGACAATAAACTTGAACTTGAACTTGACATAGTCTTGCAGGCAGTATATTATTTTATCGTTTACTCGTTTAAAAAAACACGGTCTTCTCGTTCCTAAGTCAGATTTTTAGTGCTTTCGAACGTTACTTCCAACCTGGACTGACAGCTCACCCGATCTGTTTGTGATCAGACCATGGAGTGGGGGGCTGTACCAAGCGCACGTTCCTTCCCAATGCTGAGGTGATCATTCGGAAGATGGGTGTGAAGAGAAACAAGCTTTGTCGACTAAAAAACAAGGCAGGATATGCAAGAATACTAATCACTGGCGACAGTTATGCTCTCTTACTATTGAGACTCCTACATTGCGAGTTTTTGAAGACTTTGAAACTAAAGGAAAGCAGTGACAAGTGAAACAGGCACAGGTGGGGATTGAGCCCACGATCTTCGGTTTACGAGACCGACGCCTTACCACTTGGCCACCGCGCCTTCAAACAAACAGGGGAATAATGTTGTTCAAATTATTTTTTTTCTGAATCTGGTTTACATCGCCTGGAGGCAGCAACAACAATAAAAGGGATACTTAACAAGGAGATACGCAGTAGCAGTGCGACTCCAACAGATGCTCCTGAAGAGACTGGAGGTTTAAGCCAGCTCCTTAGAGCGCTCGGCCGCGTTACTCTCAACAGCGGCTCTTCAGCTCTTGTTGTTTGACCTAGTGGTTTTATAACGCGTGGAAACGACCGCAACTTCGTTTTCTGAGATGCTTTCTCTCACGTGGTGAAATCTCGACCTCTTTGGCATCTCTGGCTATAGTTCTTCAGTAGAGCAGGCTTTCACACCTCTGCTTATAGTGCCCTTGAAGTCATTTTATTTTTACAGGAAGACGCATTCCCTAACGATCTCTCCTGTTTTAGAAATGCTTCATAAGTCGTGTTTGATTCAACGGACAAACAGTATACTAATTGTACAATGCAGATCTATGCGGCATTCGTACTGGATTTGACTGGGATTCTGAAATACTTCTTGCAAAGGTATTCAGACTTTCTAGAACCTATATTACAACCACAGACCTGAAACTCCCTAGCTTCCAATCTCTGATGTTGCTGTCCTTAAACTCGGACGTGATGTTCTGCAGACGTGTGCATAATGTCCTGTTTTCTTACAGTGTAGACATTTTGCTGTTCACGCTCCGCATTCATCTGCTTTGTGCGTTGTTAGTCCGCACCTGTAACATGTAATGTCAGCCGTCCCCTGTTCTTCTATATCTCTAGCATGACTGCGTCCTGCTGCTCGGCTTTTGTTTGTAAAGTTTGAGCGAGCGCCCCGTTCAGTGTCACTTTGTCACTGTGGTCAGAAAGCATTCTTGATTCTGCTTGAGCTGCTTCATGAATTCTAGCGACTTTAAGAGCTCTTTCTAAAGTCAGCCCTTCCTCCTGCAGCTCCGAGGTTCAGTAGAAGCGGTGGAAAAAGCTGGGCATAAGCAAAGCTTCTCGGCGCGGTTGCCATATCTTCCATGGCGCAAGCTAAACGAAAAGTCCGAAAATTCAGAAGCTCGTTTCTACCAGCAAGAGAACTAAAATCTGCAGTGTTCTGCTCGCTTTGAGTCCGTCAAGCACTCATCTCTCGTCGCCATAAATGTTGTGTATCTTAATAAAGAGACGTTTTTATATTATTTTAACTATTTTATTAACTACACAGATCACGCCCTTACACCTTATATTCCCGCCTTCTACTCTCTCGTTCTGTTGTCTCACGATGTCTACTCACAATACTACATTTAGCATGACTTCTTGTTGCAGTTGAGCTCAAAGCTGGAGATGATCTCCATATTCTACCGCAGTAACTAGTCCGAAACGTAGTATACAGTACACACTTTTTAAGTAAAGTCAGGTTGTTAAAAAAATAAACCAGCGCCCTGTCACAGAAACGTACCCCAGTCTCCCGCACAACAAGCGGGGGTACTCAGCACTATACTAACGAGGAGCGCTTGTCTGCAGCTGAGCGTCAGCTCTGTTTACTGTCAGCAGTCATTTCCTCATTTCCAAAGACTTTTTCACCTGCTCTCAGCTTTTAAAGACGATCATAAACGCTCAAGAAGTAATTCATGTCAGTTTGAAGTCTGTTTCTGTTGTCTCAGCTCTTGATAAAGAAAAGCCGTGCGTGGGAGACTCCCTCTCTGAAGAAGTTTGCCGTCACCCTGCGAGGGAGAAGAGCCATCAATCACCGAGGCAACCACTGAGACAGTTAACATTGAACACGTGAAATGCGAGATGTTGTGATTTTTTTCCCGCTTAAGGCTTCTATCGTTTCTACTCTAACGAGAAAGACCTCTTTATTAGAAGTGAGATTTTAACAAACGTCTCCAGGGGTAACTGCGATCTGAACGCAATGCCTTAGACCACCAGCCATCTTGCCTGTGGTACTTATAATGAAGTATATATTTTATTTCTACTCGTTGATAAGAAAAGTGAAATCATGTAATTAGGGATATGTCCTTTTTTCATGGGGAAAACTAGCCCGAGCAAATGTAAAGTTTAGAGCAGCGCTTAATAAAAATGATCAGAACCCGAAAGCCTTCTTATGCGGATCAGTATATTCCGATACCACTGGTTCTGCAGAAGAAATAAGAAAAGCCGAACTCAAAGCAGAAATGTGTTGCCATTACGGGTACTCTGTCTGCAGCTGCTTTAATATCTACTCACACCGTGTTGCCATTAAGGCTACCTAGTTAAAAACAAAACTTATCGTCACCTTTTTGAACGTGATTATTAGACACCCGTTAAATCTCAACCGAGGTTTCTTGAGAGATCGTTCAGCGAGCGAGTAATAAAAAACTACTTCGCTTCCAACCTCTGCTGTCGCTGTGAACTCGGACGTGATGTTCTGCAGATGTGCAGTGTGCCTTTCCTCTTGTCGTATTCAAGAGTACTCACTGTGTGAGCTCCTCACTGCGTGTCCTGTACTCTACTGTGATTTCAATTAGATTATCTATGTGGAGTGTAGTAACATGATCTACTTGAACATTTTCGGTTTGTGAAATGAAACACTAAAGAAAATACAAGCAATGGACATTTAAAATAACCACAGTAAAGCTAGAAGAGTGAAAGATAAAAGACTATTTAGAATGACATTCACAATAGACTTAAGAACAGTACAACCGCCCGAACAGGGAGTTGAACCCTGGGCCCTCAGATTAAAAGTCTGATGCTCTACCGACTGAGCTATACGGGCTCTGAAAGAAAGTCGACACTGTCGGGATCCTCGCAAGTTACGTGTCTCTTGTGCCGAAGAGCAGTCATACCTGACCCGTCTGGAATGACCACTGACAGACTTTATCCAGAAGCGACGGCACCACTCCCAGTAGAATGAGTGAGAAATACAGCATGACATGGGGAGGTAAGGGGCTCCCGCAATTAATCTTTCCTCACATTACTGATTTTTTCAATAGCATTTTGACCTTTTTTCACATTCAGATTTTTTTTCACATTTAATACAATCTTTTAATCAACAACATTAAAAAGAAAACAAATGGAACATTTTTTGGAACAATAATTAAAAAAAAACTTTCAATGCCTTGGTTGTATATGTGTGCACACCCTTTATAAAGGGAGTTGCAACAGTGCTGAAATTTAAAGAGCATTTCTGTAGAGAAAACAGCATTTTTTCTGCCTTGATGTTAAGCTTAGGGAGCCTGTCTTTTAGAAATTCTATTTCTTAACACCTTGCACAGCCTCCTGACAGACTAACAAATATTTTTTGGAGAAATTGGCTCACACACCGGAAGACACTAACGTTTATTTACGTTAGAGTATGTGAATAACAGTTTAACCGAAAAAGTTTGTAATTGTGATTTTGTTAAAATTCAATAAATCGTCTATCAACAGTAAGAAATTATTAAGAAATTGTTTTATTTCATAAACTATAAGACAATTAAGAGAGTTTATAGGTCATATCCGTCGCTTATGTTCTTTTAACTCTAGCGTTCAGGATCCAAACCCAGGTGCGGACGGTTGTGTTTCTTGAATCTCTTGTAATCATCAAAAGTCGATGTGTAGTCCTTCAGTACTTTCTCGAGTTGTGCCATGGATATTTTATTCGATCAATACTTGTCATGCTCTTTTGCATTTACCTAAACAAACGGAAAAAGTTCAAAGTGTGTTTATGGCTGTGCTTCACATCTAGACGAGAGCATTTGTAACAGTACAGGACACGCAGTGAGGAGTTCGTGAAGCTTTCAGTTTAGTGCGGAGTTCAGAAGGAGGATTCGCTCGCTGAATGATCTCTCAAGAAATCCCGGGTGAGATTCAACAGGTGTTTTCTGCAACAGTCACGACAAGTGTGAAGCAATCTCTGGATTTCCTGAATTTGAACTAAATTACTAGTTCAAATAATTTAGGATTTAACAGAACTAAATGAGGTACATTTAAAACAGCAGCGCAACTCTGCGGCACGTCGAGTTTAATTGTGTAAACCTGGCTCTCTCTGAACACGAGCAAAGAGTTCTCACTCAACAGAAGATTGCAATGTGAGTACTGTAATATAAAGCACCTGGAGATGCCAGGGATTGAACCCGGGACCTCATACATGCGAAGCATGCGCTCTACCACTGAGCTACATCCCCGATGGAAAAGGTAGTGGAACAGACTTAGAGATGTGCAGATGCTCACTGATCACAATCCACCATTCATGAAGAATGCCTGCAGTTTCCTACTTTCGCGTTTCCTCTACTACAGAGTAAATTAATGGGAATGAAGAAATAAGGAAGGAAAAATAATCGCATTGAAGCTTCAAGAGACTGGGAAAAAATTAATATATTATTTTTGTATCCAGTCACACGTGCGACGGTGGTTAATTCCCAGACGGGGGAGTGCTTTTTTTCTACCTCCTTACTCGACTGTCTTTCAATTCTGTTTTATTTGAAAGCTTTTTACATCTTTTATGTGCTCTTGATTAAACTATGCATAGAAAAACAGCACTACTGATGATTTTCATGGACCGATGCACACTTGTTCTGTACAACTCGAGTGATAAAGCCCTGTCTGCAAATGTTGTAACGCCCCAACCACAGGAATGGTAACAGGAAGGATCGTGTTCTTATTTGATAAGTCCTTTTGAGATGTCTTGTCAATGCACACAGGCGTTAGAGCTGAATAATTTACTTTTAGTGGTGTTTTTAAACAAAGATGGAACATGTTATTTCTATACCAGGAAGAAAGGAGCAGACTTTTACTTTAAGAGGCAAAAACGACACCTTATCAAAGCTAATATTAATTAAAATGACATCACAACAAAAGAGTGGAGCCTTGAGTGAATTAAAATTAGTTTTCATTGGACGTCTGTGTCTCCTTAACTTTGTAGGTGAGAGAGAGGATTGTGATTATTTGCAGGTGCTTCTCGGAAGTGCGTTGGTGCTACAGGTGCCTTCCAAATAATTAAATCGGGTTTGAATCCCAGCCAGTACAAACCCAAATCTTTTCAAGATAATCTGTGGTCCGTTAACACATCTTTTGAAACACTACAACAGGTAACACCCCGTGTGAAACATCATGAGCATCTGTTAAACCTCTCTACCTGCCCGTTCCTCAAAGAGACATGACGAGGGTCTGAAGGGACATTTTGAGCCGTAGAAACATTTTATCATTCCGTACTTTCCTGTGCAGTCAGGTCAGTTCCACTTCAACTGCGCCCGACAATGGAGGTCGTTTTGAAAACAACGAGAGTAAAGAGACACCGCACGTCTGCAGAACATCACGTCCGAGTTTAAGGACAGCAACATCAGAGATTGGAAGCTAGGGAGTTTCAGGTCTGTGGTTGTATTATAGGTTCTAGAAAGTCTGAATACCTTTGCAAGAAGTATTTCAGAATCCCAGTCAAATCCAGTACGAATGCCGCATAGATCTGCATTGTACAATTAGTATACTGTTTGTCCGTTGAATCAAACACGCCTTATAAAGCATTTCTAAAACAGGAGAGGTCGTTAGGGAATGCGTCTTCCTGTAAAAATAAAATGACTTCAAGGGCACTATAAGCAGAGGTGTGAAAGCCTGCTCTACAGAAGAACTAAAGCCAGAGATGCCAAAGAGGTCGAGATTTCACCACGTGAGAGAAAGCATCTCAGAAAACGAAGTTGCGGTCGTTTCCACGCGTTATAAAACCACTAGGTCAAACAACAAGAGCTAAAGAGCCGCTGTTGAGAGTAACGCGGCCGAGCGTTCTAAGGAGCTGACTTAAACCTCCAGTCTCTTCAGGAGCATCTGTTGGAGTCGCACTGCTACAGCGTATCTCCTTGTTAAGTATCCCTTTTATTGTTGTTGCTGCCTCCAGGCGATGTACACCACATTCAGAAAAAAATAATTTGAACAACATTATTCCCCCCTTTACTCAAAGGGACGGTGGCCAAGTGGTAACGCGTCTGTCTCGTAAACCGAAGATCGTGGGTTCAAACCCCGCCTGTGCCTGTTTCTTTTGTCACTGCTTTCCTTTAGTTTCAAAGTCTTCAAAAAAATCGCAATGTAGGAGTCTCAATAGTAAGAGAGCATAACTGTCGCCAGTGATTAGTATTCTTGCATATCCTGCCTTGTTTTTTAGTCGACAAAGCTTGTCTCTCTTCACACCCATCTTCCGAATGATCGCCTCAGCATTGGGAAGGAACGTGCGCTTGGTACAGCCCCCCACTCCATGGTCTGATCACAAACAGATCGGGTGAGCTGTCAGTCCAGGTTGGAAGTAACGTTCGAAAGCACTAAAAATCTGAGTTAGGAACGAGAAGACCGTGTTTTTTTAAACGAGTAAACGATAAAATAATATACTGCCTGCAAGACTATGTCAAGTTCAAGTTCAAGTTTATTGTCATTATACTCATACGCAGGTATATGGTATAACGAAATGCTATTTAGCTAGCTCTCGGACATAAGTAGTACAAAGAAAAAAACACAACAACAATACAATTGTATAACAAAAGAAAGACAGAGACAACAGCCGATGTGCAAAAAACAACAACAGGCAGTGTGCAAAACAACAAAAAGGTAACAGGTTATGTGCAAAAACATGCATCAAAAGAATGAAATAAAGGGATAGAAATTATGGGGAGTGAACTTTTGACATGTATGGTAGAGGTAGATTTTCAATGTGTGTTTGGGTTTTTGGTAAGAAAAAAGGCACTGTGAGATTCAGATCATAGGTGAGAGGTGAGGTCACAGTGAGAGAGGCTGGGAGTTTAATAGTTTGATAGTGCGGGGGTAAAAACTGTTTCTGAGTCTGGTAGTCCGGACCCGAATGCTACGGTACCGTTTTCCATGTCATGCTAAACGCCACAAATTGTGTTCAACCAGTCGTATCAATCGTCCTAAAGTTACGGAAAATCGGATGCAACTACTGCAATCAGCACACATTTCTTCAGGATAATCGAGCGGTTTAAAACAGCAAATTCACATATTCGTGTCTTTTAAGCTTTGTGTTTCGCTCTCCAAATAGAGGCACGGGTTCAAATCGCACTTCCGACAGTCAGGCGTTTTACCCTGTCTTTTTTACCTGCCTTTACACTGTTTCAGTCTTGTTGTGCTCGCTGACAATCACAGTACGAGGAAAACGGAGAAACTAGCAAAAACATAACGGACAGAAAAAAGCTTCGTAAACACGTGAATGTGATTAGCAGCAGTAAGGTATGCATTCAAATGTTTAAGGCTGATTTATAAAAGCAGCAGAAGAAAGGTGCAGCCTTTGTGAGAATTCGCGGGTTTTTATGCTGCTTGGACTTCTTTCAAGCCTATGAAGTGACCCCCGTTTTATTTTCATTTTCAAACTTCAGAACCGAATAACAAAAAGGTTTCATGTGTGACAGCATTCCGTTGCAAATACCGTTTCCACGATGTATTCAGCGACGGGAATGAAATATTTTAGTGCTGGCTCAAATGCGAGGAATTTCCGAAAAGCCTGGAAAAGCAACGCTTGCAGTAAATGACAAATTTAAAGCGTATAGTCAGTATGAACAGAACAACGTAATGCTCTGTAAAAACGATCTGAAGCCGCAATTACTCTTTTATCTCGGGCAGTTCATTCCGATACGATGTTTCCGCAGAATAAATGAAATGCCGAACTCCAAACATGTTGTTGCCATTATTGTTACTCCTGCTGCTGTAGTTTTAAGCTTTAATCAGTGGGTATGTAATGTTGTAAAGGGGCTGGACTACTTTGTTCAGTCCAAATTCCATTATGTGAATTTATGCTTTTTTAATATAAGCATTAACAATACAATGCGTGCTCAAAAACCATTACTTATTAGCTTAAGAAGCGGCAGTGTTTTGACAAAGTGTGGTATTCGAACAGTAAATGCTGAAGTGTTTAATACTTGCTTGTGAGCAGATCTCCCTCTGTTTAGACAAACTCTTGTTTGGCCGATGATTTCAGATCAAAATCTGAATCAAGTGGAAAGAAAGTTGAATTACGCAAAGGTCATATAAGGCACTGGGTATCACTGTTACGCCATCAGGTCCTGCTAGGAGGATTGGGGGGATCAAATTGACACAGAGGGACCCAATGTGGGGGCTGAACCCACAGTTCTGAGATTAAGAGATTCATGCTGTATTGACTACACCTATATAACTCTTGTGCTACAGCAGTAATGTTTCTGGGTGTGGATGGACATGACATAATAGGCTGACAGCAGGAACACGTGGCCCACAGGCAGTGACAGTATCGCTATCACATTTGGCTGTAGTATATTGTGTTGAGAGCAGCAATAACTTTCCTGCAGAGATGGGAGTGCCTTTAATACAGCTCTTTCAATCGGACAGAGTAACAGGAACCGACCTAAAGTTTCTGCTGTGGATCCATCTCCACGTGGGGGAAAGAGACAGTAAAATAGCGATGAAGAAACAGAAAGAATTGTGCTCTTTGCAAAGTAGGAAAGAGGTGGTCAGACACATAAAACAGCTTGGTGATAATTTGCAGCAACAGTTTTAGGTTATTTAGTACAAGGATTTCTCTTCATGTTCCTTAAGATGTGTAATTTGTATGTTGGTTGTATGAGAACAGTTTCAAGAAGACTCTCTTTAAGGCGATTACAAGTTTCTCGAACAAATCTGTGTCATATTTTTAAAATAATTTAGCTAATGAGCAACGAGAGTATAAATGAATTCTCCCACCCTCCATTCAAAGATAAAACTCCATGTGCGAGTCTAAGTTTCCTTGGAGCTAATGATGTTCGTCATTATTGGACATTCCCAGTGATATTGACTAAGGAGCTCAATTTTTACATGTTGTAGTTCAACATGTACAAAATATTCGTATCCCCTGCAAATATCGGCAAGGTCAGTGATATTCTCAACAATGTGTGCCATTGCAATTCATGCAATTCGCGCCATACTTTTTCCCAATGTATTCTGACATGCCAAGATCAGAGGGTCATATTTAAAAAACTGGTGCATTAAAATTTTTTGTACTTCAGGATTTTGATAGTCTGTTACATTGTCTTTCACACGTCGGTGTCAGAACTGTGAGACATTTTCATAATTGGGGGGGAAGGCCGTAGCAATAAGCAGAAAGTGCAATCACCTTTTCCCAGTGTAAGTCCGTGTTATGGTGAGTTTTCAAAATTGGTTTGCGATTTTCTGAAATATATTCCATACAAAAATATAATTTGGACAGTCGCTATTTATTTGGATATCCCCTTTCACTGAGGATGTCTACAGTATTCCAGCCGGATTAGTACTGATCGAAGAGAACCATCTACAGGCGAAAGGCGACATAACATCACAGCAGCAGCATTTAAGGTGGAACGAAAAACGCGAAGAAGAAGCTGGCGAATAAGAAGCCAACTTCAGCCTCGTAGCAGACCCTGGGAGGCACGCTCAAAATAATCATCTTTCCCAGTACTTCAGAGTCATATTTAGAGCGCTTTACTGCAATTTTATGTGATCGATGGAAGATGTGAAGCCATCGAGCCTGTACTGCGATTCACATTGAAATTGAAGCCATTTCTCATGCTTTCTCTCATTGTCGGGGCTGCAATTGCGTGTAAAGGAGGCGAGTTGAAAATGAAACGTGCAATCACCTTACAGAGGGTCTTCACGACGGGGTGCGTCAGCTAGTTCTCCATTATTGTCAATTTACTGGACTTCTGAAGAAACCTATCGACATCGAAAATACAAACTGCACAGCTTAAGGCACATGAAGAGATCCGTGTGCTGATTGACTCAAAAATGTCCCTACAAATAATCCGCCGGGTTGATTTACTTGTCCGACCACCTCCCTCCGTCCCTCTTTGCTGTTAGCACAATTCTTTCAGTTTCTTTTCTTGTATTTTCCTTGCTATTTTACTGTTGCTTTTCCCCATGAGGAGATGGATCCACAACCGAAACCGTTTTCACCCTTTGTTTCTGCAGCGTCAGTCTGTATGAGGCGCACAACTCGCACAGCTCCAGTGGCGCAATCGGTCAGCGCGCGGTACTTATACAGCAGTGCACAGCGGAGTCATGTCGAGGTTGTGAGTTCAAGCCTCACCTGGCGCAGTGTCTTTAGCTACTGAAAGCAACTGTCGAGTTTAGATACTCTTAGGTATTTGATGGAGATAAATTAACATCAAACGAACAAGTAAAGGTAAAGGTTTATTTCGAGTCACAATCAAAGAAGGCTCCACAGCTGAAACATTGTGTTTCCTTCTCTTTTCAGCATGGAATGTGTACCTCCAGTTGACCTGCACACAAATATATGAGAGAGGTCTACTGAGGTGAGTGGAGCACTGAAGACTTAATAAAGCTCTTGCATTAGATTCTGTTTTTGTTGTTCCCCAGATTTGTTTTTAAATGTTCTTTTTCTTTTGAAGTTGTTGCGTTTGGTTGTTTTTTTATAGTTGTTAGACAACTACAGGGATTTACCTAGGTTCCCGGAAGACTTCTCATTTTGTGTTTGTTGTGTTTTTGGGTTACAACTATTTTTTTTCTGTTAATAGGACCCCACGCATTACTGTGGGACTAGTTAACTTTAGTTCTTACATTGTACCTGAAATGACCTCAATAACTACTAGTCTGTTTCCCTTTTTTTTAAAAAAAAGGCAAAACTGATGTTTGTTTCTCCTTGTTGCTGATTGGTAGCTACAACGGGTCAGTTGCAACAAACTTGGCCTCTGAAATTTGTCAGCAGCTCTGTACTGAACCTGTTCTCAATTGCAACAAACCTAAAATAACAGCAGCTGCCCATTAGATGTTACTGAAGTAGCAGACTAAGCGGAACAATAGATTACATTGGAACTGTCCTGAATGTAGTGGAAATAATATCGTCATTAAGTAATGAACTGATGCACCACTTGTTTGAAAATTATTTTTATATTTAACTAAAATTGCTTTCCAGACACTACAATTATTCACAAGGAATTTTATCAATACATATTTTATTAATAAAAGCGTGATATCTAAATAATAAAGTTTAATGTTATCTTTAACATTAGTACTTTAGTAGCTGTATTATGCTTTTGTGAATTTCCAGGTATCCCGGTGGAGAGAACTGAAATTAAGGAAATACATATTTAAAGGGGTGTAAGTCTTAAATGAGTTCTGTTACATCTGGGTGTTAATTGAATAGATTTGTTGTATTATTTAATTTGATTTGACTCTACACTTCTGTTTCTCATGAGATAATATTGGGGATTTGCAGATACAGATAATAAGTTGTACTATACAGGCAAATGTATGGTTACCTTAATGAAGAAACTGTTATCATTACCCTTTTCAACATTATTATTTAAGACAGTCTTTCAGAACAGTATTCTCGTATTAGTGGCTATAGTCTAATGATAACGGTGGTGAAACAGGCAAAATGTGTGGAAAGATTTGGAGATGGAACAGGAGACTCATACAGTCGATAGAAAGGTTGGGTAGGATTGCACACACCACCATGCCAGTGCTTAGTATAGTGGTTTAAAAACATAATAAGTGATTTAACAACATCAACTGCACTACTGAGAGCTCAGCTCCACTACTACTAATACATCGCCCCTTTTTGTCAATTAGATAGATGTGTTTTCTACATGTATTTAATTAGTGCTTCTTTCGTTTTAACTGATTTAAAATAGAATCTCTATAAAACAGATAAATGCGTATGTGTCGCACTGAAATTCACACACGAGTAAGGAAAGATATCGCGTTTAGGAAGAAATCCAGGGTGATGACCCCGCTGAATGGAAACAGCCTCATACATGAGTGGCATGTGCTCTACCACTGAACTGAACTCCCGACAACTACCTTTATCTGCAGCACTTTTAGGAAGAGTGAGGAGTCTACAAGCCCAGAAAACGTGAGGAGAATTCAGAACAGGAGGCTCTTCACCTTTCACTCAGCTTTCGTTGGACGTCTAAGTGAATGACAAATTTTCACTTTTTGATTAAAGAAAATAAAAAACACCTTTCTTCCAGCCAGATTCAAACCAGAGACCGAAGGATTCCTCACTGTTCCCACTATATTCCTCCGCTCTAACAACTGAGTTATCAAAAACACAGGAATCCCACCTTTTGTCATACAAAAAGCACAATGGAGTGCAGTGTTCCTATTTATTTAAATCCCAGTTCAAAATCAAATCTCATTCCCATAGTCCTGATTAGTTTAAATTTAAGCAATTAACCAGGCTTCTACTGTATAAACTTCTAGAGATATTACAAATTGTTTGAAGGGACATCATTTCAGATGGAAATTGACTATTTTTCTAGTGGGATCACATTAAACCTTTCTTTTGGATTGAGAACAGGATCATTGTGAGATTCAAAACACATCTGCCTTTGCTTCTTTCAAGGATGAATGGATTATTGAGATGCAAACATTGGTTCAAATCAAAACAAAATTGTGCTATATAGTACTTCTGTTTTTATTTTCAGCTACCAAAATTTAGCCTTAGTTGTAAAATTCCATATTAATATTCAATATTAAGTAGATTCAAACATGCACAGTAGAGAAACAGAATTAATTAATTAAATGTTTCACTAACATTTAAGTGCAACCTATTGATCGTCTTTGGCCAGTGAATTGCATAAGGCACCACACAACTTTTACTGGAAGAAAAACTGTGTGTTCTGAGTGGCTGCATCTGTATATAATGTTATTCAGATAAGTTTAGGTGGAGGTCAAATTCTAACCTCATACTTCTGCTTCCCTGCTAATAACAGCTCTCTGGCTACAGAGGGTGCTGCGCACCTCTTTTCTATCCCCTCCCTCCACCGCAACACCACTGCTGCAGGATTTTCTCCCTGGAGAGGGGATGTGAAGACACTGATCTCTTACCAGCACTATGCTTTCTTCAGCCAGGGAAGTTAAACCCAAAGCACTGAGCACTCAATACCTTGATATTCATCATCTGGCTACAGTATTAATATACTTCTTTACCAAGCTGCTGGATCTGTGAAGTTCTATCATCATGGAAACATTATTTGTATCAGGAAGTATGATGTGGAAACACAATGTACGTCCTTTCAAAAGCTCACAGCTGTACTACTCTAAAACATCATTCTAAATTGCTAGAGAGGAAAACAATCTTAGATTGATACATTGTTGTGCAAGATTCTACTGTCATTTTCACTATTTTATTACTGAACAGGAAAATGACTTTTACCAGATCAATGAAAAGTAAAGCTTTATTTAAAAGGTTAATTCAAAGTGATACAGTACATTCAATGGGTAGTAAATAAATCAGATTAACAACATATTAAACATTTCCTCTGCAAATATAAAAAGCTAAATTAAACTAAAAGGAGAACCAGAAAAGCCACTGAGGAGGAATGAAACTTTCATTCTGTGTATTCAGATGCCTGCTCAACAATCATCTTATCAACACTAGTCTTATTGTCTTATCCGAGTAATTAAGATTTAAAAAAAAAATCATTCAGCACAAAAAACAACAACATATACAGTAGTAGTTCAGGTGGGTAGCTGCGTCAGCATGCGTAGGCTGCAAAGGAACAAGTAATAGGTTTATTCCATGCTGAAAAAAAGAAGAAAGAGAACACAACGTTTCGGCCGTGGAGCCTTCTTCAGGTGTGAGAGAGACAGGGCAGTAGGCAAAGGTAAAGTAGCGGGAGAACAAAGTTTGGGAGGGAGGAGGAGTGAGAGGCGGGAGCAGGGGACAGAAAGAGAGGCCAATCAAGAGGTGTGAAGTCAGAATGGGTGCAGAGAGGTGTGAAATGAAACTTCCAATGAATGGAGAAAATTTAAAAGAACAGTAGTCTGTCGTTAAGGGAAGGGAGAAGGTGTGATCCTAGCTGCAGAATAATTTTAGTTTCGGTGGTCTTTCTGATGTATGAGTTCGGAAAACCGTCTTTGAGAACACAGACGGAGAGATTAGAGTGGTCGTGGCCGTCAGAGGTGAAATGAGAAACAATGGGCTTGGAGAGATCTTTAATCTTTACAGCCCTGACGTGTTCTCTGAAACGGTCTCCGAGTCTCCTTCCTGTTTCTCCAATGTAGATGGCTGGGCATTTACTGCAAGAGATACAGTAAATAAGGTTGCTGGAGGTACAAGATGCTGTCTGGGTGATCCGGAATTGTCCTGAGGGGCCTTGAATGAGTGTGGTGGTGGCTGTGTATTTGCAGGTGATACAGCGAGCTCTGTTGCAAGGGAAAGTGCCTGGTGTGGATGGTTGTTGAGGGCGGTCAAGGGAGCTGTGAACAAGGAGGTTACGCAGATTAGGTGGTCGGCGATATGAGATGATAGGGCGATCAGAAAAGAGGGCCCCAATGGAGGGATCATCCTGTAGGATGGAAAAGTTGTGGTTAATGGTCCTGGGGATAGGAAGTGTGTTAGGGTGGTAAGGAAGCACCAAAGGAATGCGATTGTTACGGCGGGAGCTCCTGATCGGGTTGATGGTCCGGGGGGTGTTTTTGGCTCGGGCAAGGGCCCTGTCAATCACACTGCTGGGGTATCCTCTGTTGATGAAAAATGAGTACATTTTGAGGGCTTGGTTCTCGAAGTCGATGTCGTCGCTGCATAATCGACGACGACGATTCACAGTTTCACAGTTCCTTCGGCTACAACAAATATGCAGCGACGACATCGACTTCGAGAACCAAGCCCTCGAAATGTACTCATTTTTCATCAACAGAGGATACCCCAGCAGTGTGATTGACAGGGTCCTTGCCCAAGCCAAAAACACCCCCCGGACCATCAACCCGATCAGGAGCTCCCGCCGTAACAATCACATTCCTTTGGTGCTTCCTTACCACCCTAACACACTTCCTATCCCCAGGACCATTAACCACAACTTTTCCATCCTACAGGATGATCCCTCCATTGGGGCCCTCTTTTCTGATCGCCCTATCATCTCATATCGCCGACCACCTAATCTGCGTAACCTCCTTGTTCACAGCTCCCTTGACCGCCCTCAACAACCATCCACACCAGGCACTTTCCCTTGCAACAGAGCTCGCTGTATCACCTGCAAATACACAGCCACCACCACACTCATTCAAGGCCCCTCAGGACAATTCCGGATCACCCAGACAGCATCTTGTACCTCCAGCAACCTTATTTACTGTATCTCTTGCAGTAAATGCCCAGCCATCTACATTGGAGAAACAGGAAGGAGACTCGGAGACCGTTTCAGAGAACACGTCAGGGCTGTAAAGATTAAAGATCTCTCCAAGCCCATTGTTTCTCATTTCACCTCTGATGGCCACGACCACTCTAATCTCTCCGTCTGTGTTCTCAAAGACGGTTTTCCGAACTCATACATCAGAAAGACCACCGAAACTAAAATTATTCTGCAGCTAGGATCACACCTTCTCCCTTCCCTTAACGACAGACTACTGTTCTTTTAAATTTTCTCCATTCATTGGAAGTTTCATTTCACACCTCTCTGCACCCATTCTGACTTCACACCTCTTGATTGGCCTCTCTTTCTGTCCCCTGCTCCCGCCTCTCACTCCTCCTCCCTCCCAACCTTTGTTCTCCCGCTACTTTACCTTTGCCTACTGCCCTGTCTCTCTCACACCTGAAGAAGGCTCCACGGCCGAAACGTTGTGTTCTCTTTCTTCTTTTTTTCAGCATGGAATAAACCTATTACTTGTTCCTTTGCAACATATACAGTAGGTTACATTCAGTCTTTGAAAAGCTCATTAGAAAAGAAGGGTCATCAGTTCAGATTAAAAAGTCTAGAATTTGAGCCTCGCTGCTGTGTCCTGGGTTGAATGGTGGTAAGAGTTATTTTCTTCATTTTTCTGTGTGTGAGATGCTTTTATGCATCTAAATATACAGATGCAATTATATTGTATGCAGATTATTTTCCATATGTAGCACGCTGTAAGTGGCAGTGACATGAAATCAGGCCAGATTAACTGATCATTAATTAATGTTGTATCTACTTGTTCTGATAATGACACACATCTGTAATCAGTAGACAATGGGAAACAACAATCACAATTCAGTTCTTATCTCAGAATTGCAGGACATATAGACCTTCTGTTGTAGTGCAGTGTCTCTCAATGTAAAGGTATAAAAGTGCAGGTCAGTCTTACAGCCTGAGAGACACAGCAGGAGACACAGTAACAAGGTCTCACTAGGACAGTGACTGTGTGGGTACTGTACAGGTTTTCAGCTGTACAGTTACTGGATAATCTGAAATCAAACGCCTCATAACCTACAGAACTACATACATTAAGGGAAATATAACAGTATTTTAACAGGGATGACTCAGAAACACAAGGCATATCATAATGGTATTACTCAGTTAAAAACTCTAATCTGACTTCAGGATGAATCCTCTACAAAGCTGCACAGTGCTCTGACATAATCATACTAAGATCCTTTTTCAGAGGGTAGTGTGGTCAGGAGACTCCGACATCATCATAGTCACATCCATCTTCAATGGGCTGTGTGGCCAGGAGACTCTGCACTTCAGGAGAAATGGCAGAGACACCTGCCAGAGACACACAGTCAGCAGAAGAGGTGAACAGGGTACAGAAAACAGAGTATTTCATACAGAAACAGACCCTCAAGATCTCATTACTCAAAGAAACAAGGTTGTGGAAAAGATATAAATTGTGTGAAGCATCTGTCAAGAGACAAAATACATGTGGCACAATCAACACTGAGAAACTTGCAATGGGCATTCTTGCCATTATGTGAAAATGTTAGTGAAAGAAGTCAATACTAGAATTTAATAATTATTAATTATTTACTGAAAGGATATATAGGAAATTATAGCTATGTTCGCCTTTTGTTTAGAGTGTACACATTTTGGAATACAAAAGTTTATTCCAAAAAATCACTAGTAACTAGCTTCTGATATCTGGGTACATTGCTTCAGACCTAGTAGCCCTTAATGTAAAAAGTCCCAGAAGTATGTCATGGCAAGAATAGAAAATTAAAAAATACAGAATATGTGCCCTCCAGATTTTTTCATATCCCCCATGAAACAGAAACAGAATCATCAAAAACAGATGTATGTCTTAGATCATGTGTCTCGCTTAAAAACATCTAAAAATGTTATAATGTAATTTCTATAGTACTGTACATAAAGTCCAGTAGAAATCATATTTATTTACATCCATGTAATATTTTGTAAATCCTCCCTTGTCAGGGATTACACTTACGGAACACCTCCTATAATAGACTGTTAGCATCTGGCACTTCTGAGGGGAGATTGGTGAATAACCTCATATGCACTCTTCAGAGAGCTCTCTGACTTTATCCATGATGACACATTTGTTGTGTTTAATCCCCTATTTCGGATGAGTATAAGTATTGTTACACATGCCTACCAGGGTTTTCAAATGCTCAGGTATTCCCTGCTGTATTTGTGTAATTGTTTAATTGTGAAAACATCCCAATAGGTACATTTAAATTTAGAAGAACAGCAAGTGAGATTAGGATAAAATCTTTCTTCCAAACTTCTGTTATAAACTCTATAGAAAACAGAATATATGAATAGGAAACACTAATAGAATAATAGATGTTTATTCAGAAATGTATTGTTTCTTAGCAGGGATTCCAGATGGGACTCCAGAGACTGAGTCAGACCCACTGTAAGAAACCCTCTTTCTCAATGTGCTGGGATTAAACCCTGAAGACCCCCTGGCAGCTGAACCACAGTTAAGGTCTGGTCCTGGGTCTAGTTGACTTTGGAATGGTTCCCTGTGAACTATCTGAAGACCTGCTGAACCTCCCACGCCCACTGTGAGCTCCCCATGGCTTCCACAGCCCTCACCTGAGATGGGATCATTCTCATTGTTCTCCACATCATCATATTCAGACTGCAGCTCATCACAGAGGAGTTTTCCTGGGAACAAGAAAACAGTATTTTAGTAATTACTTACAGTATGTGTTTCACCTAGTAAATTAATTTCAATAAACTGCCATTTTCTTCTTCTACTTCTTACTTCTTGTGAATGTGGTTAGATTCTATATTTTAATTCCTTTAATTACTCCTAACTACGTCAAACTATTTCATCCTCTAAAATGAAAAGTTTACTCTTCCGTAGATACAGCTATCTGTCTCACACTATATCTCAATAGGTTGTAGGAAACCAAGAAAAAAAGGTTTGTAAATAAACTGTCCATTATTCAGACTAAAAATATTTTAATATCATTACTTATATGCAAAAAAGTGTAACACATTTACTACAGTCTTGACACATATGAAGGCAAGTCGTCATCAATTGTATGTGTGGCTGTATAATTGTGTGTGTCTGTGGAATTGTGTCTAGGAAGATACAAATGAGGAGGATCTGGGGAAATATGTATCTTATGTTGACCACAGAGTGGCAACGTTTCAGTTTGATTTCATACAAATGAAAATATTTTAGATTATATTAAACACATATAAGATGGAATGGAATGAATTTGTTATTTTAGCTATAAAGAAATTGTTTGAAAGAATGCTAAAAAATTACATTGGTATTCTAAGAAAATAAATATTATGAATCTTTTTGCCATTAACAGTTTCACGGTGACTTTGCAGGTAACACGTCCATTTTGAAAATCATCTTTCGAACGTGATCAATATCTGAACCGGAAAAAAATAATAAAAAATGGCGAAAATCGAGAAAATCGGCTCTTTAGAAATTGGAAATATATTCGCGAGAGGAGTCCTTTTCTCAACGATTTACACTTTTTGCAGGAGTCACTTCTCCCAACGAACATCTGCAGGTTTCCGTAGTGTTCCTGCAAAGAGTGATCAATTTGAGACTGGCAAATGTCCCGATTTAATTGAACAAAGCTAGATACGCATTTTCTAATGCAGCCTTCATTACAAGACAGTTTATTTATCGAAAACGTGTTATGTGAAAAAGAGTAAAACAAAAAAATATGGATGACAATCTTTTAAAGCTGAAGATTTTACTTATGAGAAATTGTCATCTTATGTAGATGCTTTTCAACCGATGCTTTTAGAACTTTGCTGTCCTTCCTGCATCATTTTCAGTCTTATAAACTGTGTGGGGGTAGCAATCACTTGCTATTTCTCAAATGCTTCCATCATTTTTCTTTCACGCTAGGACGCGAGTGTGTGCATGTGTTTGGTTTTCATTTCACTGATTCTCATTGAAGATTTGGGAATTAACGACGAAAGAATCAGTAGCCTCGGAAAGCGGAAGCTTTGGTTCTCAACGATCCTGAAGACACGCCCATGTAGAGCAGCGTGTGATGATTTGTACTACAAAAGACCAAGTGCTCAAAGTGACGTCCGCGTTTACCGTTGAGACATTTCATCTCGGGCGCACTTTTAGAAAGCAAAGAAAGAGCAGTCGCGTTGAATCAGCAGAGTGGCGCAGCGGAAGCATACTGGGTACATAACCCAGATTGTCAAGGATTGTCAAATTCTCCAACAAATCTGTGATCTAGTTTTAAAATATTTTTGCGTAGTATAAATGAATTCTCCCGACAGCCAGTTAAAGCTACAATTCCTCACGTGAAAATGGTTTTCTTGGACATTGACTTAGGTACTTAATTTTTTACTTGTAGTTCCACACGAGTAAAACACACACATTTCCTGCAAAGTTCAAGAGGGTTAACGTGTTGCGAAGAAATCCCATTAATTGTTAACGGAGATTATGTTTACATCAGAACAATCTGAAGCGCATCCCTGAGTGGGCTTGAATCGCCAGCTCTTTGTTTAACAGCTGCACAGAGAGACACCCCCGTTGCTTTTCACCATTCACGTTTGTAGTTAAAGGAAATAAAATACTGGCATTTTCCTGCCAGCCCGCAGTATTTCTTCTGCACTGACGAAGAATAACCAAGAACTGTATTTAATCTTTCGCAGGCTGTAATTTTCAGAAAAAAAGAAGTGAATACTTGTATTAAGCTAAATCAAGCCGACGGAGATGAACTGCTGTTGTTTTTCTCCACTTTTCTTTAAAAGGAGAAAAAATCACTGGCATTTGTTGTTTTTTTTTTGCAATATTTCTTCTGTCCGGATAAGCAAGATTTGTATTTTATCTTTCAGAAGTTGTATGACTTTCTTGAAATTCAGAAACAACTTGTTCCAGAAAAGAAATGAACACTTGCTTCAAAGTTAATGAAGAAGTATATCTCTCTCGCTGCGTGTGCTCGTATCTGTCCATCTCTCTCTGGCAGTCTGTGCAGAGTATCTGAAGGGGATGTAACACCACTTGGCAAAGAAGAAAAATCCTCAGAGGCAGAATAACAAATCATTATTCTCTTCTCAGTCAGATTCACAGCTCAGACTCACACTCAGACAGAAGCAAAATTTGATTACCAATTTTCTGGAGTGGTGTCATCTTAACCATCTCCAGCTTAACACCAGCAAGACCAAAGAAATGATCTTCAACTTTCAAAGGAATAAGTCTCCGCTGAACCCTGTTTCCATCCAAGGTGAGGACATAGAGGGCGTACATTCCTACAAGTACTTAGGGGTACACCTGGATGATAAGCTGGAGTGGTCTGGTAACACTGACGCCCTGTACAAGAAAGGTCAGAGCCAACTCTCTTTTCTTAGGAGACTCAGGTCCTTTGGTGTGTGTGGAACACTGCTACACATTTTTTATGAATCAGTGGTGGCGGCAGCCATCTTCTACGCTGTTGTGTGCTGGGGCAGCAGCATCATGACAAAAGATGCAAATAGGCTCAATAAACTTATAAAGAAGGCTGGCACTGTGTTGGGAATGAGCCTTGACCCCCTGGAGGTGGTGGCTGAGAGGAGAATGCTGACCAAGCTCACAGCCATCATGAACAACACCTCTCATCCGCTTCATGGGACTGTTACTGGGCAGTGGAGCACTTTTAGCAACAGGCTGCTCCAGCTACGGTGTTCAAGGGAACGTTTCCGCAGGTCTTTCCTCCCGGCGGCGGTCAGGGTGTATAACGCTGCCCTAGGCTAGGACTGTTAGCCCTTCATTTGCTCCTCTATGGACAGCATGTTTACTCCATTGTACTTTTTGGACAATCAGTCTGTATAAACCTATGCACATTTTGCACATATTTTATTGTTTTTACAGTGACTATGATCAGCACATTTTGCACACACCTACTGTATGTACTTATTTATTTATTTTTATTTATTTTGTTGTCTTTTGTTTTATAACTATTCTGATGTCTGTTTTGCTTGTCTTGGGCTGGACTGCTGTAACACATCAATTTCCCTACGGGGTTTAATAAAGTATTGTCTATCTATCTAAGCTCAACTCCATACTGTTCTTTGTCCTGACAGTCCAGATCCAGAGGACATTCAGACAATCAGTGCTGCTACATGAATAATATCAGACAGAACAGCCTGAACTCAGGTCACATCTCCCCCTTTTCTCCTTCCTCCCAGCCTCTTAGAAACACAGTAGAGCTCCCAATTCTCCATTCTGTGAACTGGGCTCAGGGGTCACTGATCTGGCAGCTGTTGGCTCTGTTCCAGGTCAGAAGCAAGAAGCTTCTATTAACCCTTTCCAGGACCTCCAGCCCTTCTGTATTACTTTCTTTACTGTATGTCAGCCTCCAAACATGTTTCTAAGTGTTTTATAATGCAAGTGAGTGTGGAATGATCTTAGTATTTATTTTATAAACACCAGTATTGACACTCTGATCATCATATTGATTATTAGTAGCTGATGGTCCAATGGTTGTGACTACTATAGTGACCAGTTGACCAGTCTGTAGCTCTGAGCAGTGGGACTCAGATCACACAGAAGACCTGTCTGTGTGTGATCCACACCAGCCCTGGGATTCAGCTGCTCTCACAAGTGTCTCACAGACAGTCTTATGAATTTACAATTAGATGAAGTCTTGTAACAGTTATACAGTTCATTTAAATCATCAGACTACCTATGGAACTGAGAACTGGGTGGAAATAAAACCAGGATACACATTTTAACCTCTTGGATCAGGAATCTGATCCTCCTGGCTTCAATACTCTGAAGATTCGTGTAAAACCGTTAAAAGTGCTTATTTCAGGGACTCGTGCTCGTTCTCTACTCCTCCACACAGAACTCCACACTGAAGTATTTAAAAAGCAAGAAATACTATCACTATGCAATCTAATGCAATTGAGCTCCTACAAATGTAGCAGTCTGATGAAATGATATACAGAATTAGGTGACAATATCGGAAGATGAACACAAAATTGAAATGCACAAGATTCATTTTCAGCAGCAAAAATGCACTCGATTATATTTTACAAGAAAGAAACCTTACATTCACCCACTACATTAGCAGAGAACAGTAGGACAGATAGTTAGTGTCACTGGACACTGCATCACAGAGGCCGATCTCTTCTCCTTCATTATGCTTACTTACACACTCATGATGAACTGTCCTCCAGCGATAGTCAGCTGGCATCACTGTCTCAGACATGACGTTCATGTACATAATATACCTTAATTGTACCTGGCACTGCATTATAATAATTTGATCAAAACAACTGATGAACTAATAATAATCAAATTTTTCTTTCCTTCTTTTAGTGGAAAAAGACTTTGTCCAATAAAGATGCACCAGGCACGCGGACACAGAGAAATACATTGAAAATTCTTCAGTAACTGCAGGAGACACGTGCCTGTATGTTTCAAACGTTACTGACAATTGTTCTGCTTTCAATAATCACCAAACCACAAACAAATATTATAATCAGTTACTGCAAGAGAGAACAAAATGATTATTTTAACAATTATTATTATAATTTTAACTTAAGAATACTTCCTGTCTATTTACAGTATATTTTACATTAGTGTTTCCTTCCTTGAAAAAACAAATCTTGCTGGTAAGAATGGTAAGAGCTTTGCTTTGAAGCTGCAACAACCTTGGTTTGAATCAGTGTTACTGTAGGACAGGAGTAGACTGAAGAGTCCCCTTGTGCTGTTTGCTTATATATTGGATTATATAAATGCAGAAATCGAAGCCTATCTAATTTTCCTTTCTGCTAAAGACATTTATGTGTTTGGGAAGCATTTTCCTGTCCTTTATGTTCTTGCTAAGCAGTTTCTACATTTTCCTCCTATTGTGATTGTCAGTGAGTACAAGTAGACTGGAACAGTGCAAGACAGGGAAAAAAACCCTAGCTATTGGGAGTGATATTTGAACCCCCACCTCCACTTAGAGACCAGGGCACATAAGCAACATGGAAAGACAAGACTCAGCCATCCTGACGAGTACTAGAAAGCACTGTGCTGAATGCACCCATTGTGTCCAATTTTCTGAAGCTTTAGGACAACTGACACCCGGATGAACACGTGGCGTTTAGCATGACAGTCTTGAAGGCAGGCAATGATTTGTTCCAATAAATATTTTATTGTGTACTTGTTCAAAAAACACAGTCTGTGCGTCCCTAAGTCAGTTTTTCAGGGCATCGAATGATACTTCTAACCTATACTAACAGCTCACCTGATCTGTTTGTGATCACACCATGGAGTGGGGGCTGTACCAAACACACGTTCCTTTTTACACTGAGACGATCATTTATAAATTGGGTGTGAAGAGAGACAAACATTGTCAATTCAAAAGCAGTGCAGATTATGGTAGGACAACAGAAGGATTATGAAGTTATTTTCTTCTTATTATAGAGATTCGTACAGTGCAAGACATTTAAAGACTTAGATAAAGGAACGTCATGATAAGTGAAACGAGCACGGACAGGGTTTGAAACTCCGACTTTCTGTTTACGAGACAAAAGCCTTAACATTTGGCTACCTTGCCTGCAATGCCACCTCCTTCCAATCAAGGCTAACACGTTTTTAAAATAAAATGAAATAAATATTTCGGTACAAATTGCAATGAGAAGAGGAACAGAACAAATATGATTATTACTTTTCAAATTAATTCTATTGAAACTGATTCAATTACATGGGGGCAACAACAACAAAACTGTGATTCTTAACAAGGAGATATTTGGCAGCAGTGGGATTCCAACTCATGCCCTCAAAGGGGCTGGAGCTTTCATCCAGCTCCTTAGACCACTTGGCAAATTACTCTGTACAGTGGCATTTGTAGTCTGACCTTATGGTGTTACAGTATGTAGAAGCAACCCCACCTCCTTTTTCTGAGATGCTTCCTCTTACTTGGTGAAATATTTTCTTCTTTGGTCCTTTGAAAATAGTTCCTTTGTGAAGCAGGCTTCAGACGGTGCTTATAGTGCCCTTGAAGTGATTTTATTTTTACAGGAAGACGCATTCCTAAATGTATCTCTCCTGTTTTAAAAAAGTTTTTTATACAACGCACGAATAGTATTCTACAACGGCGTATTTTATACAACGCACAAATAGTATTCTAATTGCAGACTGCAGATCTGTGCAGCAATCTTACTCGATTTGACTGTAATTCTGAAATACCTTAGCAAACATATTCAGGTTTCCTTGAACCTTTAATAAAAAAGCTACATCGTTTCCAATCTCTGATGTCACTGTAAACTCGGACGTGATACTCCGCAGATGTGCAGTGTGCCTTTCCTCTTGTTGCATTCAAGAGTACTCACTGCATGACCTCCTCACTGCGTGCCCTGTACTCTACAGTGATTTCATTTAGATCAGTGGTTCTCAAACTTTTTGGACCAAATACCACCCCTAATCCAACCAAAGCATCCAAGTACCACCTACAAGTCATCATCTCATAGGAACCCCAGAAATTCTCAATGACCAACATGAGCGTGTGTGTGCGCACACAATCACACACACACACATATAATAAATATTATAATAATAAACTTTATTTGATATAGCGCCTTTAAAGGTGGCTTCTCAAAGTGTTTTACAGGAAAAAAAAACATTAACAACAACTAATAAAAAAGCACCATTTCAGTGAGAGGGGTGAGCCTGTTTAGTTGAGCAAAGCAGAGGTGAATTAATTTTTCGAGCCTTGATACAATTTTTCGAGTCTAACAGATATTAAATCGTCAGGCATTTTCTTGACGGCAAAGGTCTCGCGGTGGATGTTGTAATGCGTACATTATTTTCTGGAGCAACCTCTCTAATTCGTGCAACTACACCGTTATGTCGGCTTGTCATTGCTCTAGCACCGTCTGTACAAACTCAGACGCATTTTATCCAGTCGAGGCCATTCTGTTCGATAAATTTATTCAGAAGCTGAAATATGTGCTCTCCTGTAGTTCCTGTTGGTAGCGGTTTACAGAACAGAAAGTCTTCATGGGACGTACCCTCAAACTCGTATCTAACGTAAACGAGCAAATTGACCAAATCGACTACAGACTCATCTAATTGCAGTGAAAAAAATCTGCTCATCTTAACGCGCTCTATCAGTGTACGTTTGATATAATCCTTCATTTCAATAATTCTATGAATGACTGTGTCTTTCACGGGGAGGGGGGCAGCAGGTCGAGCTGTTTAGCAGCTTTTTCTCCACACTTAATACGTGTCAGCTCTTTTGCCAACGGTAAATAAGGTTCTTCAAAATAGTGTAGCTTACCTGCTTTAGCAATCTGCAAGCTTGCATTTTTCCGCGTTTCCGTTTTTATTTCCGTATTTATTTAAAGTTTTTATTTCATGCGCATGGGAGCAAAACACAGAGACGCTCGGTGTATTTTTCTCAAATTAGAACAGTTATTAAATATTTTTCTGGTATCACGCTTTCGTGTGCTCACAAGATTACCTGCGTTCGTAGCACGTATTTCTATGCATTCCTGTGTTTACAACGTTGGCATTGTTCCAAAATCACACACATTCTCCTTTCTCCCTATTTGCTGGAGATACAGTAGCTTTTTTTAAATACAATTGGTCACTTGCATCCGTAGCACGCATTCCTATAGAGTGGTATAGAATTACAGAGTATCTCTTGTGTCCACTGAAGTATTAGCACGCAATGTATCGTAGTACATAGGCTGCGTATTCGACACGTATTAAAATACAAAATATGAAAACCCGTCCCGATTTTTCAGCGCACACAACACAGTTCCAGGGTCATTTGGCGTACCACCAGGCGGCACGCCACGTACCACTGCCGGTACGCGTACCACAGTTTGAGAACCACTGATTTAGATTATCTACTTGGAGTAGAGTGACAAGATCACCTTGAACAATTTCGGTTTGTGAAAGGAAACACTAGAGAAAATACAAGTGATGAACATTTAAAATAACCACAGTACAGCTAGAAAAGTGAAAGATAAAAGACGATTTATAATGACATTCACAATAGATTTAAGAAAAGCACGACTTGAATCCTGGACCCTCAGATTAAAAGTCTGATGCTCTACCGACTGAGCTATCCGAGCTCTAGAAGAAAAGACACTCTCAGGGTCCTCACAAGTCACATGTCTCTTCTTGTGCCAAAGCGCAGTCATACCTGACCCATCTGGAATGACCACTGACAGACTTTATCCAGAAGCGACAGCACCATCATTCCCAGTAGAATGAGAGAGAAATACAGCATGACATGGAGAGTCAAGGGTCTCCCACAATCCATCTTTCCTCACATGACTGATTTTTTCACTAACATTTTGACCTTTTCACAGTCCGATTTTTTCACATTTAATAAGATCTTTTAAACAACAACATTTAAGAAAAAAAAATGGAACATTTCTTTGAACAATAATTAAAAAAAAATCTTTCCATGCCTTGGTTGTATAAGTGTGCACACCCTTTATAAAGGAAGTTGTAACTATGCTGAAATTTAACCAGTCACATTCCAGATCATGTACAAAGGTTATTTGCCTTTGCCAGACATCAATTGTATTGATTCTGATTAGTCCTAATTTATATCAGCTGATCTCATATAACCAACTGATCTGGGAGAACAAACGTTCAAACTGCACGGCGGAACTTGAAGAGAAATCCATTCACCAAAGAATGTTGTTACAAATTATCCGCCGAGCTGTTTTATGTATCCAGCCACCTCTTTCCTTCCTAGTTTGCAGTGAGCACAATTCTTTCAGTTTCTTCTCTTGTATTTTCCTTGCTATTTTACTGTCCCTTTCCCCCAAGTGGAGATGGATCTGCAACCGAAACCCAGTTTTCGCCCTGTGTTTCTGCAGCTCAAGTCTGTATGAGGAGAAGGAGTTACACAGCTCCAGTTGTGCAATCGGTCAGCGTGCGGTACTTCTACAGCAGAGTCATGCCGAGGGTTTGAGTTCGAACCTCACCTGAAGCAGTGTAGCCTGTGTCTTAAGCTACCGAAAGCAACTGACGAGCTTAGGTGCTTTTAGGTATTTGCTGGAGATTTGGTCTAAATAAACAAGTAAAGGTTTATTCCAAAGAAGGCTCCACAGCCAAAACATTATGTTTTCTTCTCATTTCAGCATGGAATAAACCTTTCCTCATTCCTTTGCAGCCCATGCATGCTGACACAGCTACTTACTTAAGTTACCATCAGCTGTGGACCTCCAACTGACCTGAGTGATATCTACTTAGATGAGAGGAGCACGATGGAGTACCGAAAACTTGAAAAAGCTCTCGCAGTTAGATTCTGTGTTTTTGTTGTTTCCCAGATATGTTTTTAATGTTCTTTTTCTTTATTTTTTGAAGTTGTTTCATTTGTTTGTTTGTTTTTATAGTTGTTAGTCCTCTACAGGGATTTACCTAGGTTCCCTGAAGACTTCTCGTTTTGTGGTTGTTGTGTTTTCGTGTTACAATTTTTTTTTTCTATTGATAGGACCCCCCGCATTACTGTGGGACTAGTTAACTTTAGTTCTTACATTCTACCTGAAATTGCCTCAATAACTACAACTCTTTTTTCTATATTTAACTACAGTTGCTTTCCAGACACCGCAACTATTCACGATGAATCTTATGAATACGTCTTTATGAATAATAGTATTATTTATTAATAATTAACTTTAATGTATATTTTTATTAGTAGCTGTATTACAGGTAATGCATGTACAGCCTTTAATATGCGATAGTGAATTTGCAGGTATCTTGGGGAGGGAAGAGAACTGAAATTTAGGAAATACATATTTAAAGGGGGTGCAAGTCACCTCTGTCACATCTGGGTGTTAACTGAATAGATTTGTGGCATTATTTATTGTGTTTTAACTCTATACTTGTGTTTCTCAGGAGACGGCAGAAATATTGGGGATTTGTGGCTACAGAAAATAGTTTGAACTTTACAGGCAAATGTAAGGTTATGTTTAAGAAAAAAAAAACTTATTTTCAACTTTTTCAACGTGATTATTTAAGACAGTTGTTCGGAACAGTATGTCTTCTCATATCTGTGGCTGTGGTCCTACAATAACGGTGATGAAACAGACGTTATGTGCGGAAAGAACTGGAGATGGAACAGGAGACTCACCCAGTCTATAGTAAGGTTGTGTAGGACCGCACACACTAGGAAGAGTGTTGAGTAGCGGGTGTAAAACCTTCACGAGCCAGACAGGAATCGAACCTGCAATCTTCTGATCCGAAGTCAGACGCGTTATCCATTGCGCCACTGGCCCCACTATCATCTTACTCAACTGCACTACAGTGAGCTCAGAGCCGCTACTAGTAATACATTGTCCAGATCCGCATTTTCTCAATTAGATTCACGTGTTTTTTACGTGTGTCTAATTACTACGTCTTTCATTTTGTCTGGTTTTATAAAAATGTCTCTTGAAAACAGACAAAGGGTTTATGTGTCTCCCTGAAATTCACACACGAAGGAAGTCACACGAGGAAGGAAAGATATCGCGTTTAAAGAGAATCCAGAGTGGAGACGCCGGCGAATGAAAACGAAGCTTCATATAGTACGAGCGCACTACCACTGAACTAAACTCCTGATAGTGAACTTTTTCCGCAGGTTAATTGTGTTAGGAAATGTGAACAGTCAACAGAGCGCATTTTAAAGGCCAAAGCAAGACAATTAGATGTGAAGAGAATTCTGCTTCTCTGTTTACTGAGCTTTCGGTGAACGTCAAAGTGAAAGACAAATTCGCTATTTTCACTTTTTAATTAAGGAACAAGAAAACACCATCCTTCGAGCCGGATTCAAAACAGCTACATAACAATCGTCCGCTGCTTTTTTAAACAGTTTTACGCTCTAGCAACTGAGCTATCGAAAGGTCGACTCCAACCGCACACGTTTTGTCATACGCGTAGCCCAATGTAGTGTAGAGTTCCTGTTTATATAAATCGCAGTTCGACATCAAAATACTCACTAACAGTCTCGTTTAGTCGAAGAAATGGACCAGGATTCTACTGTATAATCTTCCAGAGGTCTTACAAAACGTTTGGAGGGACATCAGTGCAGGTGGAAATTGACTCTTTTTCTAGTGGGATCAGTACCATATAAAACCTTTCTTTTGGATTGAGAAGAGGATCATGGTGACACTCAAAACATCCCTGTCTTTGCTTCTTACGAGGACTTTTGAGCTGCAAACATCGGTTCAAAACAAAACTCTGCTACTGCAGTTGCTTCTTGGAGAGTTTCTTCAAATCTTTCAACTGAACGTCTTGGGATATTGACGATGATATAATACAGATTGTGGTTTTCTTTTGATCGAAAATTTTATTAAAATATGAGCCTCTTTTACCTTTGTCTTGGATGTTTCGCAAGGTATAATACTTTCCCTTGCATCCTCAGATAAACATTCTAAATACCACAAAGTTACAATATATGGAATAGCATTTATTTTTACATATGTTTTAAAATGTACTCTTATTTAAAGCTACATTTAGTGCTAGGTAAAGATAACGTTGCTAATACTGATGTAGTAGAAATGTAAGATGAATTGATAGCTTTATCTGAGCTAAAAAAGTCCTAAAACGCCTCCTATAACAGGAAAGGACTCGTAGCAAGATTAAACTCCAAACGTTGCTATTACATTATGCATTATGTAAACACGACCCATTTCAGCTTCTGGTGAGTGCAGTTTTTCCAAATTGAATCAAAACTACAGCTCGAATGAAATAAAAAAAAGTTTATGTGTCTCTTTGCTGTAACAACTCTGCCAAAACTATTCAGATAAATCAGAATAGCATCAGAACGTGACTAGATTTTATTGGATATTAGGAAATTTATTTGTGTGCATTTCCCCCTACGATCATAATACCTTCCTGTTTTCATCGTGTTTATTGTTTCTGCCTGTGATCTCGGAAATAAAGTATGTGTTCACCGAAATATTCCGGGAGTTTGCTGTGGTTTGAGAGGAGTGTATGAAGGTAATGAATGAGGGAGGACACGCGCATTCAGCACGGGGAGCGCAGAGCAATGAGCCGCGCCTGCAGCTCGCTGAGTCTTTTCTTATATAACCACTGAGTCCGGACACACAGCGTTTCCAGCCCGTGTTGGAGATTTACAGTTCAGAAAACGACTGTCTCGAGCAGAAACTGATCTTCCTGCTTTAGTTAAGGTTATCAGAATCGGCGGCTGCTGTGGGGGTATAGCGCTTGTATCTCTCTTCTCTGGCTAAACACTATCTACTGTAAAGTATAGAAATAGACAGAAGATGAAATACAGCTACAAATACTTCAGTAAGGCCGAGCAGATAGGAAAGTTTAAATCAAATGTTCTATAACTCGATCTGCCTATATTTTCGAACTCTCTGTTCGAGCTCTGATATAATCCTCTCTGCTCCTGTCGTTGTCACTCTGCATTCCGTAGGGCTACAGGTTGATTTCACAATGCCACAATTAATTAAATACAGGAGAAACCGCACGGACAGCAATATGTTTTAAGAAATCTTCTTCTGGATTTATATTTCGGTCTTTCTCCTTTAAATGCATACCTTGCCGTAAATCTTTACTCGATTACAGGCACCCCAAACAGTTTTTAAGGCAGAAATCGAACCCCATTTGATTTTCTGCTAATAACGTGTAAGTGTTCACGAAGCATTTCCCTGCACATCGGGTGCCCACAAATCGGTTTCTCCGTTTTCCTCTTCCTGTCGTTGTTAGCGAGCACAAGAAGACGGGACAAATGCAAGAGAGGGAAAAGGGAGCGGCTGTCAAGAGTGAGATTTGAACCCACGCTTCTATTCAGAGACCAGGGGGTGAGTTTCCCGAAAGCATCGTAGCGCTAAGAACATCGTAAACTCGCTCTTAAGATCGATCGTTGATTTACGAGTGTTTCCTAAAACCTATCGTAACTAAAGTAGAACGTTATAATCCTTCGTAATCTACGTGCTCCCCGACCCACTCGTTAATCACTAAGTGCTTCTTAAACTGGCTACCTCTTGCGCCAACCTTAGCGACAGAGATCGCCAGACAGAGCACATTCAATTCACATCATGGGAATTCTCTGGAAATATAGAATACTAAGATTTTATATTAAGGATTTTGATATTTTGTTGTACTATGTAAGAGGAAATTCGAAAAAAGAACATTTATTTATACAGTTATGAATTTATTAGTCATCTTGGGTAAATTTCATATTCATAAATCAAATGTTTTAATAATACTCCCTCTTTTAGTACTTTTGGGGTGGGGTTTAAATTGTATTTAAATTCCATAAAGAACGTGAAACATGTAACATGTATTACAATGTAGCGCCACGCAGGGCGGGCTGAGAACAGCACCTGGGGACTACCGGACTGTATATAGTGGGACGGAGGCTGAGATACAGTCTCTTCCCTTCGTGTGTGTGTATGTTAGTGTAGGTGCAGCGCTGTAACCCCTGTCCCTGTGTGTGTACCTTTCCCGATTCGAGTTATTAAATGTGTTGTTCAACCCCATTCCCTGAGTCCTAAGCCTGTTCCATTCCGTACCGAAACCCGCGGTCCATACAATATTTTAAGTTCGAATGCCGTTTTATGTTCTGTCTTGATTGTTGACGGTAAAGCTTAGACCTACTTGTTTTTAAATTTGATTATAGGTCCTGTATTTGTTGAGTGACACGTGCCAAGCTTAGTAGTTAATTTTTCCAGATGTCATGTTAATAAGACCAATTAAAAAGGAGTTCCAACACACCCAACAACTTTAAATAACAACAGTATTTTCTCTTGAAACACTGTGATTCCTAACGATGGCAGCGTGACAAAAAATATTGCTTTAAATCAAAGACGTCGTGCAGGACGCATACACTGTTCACACAGTTAAACTTGGTTTTCTTTTACAGCATGTCAGTCATTTATTTTATTACACCATATAATGAAAGTATTGTCAATCAATTGTTTGTCAATCGACTTGTGATGCTTTTTGCTAAGCGACTTCAGGGGCGGGGTTAACAAAGAAGTACTTTATACTCGCTCGTTAAATGATCGATTAAGAGGGGTTTTGGGAAACCCACGAAAAAGTAGCTTGTATGTTACCTACGTACATCGTAAAGTTGCTCGTTCGTCTCTAAGATTCATCGTTTTCGGGAAACTCACCCCAGAACACCCAAGCGATGAAAAGACAGGAGTCCTTGAGTCTGGCGCCTTAGACCACTCGGCCATCCTGATAAGGTACTGTAGGTTTATTCCATGCTGAAAAGAGAAGGAAACACAATGTTTCAGCTGTGGAGCCTTCTTTGATTGTGACTCGAAGTAAACCTTTACCTTTCCTTGTTCGTTTGATGTTAATTTATCTCCGTCAAATACCTAAGAGTATCTAAACTCGACAGTTGCTTTCAGTAGCTAAAGACAGGCTATACTGCTCCAGGTGAGGCTCGAACTCACAAAGAGGGTAAAACGCCTGATTGTCGGGAGTGGGATTTGAACCCGTGCCTCTATTTGGAGAGTGAAACACAAAGCTTAAAAGACACGAAGCTGTGAATTTGCTGTTTTAAACAGCTCGACTATTCTGAAAAAATGTGTGCTGATAACACCAGTCGCATTCGATTTTCCGTAACTTTAGGACGATTGATACTACTGGACTAACACAATTTGTGGCGTTTAGCATGACATGGAAAACAGTACCGGAGCATTCGGGTCCGGACTACCAGACTCAGAAACAGTTTTTACCCCCGCACTATCAAACTATTAAACTCCCAGCCTCTCTCACTCTCTCCTCACCTCTCACCTATGATCTGAACCTCACAGTGCCTTCTTTCTTACCAAAAACCCAAACACACATTGAAAATCTGCCTCTACCATACATGTCAAAAGCTCACTCCCCATCATTTCTATCCCTTTATTTCATTCTTTTGATGCATGTTTTTGCACATAACCTGTTACCTTTTTGTTATTTTGCACACTGCCTATTGTTGTTTTTTGCACATCGGCTGTTGTCTCTGTCTTTCTTTTGTTATACAATTGTATTGTTGTTGTGTTTTTTTCGTTGTACCCAGTGGGCAAAAGACGTATAATATACGTCTATTAAACGCATACCTTAAACGTCTAAATGTGGTCCGCAATTCGTCTAGAATGAAATTCTAATATACGTCTATTGTTATACGTCAATTATACGTCTATGATTAGATGTTCATTATACGTAAATGGTTAGAGTTCTATTATACGGATAAATTTAGAAGACAATTATACATATATGGTAGGAGTTCCGGATAACTTTAGAGGTCTATTATACGGATAACTTTAGAGGTCTATTATACATCAAAGATAGGTTTTACAGGTGTAGAAACTAGTAAATCAACCCAATGATTTGGTTTAGAAATTTATTCTGAAAATACACATTCACACCTGAAAAATATGTATTTCAAATTATACATTGTATACAATCAATCAACAATCAACATACTTGTACATACTTTTGGTGAACAAAAAAATTTGCTTGCATTTCATCTTTCGCAAGCTATATGATTTAAAAAAAACAAGTTGTTCTGCAAAGGAAATTAATAAACGCATAAAACCAAATCAAGACCTCTTTGAGTGTCCCAAATTACATGTTCTGTAAAACAAGACAGGAAAAAAGGTACCGCTGGCATTCGGATCCAGGATCTCCTCTTTATGAAACAGGTGTTTTAACCAGCTTTACCACAGCACCGGCAGAACACTATTCTTATACAGGTGGGTACCCACCCTCAAACCTTTGTTCTCCCGCTACTTTACCTTTGCCTACTGTCCTGTCTCTCTCACACATGAAGAAGACTCCACGGCCGAAACATTGTGTTCTCTTTCTTCTTTTTTTCAGCATGGAATAAACCTATTACCTATTCTTATACAGCCGCTTGGACACACCGCTCTGAGACATCTGAGGTCGATGTGCGCTGAGCCTGGTCGCCGAGCAAAATCATGCCCAAGGGGAAGTGGTATGCGAGACGAGGTGGCCGAGTGGTTAAGGCGATGGACTGCTAATCCATTGTGCTTTGCACGCGTGGGTTCAAATCCCACCCTCGTCGGTTTATGTCTTCGACTTGTGATCCGTTTCTAAGTTGGACTTGCTATCTTTATCTACTGTAGTAGAGTAGTAATATTTCTAGCGTTGGCTGAATATGGCTTACAGCAGTAGCTGACAGATATAGTCTCTTAATAGGTTAAATTTATGCTTTGTACTGCTTTCACCTGACATTAATAGTAGTCCTGATGAACGATTTAGGGACATGGCGCATCTTGAAAATGTTCTTGTTAATTTCAGTTTGGAAAAAATGCACTCACCAGAAGCAGAAACTGGTCGTATCTGCAAAATGCGCAATGCAATAGCACTGTCTTGCTATGAGTCCTTACCTGTTACAGGAGGCGTTGTAGGACTTTTTTAGCTCAGAAAAAGCTATCAATTCATCTTACATTTCTACTCCATCAATATTAGCAATGTTATCTTTACTAAGCTCTAAATATAGCTCTAAATAAATGCAAATTTTAAAATACATTTTAAAATAAATGCTATTCCATATATTGTAACTTTGTGGTATTTAGAATTTTTATCTGAGGATGCAACGGAAAGTATTATACAAATGTGAAAGAGGCTTGTATTTTAATACAATTTTCGATCAAAAGAAAACCAAAATCCGTATGATATTACCATCAATATCCCTCGATATTGACGTTCAGTTGAAAGATTTGAAGAAACTCTCAAAGAAGCAACTGCAGTTGGAGAGATTTGATTTGAACTGATGTTCGCAGCTCAATAATCCATTCGTCCTCGAAAGAAGCAAAGGTTAGTATGTTTTGAGTGTCAACATGATCCTCTTCTCAATCCAAACGAAAGGTTTTATGTGATCCTGATCCCACTAGAAAAAGAGTCAATTTCCGCCAGCACTGATATCCCTTTAAATGTTTTATAAGAACTCTGGACGTTTATAGAGTAGAAGCCTGGTCCATTTCTTCTACTAAACGAGACTATGGGAGTGGGTATTTTGATGTCGAACTGGGATTTAAATAAAGAGGAACACTACACTACATTGGGCAACGCGTGTGACAAAACGTTTATTTTCTGACCTCTCGATAGCTCAGTTGCTAGCTCTTAAGATTGTTGAAAAAGCAGCGAGTATTTCTTATGTCCCTGGTTTGAATCCAATTCAAAGGATGGTGTTTTCTTGTTCCTTAATCAAAAAGGGAAAATTGCGAATTTCTCTTTCACTTTGATGTTCACCCGAAAGCTCAGTATACAAAGAAGTAGAGGCTCCTGTTCTGAATAATCCTCAAGTCTGATTGTTTTGCTTAGACCTTTAAAATGTACACTGTTGACTGTTTGCGCTTCCTAACACAATTAAAAACCCGCCGACAAACTTACCGATCGGGAGCTTAGTTCAGTGATAGCGCGCACTTAAGACGCTCCGTTTTCTATCGCCGGCATTTTTGTATTCTCTTTCATCGCGATATCTTTTATTCTTCGTGTGTGAATTTCAGGGAGACTCATAAACCCTTTGTCTGTTTTAAAGATACATTATTTTAAACCAGACATAATGAAAGACGTAGTAACTAGACACATGTACAAAACACATGAATAGTAGCGGCTCTGAACTCAATGTGGTGCTGGATGGGAATGCAATACAAACGCCAATGGCACAATGGATAACGTGTCTGATTACGGATCAGAAGACTTTAGGTTTCTACTCCTTACTGGTTAGTGAAAAAGCTTTTAAACCACGCTATTCAACACTGACATCGTAGTGTGTGCGGTCCTACACAACCTTCCCAGTGGGCAAAAGACGTATAATATACGTCTATTAAACGCATACCTTAGACGTCTAAATGTGGTCTGCAATTCGTCTAGAATGAAATTCTAATATACGTCAATTATACGTCTATGTTTAGACGTTCATTATACATAAATGGTTGGAGTTCTATTATACGGATAAATTTAGAGGACTATTATACATATATGGTTGGAGTTCCGGATAACTTTAGAGGACTATTATACGTATATGGTTAGAGGTCTATTATACGGATAACTTTAGACGTCTATTATACGTATATGGTTAGAGGTCTATTATACGGATAACTTTAGACGTCTATTATACGTATATGGTAAGAGGTCTATTATACGGATAACATTAGAGGTCTATTATACGTATATAGGTAGAGGTCTATTATACATCAAAGATAGGTTTTATAGGTGTAGAAACTAGTAAACCAAGCCAATGATTAGGTTTAGAAATGTATTCTGAAAATACACATTCACACCTGAAACATATGTATTTCAAATTATACATTGTATACAATCAATCAACAATCAACATATGGGCAATAATCATAAAAAACACAACTAGTCTTAAACTTCAGCTACAAATTCTGGTAACATGGCAATATACAGTATAGTAATGACAAACACAAACTAATTACATTAACACACTAACTCAAAACCACATTTTGATTCAAATATACATTTTAAAATGTACAACTTCTATATTTCCAAGAAAAAAAATATTACAATGCAATGCAAATATTACAAATATTTGCAATGTATTTGCAAACCCTGTCTAATTGTCCTAACAGTTAGAACCAAAAACCTATTATTTTCAGTGTCCAGATCTCCTGGCCCCCTGCCTTGCATATGCATTTTTCAAGTAACACATTGCGTGCTCCTTTATTTCTTTTTCTGTCGATGTAGGGTGGGACTTCAGCACCGCAGCTAGGAGAAAATTATATAATATTACTTCCCAAATAAATGATGATTAATATCTTCTTTAGTATAATCTAAAAAATGAACGGTTTACTAAGCTCAAAGCTGAAATAAATGTATAAAATTTGGCTTGCATCATAGCAGTTGAGCAATAAAGTCTGTCCTAATTAAAGAGTACCCAAAGTTTGAAAGTACAACATAGAATAAGAATAGAGAAACGGCAAAACGATTTTGTGTCATCTTCCCCATTCACACTATTTTTATGTGCCATTTTTTGCTTATTCACGTACTATTTTAATCAAAATAATATTAAGAAAGATCTGTATGTATTCAGATACTATTATTATTGTTCATACTTACTCGTCAAAAGAGGATTGCTGAGATATTTGCGGATATACTTCTACGTTTGAAAAACGTGTCCAAAATGGTGACCAACGAATATTAGCAATGCATTGTGGTATATAACCGGAAAATATGCTGGGTTCGATATTTTCTCAACGTATGCGTTTATTAATGTTGTCGATATTATGGTTGAAATTTAACATTGATAATACATCGCGGCTATGTGCCCCCTGCTATGAGCTGATGTGCAATTTTAACGCATGCAGTTAGTAAGGATCGGTCACTGTTGTATGGTATTATATATAATGACATTATGGAATAGGATGGGTACAGGCCTGGCATCACGGGGGGAGGGAGGAATGTCGCCCCTTCAGTTTTGGGCAAAAAGATTTACCTAACTTAATTTGCGTCCTAAAAAAATAGTTGTACTTTGTCAATGGTCAGACAACACTAAATGACACGAACAGTCACTCAGTCTGTTTGATGGGCAGGAGGGCTATCCGTCCAGGAACTGCACATATCAGTGTTGTTATTGAGTGTCAACATTATGATCCTGTTTGCTCATGTGGACCGATTCCTTGCAGTAGTTTATCATTATACTTAAAATCGTTATATAACTAGGACTAGTTATAGCAGTCTGTGCTTTCTGTTGGTTTTACAACATTTTTTTCTTAACGATTCAGAACGTCCATGTAGCTGCAAAAATGAACGCTTATGGTACTTTTCGCTCCAGGCAATACAAACCGTGAGAGTGACGAAAAATGTGAAACTGAACTTCATCGCAAATACCACATTGTTAGTCGTTATCTTCTATCATGAAGCACTAATCAATGGCATAGCTACGAGATTTCATTTGGGTAGCTGCACCGTACAGCTCCGTTTCAACCGAAATATCACCCCCCCTCAGAATTTCAGACGCCCCCCTACAGATTTTTCCCCGGGCACCGCGCACTGATGGGGGACGGGGTGTCCAGGAAATGGTATCAACTTTTCTCAAGAAAATAAAAATAGAAACTCTATAGGCACTCAAACATTTTACTGTTTTTTTCGGGCAGGTGGCAAGACCCCCTCAGCAAAACCCTTGTATGCCAAGCTGTGGGCATTGATTCGTCGAATATACGTATATTTACGGCGAAAATACGGCTATACGTATATATACGTCGCCTCGACGTATAATCAACGTCGAATTGCAACCGTAAAATCGACGACATGAATAAACGCATATATAACGTCGAAAACACATCTAACACAGTGCCTGAGGCTTTTTACTGTATGTATCGTGTCGCAGTAATTAATTTACACGTGTATAATAAATATAGTAAATATAATAAATTAATTACTGCGAAAATAATTTACTTCGTACACTGTGCAGAGTGCCGTATACTCTTAGTTGCGGCACACACGATACATACAGTAAAAAGCCTCAGGCACTGTGTTAGATGTGTTTTCGACGTTATATATGCGTTTATTCATGTCGTCGATTTTACGGTTGCAATTCGACGTTGATTATACGTCGAGGCGACGTATATATACGTATAGCCGTATTTTCGCCGTAAATATACGTATATTCGACGAATCAATGCCCACTGGGTATGGCAGCCGCGCCGAGAAGCTTTGCTTATGCCCATCTTTTTCCACCGCTTCTACTGAACCTCGGAGCTGCAGGAGGAAGGGCTGACTTTAGAAAGAGCTCTTAAAGTCGCTAGAATTCATGAAGCAGCTCAAGCAGAATCAAGAATGCTTTCTGACCACAGTGACAAAGTGACACTGAACGGGGTGCTCGCTCAAACTTTACAAACAAAAGCCGAGCAGCAGGACGCAGTCATGCTAGAGATATAGAAGAACAGGGGACGGCTGACATTACATGTTACAGGTGCGGACTAACAACGCACAAAGCAGATGAATGCGGAGCGTGAACAGCAAAATGTCTACACTGTAAGAAAACAGGACATTATGCACACGTCTGCAGAACATCACGTCCGAGTTTAAGGAGAGCAACATCAGAGATTGGAAGCTAAGGAGTTTCAGGTCTGTGTTTTTATTCTAGGTTCAAGAAAGTATGAATACCTTTGCAAGAAGTATTTCAGAATCCCAGTCAAATCCAGTACGAATGCCCCATAGATCTGCATTGTACAATTAGTATACTGTTTGTCCGTTGAATCAAACACGCCTTATGAAGCATTTCTAAAACAGGAGAGATCGTTAGGGAATGCGTCTTCCTGTAAAAATAAAATGACTTCAAGGGTACTATAAGCAGAGGTGTGAAAGCCTGCTTTACTGAAGAACTATAGCCAGAGATGCCAAAGAGGTCGAGATTTCACCACGTGAGAGAAAGCATCTCAGAAAAAGAAGTTGCGGTCGTTTCCACGCGTTATAAAACCACTGGGTCAAACAACAAGAGCTGAAGAGCCGCTGTTGAGAGTAACGCGGCCAAGCGCTCTAAGGAGCTGGCTTAAACCTCCAGTCTCTTCAGGAGCATCTGTTGGAGTCGCACTGCTACAGCGTATCTCCTTGTTAAGTATCCCTTTTATTGTTGTTGCTGCCTCCAGGCGATGTAAACCAGATTCAGAAAAAAAATAATTTGAACAACATTATTCCTATGTTGTTTGAAGGCGCGGTGGCCAAGTGGTAAGGCGTCGGTCTCGTAAACCGAAAATCGTGGGTTCAAACCCCACCTGTGCCTGTTTCATTTGTTTTCCTTTAGTTTCAAAGTCTTCAAAAAACTCGCAATGTAGGAGTCTGAATAGTAAGAGAGCGTAACTGTCGCCAGTGATTAGTATTCTTGCATATCCTGCCTTGTTTTTTAGTCGACAAAGCTTGTTTCTCTTCACACCCATCTTCCGAATGATCACCTCAGCATTGGGAAGGAACGTGCGCTTGGTACAGCCCCCCACTCCATGGTCTGATCACAAACAGATCGGGTGAGCTGTCAGTCCAGGTTGGAAGTAACGTTCGAAAGCACTAAAAATCTGACTTAGGAACGAGAAGACCGTGTTTTTTTAAACGAGTAAACGATAAAATAATAGTTCAGGTGGGTAGCTGCGTCAGCATGCGTATATACTGCCTGCAAGACTATGTCAAGTTCAAGTTCAAGTTTATTGTCATTATACTTATACACAGGTATATGGTATAACGAAATGCTATTTAGCTAGCTCTCGGACATAAGTAGTACAAAGAAAAAAACACAACAACACAACAACAATACAATTGTATTACAAAAGAAAGACAGAGACAACAGCCGATGTGCAAAAAACAACAACAGGCAGTGTGCAAAACAACAAAAAGGTAACAGGTTATGTGCAAAAACATGCATCAAAAGAATGAAATAAAGGGATAGAAATTATGGGGAGTGAGCTTTTGACATGTATGGTAGAGGTAGATTTTCAATGTGTGTTTGGGTTTTTGGTAAGAAAGAAGGCACTGTGAGGTTCAGATCATAGGTGAGAGTGAGAGAGGCTGGGAGTTTAATAGTTTGATAGTGCGGGGGTAAAAACTGTTTCTGAGTCTGGTAGTCCGGACCCGAATGCTCCGGTACCGTTTTCCATGTCATGCTAAACGCCACAAATTTTGTTCGTCCAGTCGTATCAATCGTCCTA